>NC_043701.1:19838017-20138017 GCF_006229205.1 Suricata suricatta
GACCTATGCTAAATTGTATAGTTGGGAAGTGAGCTGCCATGTGAACCCGAGTCTGGTATTTGTTCTGCTACCGCAGTGTTAATCCCTGCCCCCCATTGCCCCTGCTTTGAAGAAACCAAGAGCAAGAACCCCTCGTGCCACAGCTGGGGGCCCTTAGCATCTATGCAGACCCTGGTTGCACCTGGTCAGAGGCCTTGCTCACAACTTTAGCACCTGGGGCCCCCTGTAGAGGGAGAAAGTGATGCATGGTGGGGGCATGGAAGAAAGCCATCTTTGTCCCTGGAATCCCAGTGCCTTCTTGGAGCCTGATGACAACGCCATGAGGCAGGCAGTGTCAGGTACAGGTGAGCTGACTGGCTGCCTCCTGACTGGGCCGCTAAGGGGGCTGTCATGCGTCAAAGACGGGTGGAGGCCTTGCCACCAGGCCGCCAGTCTGAGCTGTCCTTGCTTCTTGCCAGTGAAAACATTTCTCCCTGGGCCCCTTACTGCTCAAGGTGCTAGAGTGGCAGAGACTTGCTGCCTCTGAGCAGGTGGTGATTTAATGCTGCAATTGGCCAACTGCATATGGTCTTTTTGTAGGTGGTTGTTATTTGCTAGAGTTCTGCTCAGCCAAGGGGAAAAAAGGTGTTTGGTTACTGACCACTCAGAAATGTAATCCTGGGGGCTGAGGAGCCTAAGTCTCCCAGGTTCGTGAGGCATACGTTTGTGCCAGGGATGGTGGGAGATTGTCAAACATGACCTGCCTTGCATCCTGCCTCAGTTTCTCCTTGTACAGCATGGACAACCATTCAGCCTCATCTACTTGGAAAATGGTTCATAATGGACAAGATATGTTTGCTAATGGCAGAAGTCTCTGTGGTACAGCTTAGAGCCAAAAATGTTAGGGACAAGGGCTCCTTATGAAGTGGAGGCAGGAACATGCAAGGCCATGGGGATTCCCAGCATGCCCTAAGCGGCCCTTGGCATGCCTGGCAGGTCACACTACCATTATGTCTGGTAGGGAGAAGACACCATCCTCCCTTTATCTGGATTTTTCCTTCTTTGTTTCTTTCTATCCATTTTACCCTCCACCACCTGTCTCCTCTCCCATTTCCTCTTTTTAGGAACAAAACATAAAGATCAGACTAGACCTTGAAAGCTCCCTTCTAACCTTGAGTTCTTATATTGTTTTTTAGCAGGGAGGAGTTGCAGGTTCTGTTTGGCCTGGGATATGCAAGAAAGGCCAGAGGGGATCAAAGGCAAGGAGGAGATATCTGCTCTGCACGTGGCCTGCCTGGGCCTGCCTCTGCTCTCCCCAGCCCTGCCCTGACTGCCTCCATGATAAGAAGGAGGGGAGAGGTCAGGGAGATGTTTTAGATGCTCAGAGTGTTGTCTTCCCTGAGATGGACAATGCTTGCTCCCTATGTTCTGGGAGGGAGCCGAGGGGTTCCCCAAGTCCCCGTAAAGCTGAGTTGGCCACTTTCACATAGCTCTGCTGGCAAGAGCCTGCCTGCTGGTTCTCCAGATGCCTTTTCCTTTGGCTGGATTGAAGCCTTTAAAAAAGTGACACCTTGTATTTTATTTCACTCCTTTTTCTGCAAAGTCCAAAGACGTTTACAGGCATGAGCTCTATAGGCTTTATGGAAACCCATCAAAAAGCAGGGGTTGTTTCCTTCATCTTTATAGAGTGGAAAATAAAAGCACAGGAAGACAGAATAACTCTTCTAAGGCCACACAGTTCTTCTTAGAAGGAGGGGAAAATTTGGCGTAGGTTCCTAGAGCCTCAGAGAGGTCTGTGCCGGACCAGAGCTGCTCAGTGGTGGTGCTGGGGGCTCCTTGCCAGCCACGAAGGTCTTCTCCACTCCCCAGTAGGACAGAACCCAGATGTGACCCTGTGTTCATGTGGGGATCTGGGAGCCTGGAATAAAACAGGAAGAGATTCAGCCAAAATGGGCCAAAGGCTTTTCCTGTTGGTTCCCTGACTCCTGAAATTGTCTGGGATTCAGGAGCAAGAGTTGGATCCCTGAGTCCCATGGGGTATTCTCCTGGAATGCTTTCTGGAATGCTAACAGGTGTTCCAGGCATTTTTAGGGAATATAATGTTTGGGAAAGGCTAAAGGAATGTTAAACATATTTCTTCTTAAAAAGACTTTTCAGGCCTTTCCTGTAATTGTTATGAGTCTCTTACATGGCGTTAGAATGTACTATGTTTCAATACAAAATAATTTGACCAAGGAGCCCTGTTTTCGTAGAACATCTTGGGGGGCTTGGCTTCCACAGAAGACACTCTGTCAAATGCTGGTGTAGGTGTGACAAGGTGAGGGTTGCCCACCTTCACCGTGATTTTAAAAAAGGCAGGGAGCTTGAGATGGGGCATCATGAGGCACCACTGCAGCTTGTTGAGTTGTGAACCTTCCACCTCTCTTGTTTCTCTTTCCCCAACGGATTGTCTGTACATGCTTCTGTCATGCTATTGTCATTCACATGTTAATGTTTCTAGTTCTCTATTTTACACTCTTGAGTCCTCTTCTGTGTGTCTGTTCAATAGTAAGTGTAGATGTGGAGGCCATATCTCCTCTTATTCATAAGCGGAGCTGCCTGGAGTCCATGCTTATGGGTGCTGGCCTAGTGCTTTCCAATGTGTTGATGATGAGCCATCAACGTTACCAAGATGGCACCCGGAGGGGTTGGAGGAGGGGCAGAGAGACCATGGAGGTCAAGAAAGGAAAGGGACTCTAGGGATCTGTGTCTTTTTGCCATGGTCCTACCACCTACTTAGACTGTTAACAGGTCATCTAGTCTCCCTGGAGCTGAGTTTTTCTTATATAAAAGGATTATTCTAGCCCTGTAGTTCCCTGACTCAATACTTCTGTTATTGCCCTGATGTTCCCTCCTAATTTTTCTCTTTTTAATTTTCAGCTCTTAACCATTGATGATAATTTCTGTGGCCTGGATATGAATGCCCCCCTTGGCGTGTCTGAGATGGTGCGTGGCATTCCTGTCTTCACAGAGGACAGGGACCGCATGACTTCTGTCATTGCCTACGTCTACAAGAATCACTCTCTGGCCTTCGTGGGCACCAAAAGTGGCAAGCTGAAGAAGGTAGGAGTGAGACGCAGTCATTTTGATTATTGTGAAGACAATCAATCGCCATTGGGATGGATATTGTCTCATGATTTTTTAACTACTTTTGGGCCTGGTAGGCAAGTGATACAGGTTTGAGCTACAGAGAGATGTTGCTCTTGATGTCATGAATAACAGCCTGTCCCATCTCTGTCTTTGTGTGGAGGATTATTGTGGGCATCACAATGTGTAGATTTGCCCCTTTCCTAGGGCTGGTATGCACATGGAGGAGTTACTGTGGCCTCACTAGGCCATCCTGAATGGCGTGCTCTGTCCAGCTTGGGTTTGTGCCCTAATGCAAAGGCTTTCTAAAGGCTGGGTGGTTAGGGAAGGTGGGCAGGGGCAAGGAATGTACCTGCTCCTTTTGCTTCAGCCCTTTTGACTGTTGCATCCATCTGGAATCCATGCAGGGAAACAGATGGGGGAAAGTGCAGGACCTGCTAGAGTCAGTGACAGGGCTGAGACGCAGATCATGGGATGAGGAAACTGCGGATATTGTTGGAGCATAGAAATTGCTTGAGGTGGAGTAGAATGGCGTGATCTGGGGCATGAGCTTTTCCTCCTCATCCTCCAGAAGCTTGCTGTCCGCTGGGTGCTGGGTGAGGTTGATGCATCAGTAGTTTTGGGGGCACCTTTCTACCCAAGACTCTTCTTTCACCTGCTCTGCTCAGGCTTTTTATCTCAATGAGTTAGAGCTGGTGCCCTAGAGAGCCCCCCTTGATTGGATCAAAAGCCCCTAAGACTAAGCAGTATGTCCTGTCTTGTGTTGGCTGGTCATTGCTTTTCAGTCTTGTCCCAGGAAAGTATTGGTGGAACCTACATGGAGCTCCTGCTTGTTTTATTTAACAGGATTTCCTTGGAATTCTGTGGATATTGTGTGATTTACATTGAGAAAATAACACTGCCCAATCTGAGACAGCCTTAAGCTCTTCTTTTCTCTTTGCTGCGTTTCTGGGCATTACCTCAACATGGTCAAGGGGAAATGCTTTTGGCAAATCTAGAAGACTTTGCCTGCTCTCCCATCCTACTGTGTAACAATCTGGCAATCTTATCTTTCTTTAAATTCTACATCTCTTGGAACAGGCAGTGGGGCTGGCGCATGAGAGTACGGAGGAGGAGAAAGTAGGAGAGGTGTGTGTGAGTTGGGGGATGTGTGGGGAGTAGTTACATGGGTAGTATCTGGAAGAGGAAGCACGTGTTGGTGAAATGCCATGACGCTTCACAAGGATGATGCAGGTGGCATGCCACCATCTGGTACTGCTCGAAGAGGTGACCAGGAAATCGCAGTGTATGGCCTTACATGTCTAATTAATGACTAATTCAACCACCATCTACAGAGCTTTAAGAACTATATTTCCTAGTTCCCTGCCTCTCTCTGAAGAATGTACTAAACACGATTGAATGTTTTGTTGCTGCCTTGGCCTCCTTGTGATTATTGTTCACGCATTGAACTGAATCTCGTGGACGCCTAAGATGCTACACGTGAGGCATAGGTGTGTGGTCCTTCCATGACTCCCATGTCTCGTTGTCACTGCCTTCTGCCTCTCCCTTTAGTGTGCATTGTTGCTCGTCACCTCCAGCTGCTATCAGGAACCCTGGGCAACTTTGGTCTTTCCTCCTCCCTCCATTGGTGGCTTCCAGCTTTCGGTGAGCTGGGCATGAGATACCCAAACTTGCTGAAATTGTGTCTACTAAGCCTCAGTATAAACTGAGAAGGGAAGTGCCCAAGCTTTGGAGCAGAGACCTCGAGGGTGTTTCTGTTGGATACTCAGATGATTTCATTCTTTATTATGATTCAGTGAGTTTGGTTTGCTAGAAAAGTGAGTTCCAAATACCAAAGGCATTCTCGTATGCAGTTCATACAATGAATGTCTGTTGACCTGCTCCGCCTGGGCTGATGGGTGAATAAGCACTATTAAGACTAAAAATAAGCAAGGTGATTTGGAGTGCCCCAACTCTTTTCTCTAGTGAGCCCTATCTCTGCACATAGAGAAGTAACTTACCTCACCGTGCTAAAAGAGTCCCACCCACTAAACTTCCTACTTAGTGCAGCAGGATCATTTACTTGCTGGCATGACTGAAAAGATCGTGTAGGAGGCTTTTTATAGGGGGAGGGCAGGTCATTATCTGAGCTGGTTGGAATATGGTGTCCATGAAATAAACATTTGGAGTTCAGTGCATGTAACAGAACAGTTATTCTCTCTTGGTGGGGGGGGTGGAAAAGAGCCACGCTTCCTGGTCATGGCTGCATTGCAAGACAGTCAACTTGCAAATATGTGCTGTTGGTCAGAGGGTGGATGGGGGTCAAGTGGGGGCTGGCTCTCTCGCGCCCATGGAAGCCTGGCCCCTGATCGGGAGGTCAGAGTGCAGCACATCCCCATGACGGGGGCTGAGGACACCCCTAGGAGTCTGGGCACACGGAGCACACAGGGACAGTCCTCACGGGGTAGGCTGTAGGTGTCCCCAGGGATCAGTCAGGCCAGCCATGACAGGCACCACCTAACAGAGAGGCTTGGGCTTTATAAACCTCGGGCTGGCATTTCCCATTTTTTGCTTTGGGGAGTTTATATAAGAACAGTTCTGTTTCAGCCACCTGGGACGTTCCATTTAATTTCCAGAGCAGTGGTGGGATTGGTGAAGCATAAACATTTGAGAGGTAAAGAGCAGAAAGGGTCATGTGGGGGGAATGAGCCAGCGGCCCTCCTGGGGAAAGCCGGGGCATCGGGGTAGCCAAACTTTCTGCTCCACGAGCTTAGAGTGGCAGCCTTTTTAATAGTTTTGCTGGAGCTCAGCTACCGCCACTGCAGACTCAGCACAGCCGGCCCAGGGGACAGTCAGAGTTGGGAAAGGAAGGCTGTGCCGCCGAGTCTGTTGTTTGAAATAATAAAAAGCAAAACTGGCCAGTTTATTTATTTTTCCTAAACAATAGAATTTCCCATCACCCCTCTTCGCTGAGCACTAACCACTCCCCTTTCCTTGCCATGAGTCTGTATTGCTTTTCCCAGAGGTTATCAGACCACATACACCTTTTGGGCAGAGGCCCAGCTGTGAAATGCTTTGGGGCTGCAGGAGGATTTTGCGGGAAGTTCTTTGAGCTACTGTAACCAGGGGATGAGAAAAATGGAAATCACACTGTAGCCATAATTACAGAGTTGTCTTCTCCGAGCCCTGTAATAATCTCCTGTGTGTATCAAGGGCTTCACAGGGTCCTTTGCAATATGACAAGGGACTCGTGGTGGGGATGGCGGGTGGGAGGGCTTGGGGGTTTGCTGTGGGATTCAGGGGTCTGGGAGCTAGACTGTAGCTATCCATAGGCTGTCCTCAAAATTACTGACTTTTCCTATTGTTTGAAAGGTGTGGGTCCCCATCATTTGCAACCTTGCCTCTGATGACCATAATTTCACTCCTTTAGCACACACATCACATGAGGTAGAGGGAAAGGAGGTGAGGAAAATGCCAATTTGGATGCCTTTTATGTTTTTTAGTGTGTGTGTATGTGCGTGCGCGCGCACGCACGTGTGTGTGTGTTGGCTGGAATTGGCAGCTTTTTCATGGCAAGTATTATAGGCAAGTGCTGTTAAGGAATGTGGCATATAAATGCTATAGGCACCAGGAAATATCTAGGAGCTTAGAAATAACCCACAGACTGAAAATTTCACCTGCAGGTAAAAAATCTTCAGGCAAACACCATCCCAATCTGCTTTAGGGTGTCTGTGTAAACCTGAAAGTCTTTGTCCCAAGTCAGGGTAATGAGGCCAGTCTGACCAAAATCTCTTTGCTTAAATATTTTGACTGGAACCCTCTTTCCTTGCCTCTTGCTCCTACCACTAAGTGATCAGATTTTATGGCTGCTGTTCAGCAGTGAATTATTGCCTGACATTAGTGGGAGAGACTAATGTTCATTGTGAGCCAAAACATCGTAAACTTCCACTCGAGGTGTGATTGCTCCTTTCATTTGGTGATTGCATCATTCCTGAGTGTTTGGCTAGGTTAAACTATTCACAACTAAGGGGCAGAGCACTTTGTGGAGACTGGCTACACAGAACTCTGGCTGGCCAGCCACTGGCTTGTAGTAGGTTCGGTACCCATGTGTGTGACATACCAAGCCTTACCGGCCTCTCTGGGTAGGAATTGAGTGTATGCCTGCATGGAGCGTCAATAGTTGTTGATGTCATAAAAAAATCATTCTCATTGGGAATTATGGTGCACATTAATTTAATCTGCCTAATTTCTTTTTCTTGACCCTGTTGTGAAATCGATTTGCTTGTGTTCCGTATACCCTGACCATGGATCCAGAAGGGCAAATAAACAGAAGTAGAGTAGGATAGAGGGAGACCCACCTGGGTCTGTATGATTCTGACCATAAGTTCTCAGCAATGGATGCTGTGTGTGTGTGTGTGTGTGTGCGCGCGCACGCATGTGCAATGCTCAAGTCAAAGAGCAATATCAGATCACAGATGTAGAGCCCCTGCTTCGCAACTTCCTAAATGTATCTGAGAATTCTTCACATTCACCTGGAAATCTGACTCAACTTTAAAAAGAAATTCATGCCATCGCTTGGACTCCACGTTAGTGAAGACGTCATGAAATTGGATGGAGACGTAGTGTTGGAACTCTAACTTGCCTGGGGACCCTGTGATTAGAGCACAGGGTGCGGGTATCTGGCAAAGGATTTGGTCAGTGAGCTCTGAGAGGAGTTTCTTAACACAGAGCTGCTGGCTGGTTTACATGTGCTCAGGCACTCAAGCAGAAAGGAAAAGAAATATGGAAGAATCCATGCTGAACCATTTTCATTATGGAAAAAGACCATCAAAGCATTTTTGTCTGATCTGTCATGTTGTTTTTGCACATCCCGCTGCTAGTTGTGCAAATATGAAGCCTGTATAGATCTGAAGCCATGGGTTCAGTGGAGAGGAACTGAGGTTAGAGGCGCTGCCAACGGAAGAGCACCACAGATGCCTCAGGACCTGCCATGCTCCTTCCATTGATGTCAATCCCATCTAAGCCGGGGCAAGAGATGGCTCTTCTGTCATTAGTCCTTCAAGCTTGGGGATCCCAAGACTGGCTTTCAGACCAACCTCACCTCATGCCCGCTGCCCACCTCTGGCCCACTTCCCACCTTCTGTAGTCTCCCCTGCTGGGTTTTCAGTCTTTCTGTGCATGCCGTCCCCAATAGATGTGGACAGCAGCTGAACTGGTCGATGTCCTCTTGGTGTATCTTACATTCTCGAGCAATATGAAGTCCTCATCCAACCATCCATTCTACATAAATGTATCCCACTGACACTCATTTCTTACCCCTTCCTGCTTTACAGTACTCTGCACTTGCGCCCACTCACTGTCCCTGGTTGGGGGTGGGGGTTGATCTCAGGTGATCACTCAGAGCAGACCTGAGCAGACATGGGGGAGGTGTCCTTACAACGGAGTTTTGGCCTCACCTGCTCTCAGAGCAGCTTGACATCTTAAGCTGGGGGCATAGTCTCCTCCTTTTCCTGGCATCCTCTTGAAATGCACTTTGAGATCCCCAGAAGATGCTACCTCAGGAACACTTGTCATTTTATTTTCCAAATGATCGTTAGTAGTGCACATGATTTAAGGAGATACTCTCAAATGAGCTTTGCCAATTCAAGATTTATTGATACACATGTGCCACTTTTTTGAGTCATATGTGTGTGTGTGTATATATATACATTTGTGTAGAATGATCCTGATCATAAATTAAAATGCAAACCCGTTAAAACTGAAGAGTGCTACAGAAACACCCCAAATCATAGAGCGCACTCAGTCAGCTGATGCTCAAATGCCAGACACGCTAGAGGAATTTATCCAGTGACACATGCAATTGAAGTAAAATATTGTGCTTTACAAGAACATATCATTAAAATGAAAACTAGCAGCATATCAGGAGTCTGGCCATGTAACCAAGACAACAAAGATGGGAGAGGATGAAAGACATGGTGTACCAGAGTGAGAGGGAGGAGCAGAGGCAAGGAGAGGAAGGGGCCCCCAGCTGTAAAGGGCCCCTTGCTGCTGGGCTCACATCTGATAGAATCTGCATCTGAGGAGGATAGAACCTTCCTGTCAGTCCCAGTGAAGGCTCTCAGCGAGGGGCAGGACCAGGGAAGGTCTCCATCACCTGAAATCACTGTACTTCCTCAGCCACGTTGATGGGTGGACTGACTCAGGACCCACCAGAGAGAGCTCTGACTTGTGAGGGGGAGTCCTGCTTAGAGTCCCTACTCATTCACAAGTGACTTCTGTGAATGTGGCCACGTGGCTGGCCTCTCGGGAGTGTCACGGTGTTTTTCCCAGCAGCTTTGGCTTCTCATAGAGGCATTCATGAGACTTAAAATAGCTCTCTCAACCCTGTTGTATTCACGCCACACCTCCTACCCTGCCCCAGGTGACTACGGGGTATTAGTTATCAATGGTGGTGTAACAGATTACCCGAAAACATGGAGGCTTAAGCAAAATGACATTTGTGATCTCAGTTTCTGTGGTCCGGACACTGTGGGCATGGCAGAGCTGGGTGGTTCTGATTTGGGGTTACTGACAGACGACAGGCAGGGTGTCAGCTGGGGCTGGACTTGGGGAGGATCCACTTCTAAGGTCATTCGCGGGACACACCACACATCATGTGGGCCTCTCTATGAAGGCTACTCACACAACATGGCAGCTGAGAGAGAGAGAGACAGAGAGGATGAGCAACAGGAAAGCCAAGGTCTCTTTGAACCCTAATTTCAGATGTGGCATCCCGTCACCTTTGCTGCATTCTATTCCTTAGAGCTATCAGTCGTGTGGTCTAGCCTACCCTCAAGAGGAGGGCCGTCCAGCTTCCACAGGGGCACGAGTACCAGGAGGCAGGGGCCACAGGGCCCCTTGCGAGGGTGCTCACCACACGAGGGCTCTATGTCTGCACCTTGGGGGGCACCTGAGCCAATACTTTTAACCTGTGAGTGGTGTAGGAAGGGGCAAAGCTTGACTCAGGGATACTTGTGGCCCAAGCACTGAATCCTGCTTCTGGCTCCCTACAGTTTGACTGTGCAGACAAGTTAGAAAGTCTGGAGGATGAACAGGAAGAGGCCATGTGGCCTGCTGTGCCCAGGGCCAGAGGGACGGTCCTCAGCAGGAGGCCCAGGAGCTCAGAGAGGCAGTCCTAGGCATTCTCTTAATCTTAGGGCAATAGCTTAGGGTGGTGGGTGAGTGACACGTGTCAGGTCTGAGAGCTCTGCGTGGCCTTAGAGAATGTATGTCCCCTGGCCCTCTGGCTTTGTTGGGAATCACCTACTTACTTTCTGTATGTATGTATGTATAACATGCAAAAACAGGGGAGGGGCAGAAAGAAGAAGAGACAGAATACCAAGCAGGCCCCTCACCATCAGTGGAGAGCCAGACGTGGGGCTTGAACTGAGAGATCATGACCTGAGCTGAGATCAACTGACTGCATCCCACTAGGCACCCCGGGAACCACCGTTCTTTAGGAAGGGGTTACTTTCTAAGGGATGGAGCAGGCAGGAAAGGGATGGGAAGGGAACCTGAGTGCTTTCGATGCCCAGTAAGTCCTAGGCACTGTTCTAGGTGTTCCACGTGCACAATCCTCAGCATTTCCCTGGGGTACATTCAATACATCCATTTTACACAGGAGGCAAGAGATTGAAGAAAGCCCCAGAGGTCACATGATTTGATCGAAGGTCTGCCCTTGACACTCCTATGGTAATATCATGGACTCTACTGGGGTTGTGCTCTCCTGGGTAAACCTCGCTTCCACAACTGTGAGTGGAGGTAGTCACCTGGCCTCCTGCACCTGGCAAGTGTTCCTGGTGGCCAGAACCTTCCTTTTGTTCCCTCTGCCCCTACCCTGGCTCAGGGCCCCCCCATGCTCAAGCCGGTGGCTGTAACTGATTTTCCATCTCTAGGTCCTTCCCCTCTTTTAATTATCCTATAAATGGTGCCAGATTCATCTATCCAGAACAACTCTAATCTCATCTGTTTCCTAGTTTAAAAACAACAACAACAAAGAACAATCCCCTCATCCAGACTTCTGTGGCCCCCCTGCCTGTTGCCCTACATGTAATGGCCTGACCGCACTGTCCCCCGGTTCAGCTCTTCAGCCTTGGCCCCTTGTATTTGGAGTCCTCGAAGGCCCTGGCTACATTTAAATACCAAGGAAGAGCCTCCCACCTGAGAAATGATGGGACTCCCACCCCCATGGATGCTTTCTCTCCTCCACGATTTCCCTCTGCAGGAGCAGATCTGCCCAGCCCCGGCCTGCAGCAGAGTGGGCGGTGGCCTTGGGGAGGGCCAGAGCTTTTCTGGGAAGCAAACAGGCTGTGCTTTTCCACTTGCCACTGACCTGCCGCGCAGGACACACTCGAGCATTTCTTTGTCTTTCGCTTCTCACCAGAAGGTTCTTTCTCAACAGCCTGGGGGACTCGGTGTAGTTCTTGATGATTTTCCCCATGGCAGGTCATCCAGGGTCCCTGCCTTTACTCATTTGGAAGATGGCTGCTTCTACATAGACCCCAGAGCTGTTTTGCAAGCCCTGTGGAGCTGAAGACCTAGTTACACCATCTCCTTACCACTCCTGGTCATTTTGACCGCCTCCTCCAATCAGTCCATCCAGGCTTCTTTTTTCTCCCTAAATGCCCATCCCCCTAACCTGAGCCTCTTGGCTGTACCCTCAGCCCTGGGCTTGCCTCTCTCCACTGCCACCTCTCAGCTCTTGCGATTTCTCCCTGTTGTTGTGTGGTATTATACTTCTCCCAAACAAACATCTACTTACTAACATTTTCTTGTCCAATTCACCCAGGACGACTGTGAGGCTGATGAGGCCAGGGGCAGCTCTGGCTCCACAGTTCCCTTCTAGATTCAGCAACCTGGAGGGTAGTGACTTGAAGGGCACCCTTTACCCCTAAGCCACTCCTTGATGCCCATCACAGGTGGCATTATCTCCATTGTTCACTGCAGAGCTCAAGGCTCAGGAAGGTGAGGTGTGGGAGCCCATCTTCATCATATCCCGTGTTGCTGGCATAGCTGGAGAGGGACCCAGGTCTACTGTGTCACCCACATGAGTCCCATTAGGAAAACAGGGCCAAGGAGTGGGTCTGAAAGCAGTGGGTGTTGGCTCAGGGGCCTCTCCCACCCCATAGGCTCTCCCTTCTTGAGGCCATTCTCAGGCTTCTGAAACCCTGGCATCCCCAGTGCCTCCCCTGGTGGTCCCAGTTTTTCTGCTTTCCAGAAGAATCTTTCAGAAACCTCCCTTCCCATCCACCCAAGGATCCTGAAGCCTTGGAAGCAAGGAGAGTGGAAGGGAAAGAGAACAGGAAGAAGAAGACTCTCCCTTCTGCTCTTGCCAGGAGAATGGATTGTCTTTCTGTTCAACCACTCCCATCTCCCCACCAGGACGTGAGCGTGCTGGGGTGGGGGCAGCTGAACTGGAGTGTGGATGTGAGAGGTCGCATAATGCTGAAGCCACTGTACGACCTGCTCTCATCACACAGCATCTGAACTTCACCCAAGTGCTACTGCTTTTCCACTCTTTCCACTGGGAGGCTTCGATGCCAGTGGGTTTTTGGGCAGAATTATACCCAAGGTCCTATGAGCATCTCATGTGCTTTGTGTTTTTGATAACAGTAAAGATGGTGAGAGAGCGTTGGTTTGTTCTTTAAGATCTGTACATTTATAAATTTTTTAACTAGGTCTCTCTGTTGGCTCACCAACATTTCCCCCAGTGATCACTCAGCTCTTTCCATTTTCTTTAGCCTACTCCAAAAGATCATAGCACTTAAACATGATTTTCTACGAGAAATAGGACTCCCTATGGGCATTTCTCACAATGGCCAAGTAGGTTTTTTGAAAAGTTGTGTGTAATTATATTTTAAATGCTTTAAATTAGCATACATAGATGATCTGTATTAATCTTTATGATCACAGTTGTTTTGGGGCCTTCCCTCAGACACATTGGATGTGGGAGAAGAAAATACATTTTAAACCTCACTTAAGGGTTAATTTCATTTAGCTCCTATGAAGTTTTTCAGGCAGAATCAGCTTAGGCCTTGGGTAAACCTGAACATGCACATCATTGACCTTCAGTGTCACCATGGCAGCTGGGGACATTAGATCCCACCCTGATCTGGGCAGCATCAAGGCCACACGGATACTGGCAATACTGTTTCATTGCCTAGGCTGTGGGCTTCTTCATCCAGTGGAAAGATCGTGGGCTTTTGGGGAAGAGATATGAATTCATTGAAGGAAGCCAATGAATCCTTTTCCAAATGAAACAACCCTTTTCCAAAATGGATACATAATATATCCATTTTATCAACTTAAGCTGTTATTCAGTGCTGTTTTGATTATGTAGAAATCGCAGGCAATCAGAGGTTTCAAAATCTGTAGCTGAGAATGTCTTTTGAAAGCAGTTTGGTTATTTTCTTCACATAAAAAAAAACACAGTTTATTAATATAGCTGGATCTTTGTCCCAGCATGTCTAAGCCTTCCCAATTAGACTTCAGGTGCCCCATGTGGTGCTGTCTGAAGGTAACAAGTGTATCTGAAGACTGTCTGTTGAGGCTTAGAGGGCATGGGTGTGTGTAGAAGTGTATCAGCTAGCTTAGCCTAAGTTATGTTGTGGTGACAAATGACCCCTGAATTTAAGTAGCTTACCACCATAAAGGTTATTTGCAGCTCACATTCACGGGCACCCTTGTTGGGTGGCAGCTATGCTCCACATAATTTATTTGGGACAGAGACTGAAGAGCATCCCCTCTGTCTGGAACATGCCAGTCTTCCATCAGAAAAAAAAAGAGAGATCGCAGGACTGCCTGATGGTTGTTAACCTGCCTCTTGGAAGTAGTACTTATTATTGCCATTCATGTTTTATTTTATAAAACCAAAGTGAATGGTGTGGGGATTATAACCATGCCCAGGAAGAGACCTGATGTGTATATGTGTGGGAAGGAGGGAGGGAGGGGCAGAGAACTTTTTGTCAATAAGACAGTTTACTGTAAAGACTGTTAATGTGAACGTCAACAATGAGTCAAGGAATATCAATTTAGGGGCACCTGGGTGGCTCAGTGGGTTAAGTATCCGACTTCAGCTCAGATCGTGATTTTATGGTTCATGAGTTCAAACCCCACATCGGGCTCTGTGCTGACAGCTCAGAGCCTGGAGTCTGCTTCAGATTCTTTGTCTCCCTCTCTCTGTCTCTTGCTCTCTCCCTCTCAAAAATAAACTTAAAAAAAAAAGAAGTATCAACTCAGTCATCTGTAATGTGCTAGATGTTTCTTGACTTAGAGAGCTATGGTCTCTTCTGAATTAATACTGGAGAAATACAGGATATGGCTGATTATATACCATCAACCCCAGGCCTAGTGTTGGAGATTTTTAAAAAACTAAATCGTCTATCAGCTGGTATTTTTGTAATTTGCTTTTTCTCTGAAAACCAAAACTAGAGTTGTTTAGTTCTTTCTATTAGTTAGGCTCTGCATGCTTGTATTTCCCTGGATTCAGTTTTTCACAAGAGTGAGGGCACTTTTCTACTTAAATATAAAGGTCAGATTTTGCTCAGCAGATATCTCTGGGGGTAATTAAATTGTCCCAATTTATTAGATCATTTCTCTTACCTACAATTAAATGGAGCCTCCTAAATTAATCTTCCCTGAGTAACTTAGCCCCCAAAGATTCCTCCCACTTTCCCCTCTAAACTCTGCTTTTCTACTTGTCAACTCTGAAATTCATTCTGGACTCAGGCAGGACCTCTGGCCCCTACATTTCATTCCTCTGGGCAATGAATCCAGTCTAGGCGTTCTGCCTCCAAATCTGGCTCACTACTCAGGAACGGCTCATGGACCTCATTATCGGGGATCCTTACCATGCACCGCTCTCTGGAAAAGGCAGAAGTGCAGAGCTGGACTCCTGAGTGGAGGAAGCCATCCTGCAGACTGGTTTGAAAAACATTGATTTTTAGCTCTCAAACTTATTTTGTGGCCTGCCAATTTTGGGGCTGACATGTCTTAAACTTACATCATATTGATGATGCATGAGAGTCATGAACATCCATAATGGGGAAAATGATATGTATTTTCATGGCTGAGCTGGTTGCAGCGATTGTGAGGGCCTTAGCAATCACAGAAAGCTGATGGAGGAGTTGTCCTTTTGCAAATATGCTAGGAGGGGCTCTCTTATTCTTTCTAAGCTTTCCGCCTTCTATTTCCAGGTAGGTAAGACACATACCTGCACACACATGTCTGTGCACGCCCTCCCAGATAGACCCACACATTCGTGTCATAAACATGCTCATGCACCTAATCCCCACATGTACCTGTGTGCACCCGGGCATGCCCACTCGGGAGCCAGCCCCTTCTCTTTGCCCTGAGGCCCGGGGCTGGCCTCCCATGTGCTGCCCCCACCTGCCTCGTGTTCTCTCTGGGAAATTAGCAGCACACCATCTAATCAGTTTACCTCTGACTCTCCCACTTTGGCTTGGAGATGATGACAGAGTGGAGCTATTTAGCTGTCAAATGCGCTGACTATTGCCCAGATGGACAGCGTCTCAAACATCAGGGTGGGTTCTTTCCCTTCTGCATGTGTGTGGAGGGCGGGGGGCGGTAATGAGTCTCCCAGTTGCTTTTTTAAGTGCTTCTTGCATCTGCCTTTCATTTTAATGCCTCCTGCCTGCTGACCTCGCTTCCCGGCAGCCAGCCTAAGTGTGATTCCCATAATTAGCTTAGTGATAATTTAATCTCTCTGCTTTACATTTTATTGTTTTTGAGGGACTTGGGTCTGGGGACAGAGGAAGGGGGACCTTTGTGCCTCCCTGGACCTTTGCTTTTGTCTGAACTTTCTCTGTCAGGGGACAGGAGCCCAGGGGAGTCACTGGGTTGGGGTGGGTGTGGGGATAGTGAGAAAGAGGCCCATGGCATTGTGGGTAGATTCTGAACAGGAGGCTGAAAGCTCTTCTTTCATACCTCCTCTTGTAAAGGGGCTCCTTTTCTTTGTCCCCATATCCCTTCAGAGTATGAAGTCATGTGGGTGTGGATACACAAAGCCCTTTAAGATGCTTAGGTGGGGAGCAGCTCAAAAACAGGAAAACAGTATACTTCCTCCGTGGTAATGGCAGCCATTTTCTTAAGCCAGAGAAGGGCAAGGGGCAGAAGGAGCCACTGAATGCCACCCTGTGGCTTCCCACACCCATCCCTCAGCATCACCACAGTCTTCATGCCCGAGAGCCTGTATCTGTGGGCTGCCTCTCCATGGTTAGGATCCAGACTTGCACGTCACATGAAGAGTTGGAACTGACAGCCAGGAAATCACAACGTTGTTGTTGGCAACACATCTGATTTGGGACAAACTGTTTACTCACACATAAGTTTCACCTTTTGGGCATTGAGCATATTGATATATGCACCACCCATCTCTCTTACGAAGGAGCTGAGGATAATAGGACTTCCTGGAGAGCATTCTTTGATTCACCAGAAGGAAAAAGATAATAAAAATTAAGAAGATGGTGAGGATCATATGACTTTCTGTGCTTAGTAAACTTCTAAGAAGAGTCATCAAAATCCATGGATATAAACACCCTGTGAACCCAGGCAGGGAGTGTGAAAGGTCTCCAGAGATGGGAGTCTCTAGGGGAAACCTCAGATGCTCCAAATAGATGCACTAACCAGTCCTTGTGGGGTTTCACTGTGCGTATGTGTGTGCACGTACACACCCAAATCTCTTTGGCAGAAGCTCAGAAGCGCATCAAGGACGGTGAAAGATGGAACTCAGCCGAGCCACCCTTGGCTACTCACTGAGCTTCTATGGCATGTGAGACAGTGTAATGGGTGAATAACCTGGGTGAGGAGGGGGCACAGGTAGGGTACCACTTGGCAATGAAAAGCGTGGGTTCCCTCCTACCATCTTCTGCAGCCTGGAAACAAGGTCTTTGATTTATGAGCTGACTTTTAATTAAAAGAACAGCAGAAAAGAAATCTCATTTTGCCGCAACGGGATAAATGGTTCACAATCCGAACTAATTTTGTTTCTTCTCCAAATGTCCCAGTGCTGCAGGAGTCTGTGTGTGTGTGTGTGTGTGTGTGTGTGTGTGTGTGTGAGAGAGAGAGAGAGAGAGAGAGAGAGAGAGAGAGAGAAAGAGATTGAGAGAGAGAGAGAGTTGGGACCCTGGCCCAGTGCTCTGGGTCTGACCCCTCTAGTCTATCTTTGCTCTCAGGGCTGACCCTGCTTTGACGTTCTGGGTCCTGCTGTGTGGCCCGAATGCCCATTCCAGGTGTACACCCTCTCCCCACGTCATGACTTCACAGCTTTCCCCAGCATCTCTGCTTGAAGAGACGCTGTCAGTTCTGTTTTAAGTTGCTTGTAGAACTTTCTTTCCTTCCTTCCTTCAACCATGTTGATGCTTATGTGCTCTTCGTCAGGAAAGATTTTATTTTGGTGGTCACCCCAAATTCTCAGGACATTTTTATTCCCCTGACAGCCCTTCATGATGCCCCTTCAGCACTTCCCATGGAGGAATTTTCCAGACTCGCAGCCCTTGGTCTCTGGGAGTCGCTCTGCTCTAATACGACTGAAGCTGACATGGGAGTGACCCTCTCCCCCCCAACCTCATGTGTTTGGACACAAACTTGGCCTTTCCTAGGTGACATTTATTGACCATCACTATCCATCACCTTTAGCAGTATGATATGGACTGCTCTTTTCTGCAGTTCCTATGTTCTATAAATACTGATTTTTGCTATTTAGAAGTATAATTCCTTCTGTGTGGGAAGGTATCATGTCTATTCTTCGTATTCTCATCCTTCCCTCTGCCAGCGAGGTTTGTCGGGTCCTGTCCATTGATTAAAGAACAGAAACCAAGGACCAACCAAAGGACCCTCCTGGCATGACCCTGCTGTGACTTTTGGGCACTATTGAAGAAGCCACCGCGGGTGCTTTATTCCAGAGAATAAGAGAGAATCTGCCCACAAAACATACTGAAAAACCTCAGGGGACCTGGCCAGGAAAATCACCAGCTAAGATAAGCCAGAAAAACAACTGCAGAGCCATGAAGAGGGGTCTTGAGCCAACGGCAAGAACTTGGGTTTGCACTTGGTGACAAATTCTCATCCTTCTCTGCTGCTGACTCACTTTGAGGGACAAGAAACAATCACCTCCCCCCCGCCCCGCAAGGTCTCAGTCTTATTTGCAGTAAACATCAGAGGGAATGAGCTCTAGTCCTCCCCCACCTTCCGTCTGCTGCTGCATTTATAAATACTCAGTCACATAATGTCCTGGTGTCAGCACGGGGGAGGTTCACAGGGACATAAGCCACCACTTCACAGTTAGAATGTTTGCCTGCCACTCACGTCAAACTAAGTATGGGTATCTGTGGACGCGCCTTAAAGCACCAGCTCACACAGCCTGCCGCCTGCTGCCAAGCCCCGGTTATCACCTGTTCCTGCTTCTCTTTCATGCCTGGAGAGAAGGACCCCTGTGCCCTCCACCTATGTTACAGGACCAGTGGTGACATGTACTTTCCAACATGTCCAAGTGATGCTTCCCAGAGCCCTGTGAGGCTTTGGGGCTGTTCTGTGTGATGAGATCCCTGGTGCTAAACTTGTCTTTGCTGATGGCCCAGAACCAGGTTCCAGGGGTCCTGGCAGGCTTGGGAGGTAGTCAGCTGGGTGGGGGTCGTCCCCCACAGGTACCCCAGCTTCTGCCACCACTGCTGTCTGTTGAGAGGGGCCTCCTTTGCCTCTGACAGTTCTCTCCTCCCCTTTTGGCTTGCCAGCTTCTCTGGTCTGAAGATTTGCTTCTGGGGCACCTGGGTGACTCAGTTGGCTAATCGCCCAGCTCTTGATTTCTGCTCAGGTCACGATCTCATGGTTTGTGAGTTTGAGCCCCACATTGAGCTCTGTGCTGATGGCACAGAGCCTGCTTGGGATTCTCTCCAGCTCTCTTTCTGCCTTCCCCTGCTCATGCTCTCTCTCTAGATCTCTTTCAAAATAAATAAATAAAACTTAAAAAAAAAAAAAAAAAGGTTTGTTTCTGTGCCTGCCACCCCACCCTGACCCTGGTGGCTTACAGGGCCAGTACAAAGCCAGGTTGGAGACATGGCAGCTGTGAGAAGAGGCACATCACTTCCCTGTTCTTGAGTGTGGATGGCTGTCTTGCATCACAAGCACTGGTGTTTGGTGTTGTGCAAGTCTGCCTCCAGGGAGGGGCCGAAGTTGGGTACCGGAGACTGAAAGGGTTCCTCTCCTCCTCACGCTCCTGCACGTCTGTGATCTGTCATCCTGACAAATGAGTTCGGAACTTGGAGGGTCCTGGGAATTTAGTACAGGACTTGGGAATCCATCCTCAGGAACCAGGGCCATATGAAATGGAAGGAGAGGTCTCTCCTGGCAAGGGAACTGGGACAGGGAGAACCACAGAAGCAACAGGTGAGGTAGATGGCCTTCCCTGTTGGGAGGACTCCCCCGGGAGCACCGTCAGAGAAGTCAGCTGTGGAGGGATGAAGGGAGCGAGCCCCAGGCTCCTCTCCAGAGACCAAGAGTGCGTGGGTGTATTAGTCTCCTATTGCTGGCGTGACAGATTATCACAAACCCACTGACTTAAATTAAAACAGCACAGATGATTCTCTTATAGTTCAGTAGGTCAGAAATCTGAAACGGGTCTCATTGGTCTAAAGTCAAGGTATCGGCAGCTGCATTCCTTTCTGGAGGTTCTCAGAGAGAATCTACTTCCTTGCCTTTCCAGCTTCCAGAAGCTCATTCTATGGTTCATGGCCCTCTTCTTCCACTTGCAAAGCTGGCTATGCCACATCTCTGGGGCCTTCTGTGGTCTTGGCTCCTTCTAATCACAGCTGGGAAAGGGTTTCTGCTCTAAGGATTCCTGGGATTAGATTGGGCTCACCTGCACTATCATCAGCGAAAGCTGAGTTTACTGTGAAGGTCAAAATCACTACTTCATCAGTCAGGGCTGGGGAAGGGAAGAGGGGAATGGAAGATGAGAGAAAAGTGAGTAGCTCCTATGTGCTGGGCCCTCTGCTACCCAGCCCTTACATGTGAAAGTCTAGGATTCTCACGACAGCCCCGCACGCTAAATGTGTTTGCCCCCCTTTTTCCCCACAAGGACACTGAGACCAGACCCCAGAACCCATGTTCTTGTATTATATTATGTTCCTTTCCCTTTAATGGACATAAAAGATTTTGTATGTGTGTGCCTGTGTGCATTTTAGAGTTAGATTTGGTTTCCTCGCTGCCCCAAACCCAGCTTTGTGTAGCGGAGAGGCTGGGCATATGGAGAGTTTGAGGCTCCAGAGAAGAAGCCCTTGGTACTAGCATCTTGGGCAGCTTCTGAGCATTCCAGGGCCCATGTTCTGACCTCAGAGAGAGTGGTTCTTTCTCTTGCTGCCTGTTGAGATCCCAAATCCCTGGACTCTCCCAATAAGCATCTATACTTACAGGACTGATCTCAATTGGGCTTGTGAAAAGGAACAGCTGATGTGTTACATAATTCTCTTTCAAATGTGTGTGTAACAGTATGTGCATAAATATAGTGTGTATATGTGTGTCTGTGGGGGGGTCGTTCCTGGAAAAGCTGAGGAGGACCTGTTTGCCATTTTCGATGACTTATTCTAAAGCATTTCTTCGCCTGTCTTCTCATTCCATTCTCCGTCTCCCACTTTTGCAGGAAGAGGGAGAGAAGCCATAGTGAGCGACAGCCATAGAAAAGGACACTAGGAACAGTGTATGGGATCCCAACTGCCTCTTCCACTTTGTCACCATGAGGCAAAGGCCTCCCCATCTAACCTCAGATCTTTGGATTGTTGAGATGGGAAATTTTGCTGTCAGTCTTCACCAGGATTGAGAGGGCAAACAAATAATATGATTAGGAAAAGTTATTTGTGTAGAGTATGTATGGTGTGTATACAAATATCAGTTGACAAATAACAAATGGGGACAACTTCTAAATAGAAAACTCTTTTCTAAAAATTTTTTATGTTTATTTATTATTGAGATAGAAACAGAGCATGAGTGGGGGAGGGGCAGAGAGAGAGAGAGAGAGAGAGAGACAGACAGAATCTGAAGCAGGCTCCAGGCTCTGAGCTGTCAGCACAGAGCCTGACGCGGGGCTCGAACGCACGATCCGTGAGATCATGACCTGAGCTGAAGTTGGCCGCCCAACTGACTGAGCCACCCAGGTGCCCCATTAAATAGAGAATTCTAAAGATGAATTATATTTTAAATTTTCAGCAATCCCCTGTGTATCTGTGTATGTGTGTTAGTTAAAACTTTGACAGTGTGAATATAAAGATTTTTCTATCTCTGTTGTAATTCTTTTAAACTTAACTTAGGCCCAGTTGATTCCAGACTAGAGTTTTGTGTGACGGTTTTCCAGAGAGTTAAAAACTAAGGAGGGGATCTTCCAGCTCTTTCTCACAAGGATTGATCAGGGAGCATACCCCGGTCTAAACCCAGGGAATCAGCCAATGAGCCAGTTGGAGTCTGGGTGTGTAAGTGTGTGTCTATGAATATGTGAGAGCTGTGTGTAATTACTTCTGATGGTACCTTCTGCATTAGGGGGACAGGTGTTTCATTAAGTTTGAGAGATTTGGAACATTTCAACTACGCCATGGTGGGATCTTGGCATTCCAAAGTGAGCAAGCAAGGATCCCGCTGCCAAGAAGCTGGTTTTCTCAGCAGTGCGGTTATCCAAGGATAGCATATTTCGCCGCCACTTGGACACCACTGTCCTGAGTGACGAGGTTATTTAAATTATTAGAAAAACTGACACAGTGTGCTGGCCACACCGCCTATAAGCAATGCTCCTCTGAGCCATCATGGGATGGGATGGGAAGTCTCCATCCCTGGTTCACTGCTTTTTCATTTCGTGATCTTGGGTGTTACCTTGCTTTCCCTGTGTGTTAATTTCCCCACTGTCTACTGCAGACCAAAAAATGTGCCAAGGAAGTCCTTGGTGAGAGCAGCCTGGGAGTGGCTTTCAGAGCCTAGGATTGGTGGCCAAGTTGGCTGAAGCAATACTGTAACAAGGCCAAGGTCTCTCACGTGCCCTCCCTCCCCGGCAGGGGGACTGCAAGCAACTCTGGCCACTGGCCCCAGGCAGAACCCTGAGCTCTTGCCTCATGGGTCACCTTGGCCACAGTGTGTGTGACAGATTTAGCTCTGGAAAAATAATGTGAACTCCATGCACTCCCCATTATAGGTCAGTGAGCCTCACACCTCTTTTGGCCGCAAGACCAGCCACTCTGCAAAGCTGTGGGGATGATTCCAGACAGGGGGACCGAGAACTCCTTCTCTTGTTTGGCTATTTGATGAATCTCAGGAGAAGAGTGGGCAGGTAGGAAAATCAGGGCTGGGAGGATCTCAACCCCCTTCCCCACCAATAGCTTCTCAGCCTGTCTTGCAGCTTCTCCATGTGTGAAATGAGTTGTGGGCAGTTTTACTTGACAGAGCTGCTTAGAGAATCGCTAATGATTCTGATGGCCAGCTAAGAGGTGGTGACGGCACATATTTCTCTAAGAGGCTAAGAAACATGTCAGCCAGGTGACTTCCTCTGGCAGAAGTCTCCCACTAGCTGCCCAGAAAGCCACGAATCTGTGAACAGGCACCTGCATCTATGGTCATACTTATTTGGGTTTCTTGATAAATGGCTCAGCAACTCAACTTTACTAAAAGAGCATAGCGGAACACTTAGAAATGTTTAACATTTAAAAAGGAGGGAAATGGAGGAATCAGGGAAAGGAAAAGATGGGGGAGAAGGAGGTGGAGCGAATGCCCCCAGGGGGAGGGGTTATACTTAAAGAAGAACACGGGTGGGGAGCTGTTCAGGTCCTGATACTAATTTGACCCACACCCATGCTTCTCAGTTGGTGGGGCTGAGCCTGGTGGGGTGCCCTGGGAAGGGGGCTTATCCATGCTCTGTCTGGCCAACATGCATCTCATGCTTGCTGAGTGCAGCCACTGCTGTGGGTGATAGGCCTCTATTAATTCAATCAGTCCTCCAAACTCCCCTGCACAGTAGATGTGCTTGTGATTGCCAAGAACACTTGAGGAAACTGAGGCCCAGAGGAGTTAAATAGCTAGTCCAAGATTATGTGATTATAGCCATGGAGACAGGATCCCTAGTAAAGGGTGGGGCTCTCAGCCCATGCTTGTTGACCTCAGGCTGAATGTGGTCCCCTGCAATGCCCAAAGGGGGGCTACAGCCTCCCAGAGGTGTCAGACCTCACCTTCTCTTTCGTATCTGTCCCTTGGACTAAAGTGGGCCCCCCAACTTGCATTCTCCTTGCCTTAAGATCTTTGGGAGCCAGGAAGTGATGGATGGCTCCTCCCTCCTGTGGAGTTGACGGCTTCTTTCTCCCATGGGGAGACCTGGGTTTCTGACCTCATGGGTTTCCTGGGTCTGAGACCAGGCTCCCTGGTCCCTGTGGACACCCAGAACCGGCCTGCTGTTGCTCATGTGCTTTCTACTCCCTTAGAAGGGGGTACTGTCTGGCTCTAAACTGGCATCTCTGCTTCCCTGGTCTTCTCTTTTTCCAAAAATGTACATTTCCAAAGAAGCAGATGGGCTGATGGGTGTTCTTCCAGCCCCTCTCTCCTCCCACTCCACGGGGGGAGGTTTTCCTCTCTCGGTCGTTTTGCTTTCCTTCCTTCCCCTCGAACCTTCTGCCCACAGCTCCGCCAAATCTGGGATCACACTTTGCTCATTTGGGCTCATGTAGCCTGGCCTGACACGCCCAGTCCCCATGGCCCTGAGAGAGGAAGAAGGGCTTTTCTGTGCAATAGGACAACCCCTGTCCTCAGTGACAGCGGCCACACGTCCAGAAAAGTTCTGGGTGTGGTGTTACCATTGCACTACATTTTCCTCCTAATGAAAACATTACCATTATTTGGGTGGGAAGAGGCCCTTAGATCGCTTCACTCCAGTCCGGGGACCAGGGTCCTCTTTCCCTAGACTTCAGTCAGGATTCTTCAGAACCTCTAGGGCAAAGATTTTGAAGCTTTTTAGAGAAGTCATTCTCGAATAAAATCTTACATAGAAGCCAAACTTAAAACTGATATAAATCAGTTTAGGTTGAAGTTGATGGATGGGGGAGGGGAGCTTGTTGGGGGGGAGTGGTTTCAGAGCTTCCCTCTCTGTCTTCCTCGTGTCCCCTCAAGACTCTGGGGTACCCCTCGAGCTCAGGGAGCCCTATGGAGCACGACTGCTATGCATTTGCCTTCTGGGTGGTATAGACTTAACCATGACAGCCTCCCAGCGTATGGACTGTGTGTTCTGCATTGCAGGGGTGAGGTCAGGAGAATATGGGGCAGTGTGCATGTAGGGAACGGGAAGAGGGACTTCTGTTGCTTCTCCTTTGCACTCTTACCATGGATGGCACCTGGGCCTCCTGGGACTGCATAAGGCCTGGCGTGATGGTCCTTAATTTTCTTCCCTCCTCCCCCCTCCCCTCTTCTCTTCTCTTCTCTTCTTTTCTTTTCTTTTCTTATTTAGGGAAAAGTCATTTATATTAAATAAATCACATTACCAATATTCCCTTCTTGGCCAAAAGAAAAAAAGTCCTAAAGTTGAATATTGATCCACCAAGAGACAAAGCAAAATGAAGAACCCACAATGGGGAATGTGCAGGGTATGAAATATATGAACAATGCTAAACAGGGTGGGGGCTGACTCGGGGCGATTTTCATTTTGGTCACCCATGATGGCTGTGTTGGCAAAGGTCACCTGCATCACTACTGCCACCAGATACCTAGAGATCTCCTCTAACATTTGAATCACACATTGCAATTTGCAAAGCCCTTTCATAGCTTGCCATATTTACATGGCACACCCGCCTGCCAGGTAGGGGCCTTGATTCTCAAAGATTCTCGTTTTATAGATAAAGAATCAGCTCGGTGAGGTTATCTGACTCAAGCAGGGTCACAGAACTAGTTAGTGGCAGGGTAGGCATGTCCCCACCTGACAATCAAGTCTCTGACTCTGAGTCCAATGTCATTTTTACTTTTCCACAGGTGCTTTCAGCTGTCAGACGTAGCAGCTCCGGCTGGGAGAGGAGGAGCGAGATGCAGGAAGGCCCTTAATTCTAGCGGGTGCTCTGCATCCCCTTCTAAATCTCCCATGATGCTCCCTGCTTACCCCATCCTCCTTCCCAGGCGAGGTGGAGTGGGGCTCTTCCAGAGCACACTCTGATTGTTATTTTTTCGCCTCAGCACCACGTGTACTGCTATTTTTATCCTGTACTAGAAACTATTAAGAGGGGGAGAAATGTTAATTGGTATTATTACAGCAAACTGGGTCCTAGTAACATTGCAATTCAGAGGTAAGCTCTCCACTCCCCTCCCCTGCCTTTTAGGCGAAGGTAGGGATTTTATTCCTTTGGCTGCCAGCCAGCACAGGTTTCCTTGGCTGGTGCGGGGCCTGTGGGGAGAAGTATTCAGGACTCTGACACATATTGGACGGGCCGTGGGGCCTCCACTCCAAGGTTAGTTTATGAGAGAAGGATGTGGGGATGGGCGGGCTGTGATGAAATTGGTTCTGTTTGATCCACCGGAGCTAGACTGGAAGGGATAGTGTGTCTGCTCAGGAAGCTCTCCTGGGGTGCAGCTTGCAGGGTCTTTGTGAGAGAATCTGGGGCATTTGTATTCACGGCCCAGCTGAAAGCAAGAGATAGCAGCCCGCACAGTTGTGTCCTCCTAAGCCAGAGCGAAGAATGAACAGATTAGAAAATAAAGCAAGGAAGTCAGACAAGTTTTGCTTAAGTTCCAGAAGGAGGAAAAGGAAGGGGATTCAACGAGCGGGCTGTCTGCTGGCTATCTGCGTTCAGAGCCTCACAGTTTCCCTTCCCCACCATGTAACTGCAAGCAAATCACTCATCCTCTCTGTCCTCAGTTTGCTCATCTGTAAAATGGGGCTGGTATATTTGCCCCTCGGGGCAGTCGTGAGGATGCAAGTGTATTGCACACAGCAGGCCATAAGGATTCTGAAAAGTGAAGCTTTTATGGTGAGCTTTTGCTCATGTGCCCGGAGACTCCGGAGGGAAGCAGCGGGAGATGGAAAATCCAGATTCCAGCCTGGTAGGGTCTGCTGACCGCTTGGACCCAGCCCACGGCCCATAATATCTTCCAAAGCCTCTCAGTGCCTTCTTCTCTCCATTTTCCCAGTTTGATTTTGTGGTACCCTAAAACTTTTATTTTTTTATAATGCTTATCACTTTTTAAAAATTATTGTAGCAATATATACTGTTTGTGGAAAACAGAAAAGGAATAAATAAAATGACAATCACCTGAAATCCTACCACCTTCAGAAACTTATGATTGATACTTGAGTGTATTTCATTCCTGTCTTTTTTTCTATAGACATGTACTTTAAATTTATACAAAGTGAGATAATATAACATAATATATATTTAAATATCATGTCTTCTTACTTTTTATTGTGAAAATATACTCATGTGATTAAATATCCTTCAAACTTGATTTCTAAAGACAGCCTAGTGTTTCATAATGTAATCTTTGTGCTTCTATTCTTTATCTTTAAGCTTTCTGGTTTTCTTTTTTAATGCTTTTTCCTCCCTGTTTCTTTTTTATCTGTTAACTTCTGCTTTATGGTTTGGATTTGCTCTGCTTTCCCTCCTTCTGGAGTTTTGGGAAGTATTCATCCTATTTAAACTAGATAATGATTACCCTTAAATTTTCGAAAGCATGTTTAAACCCATAAGCATCAAAATTAAGAATTAAATGGTATGGTTTTATGTCCTTCCCTCCCCCCATCTTTCCATTTTTGCCACTATGTTTTAAGACTCATACTAATATTTCTTTCATTCTGATCATTTCAATATCCCTTCATCCCTTTTAAATATTGTTTGACATTTATACTCTTCTACCGCTGAAATTATACTAAGTATTTAGATAACTTGAGTAGTTTAGCATTATTCATGTATTTCTTACCCTGCGCATTCCCCATTGTGGGGTTCTTGATTTTGCTTTGTCTCTTGATGGATCATCTTTCAACTTTAAGACTTTTTTTTTTTGGCCAAGAAGGGAATATTGGTAATGTAATTTATTTAACCCTTGAGTGTCTGAGAGTGTCATTCTGTTGACTTTACATGTAAATAACAACTCGGTTGAGTATTTTTTCTTTCCTCATGGTTGAAATTTCTCCATTGTCTCTGAGCAGTGAATGTAGGAGAAAAGCCTGAAACCAGCTGGATTTTGATTTTTAAGAGAAAGAGATTGAGAGAGAGCAGGAGAGAGGGTCAGAGGAGGGGAGAGGGAATCTTAAGCAGGATCCATGACTATAGGGCTCAATCCCACGATCCTTGATTCATGACCTGAGCTGAAATCAAGAGTTCGACACTCAACTAGTTTGAGCCACTCACATGCCCCTGGATTTTGATTCTTTTATAGGTTTTCTTTTCCTTTTACCTATTTGATGATTTATAGCATTTTCTCTAGATATTAAAAAAAAGTTGATCAGGATACATACCCATGTTGATTTAATTTCTTTGGCACTGCATTTAAATATGCTCTTTTAATCTGCAGCCTCAAGTTTTCAACTCAGGAATGAGGGTTATGGTGATGGTGGTGATGGATGGATGGATAATTTCTGCTCTGGGCTGTTCTCTTCTTGAAGGATTCCTTCTATGTATGCGTCGGTCCCCTGGTTTTGTTGTCTAGGCCTCTCTTTTTTCCTATCATGCAAGTCCTGGGAAAGCTTTCCAAGTATGTCTTCATGTCTTGAACTTAATTCTTGGCAGTATGCTTTCTACTGCTAACTGCTTTCTGTGAGGTTTTAATTCAGCCTTTCATGTAACATTCCTGGAGTCCACATCCTTCCTTTTAGATGAGCTGTGGGGGGCAAACTGGGCTGAAGTCTACATTTGGTCTCAGCAGTTCTTTATATATTGTCTACTGCTTTGGGATGCTCAGATGAGGAGTTGCAAAAGAGACCATGTGGTCGTCAAAGCAGTTCATATTTACTATCTGATTGTTGTTAATGTTTGTTTATTTTTGAGAGAGAGAGAGAGAGAGAGAGAGGGACAGAGACAGAGTGTGAGTGGGGGAGGGGCAGAGAGAGAAAGGGAGACACAGAGTCCAAAGCAGGCTCCAGGCTTTGAGCTGTCAGTACAGAGTCTGTCTGACACAGGGCTTAAACTCATGAACCATGAGATCATGATGTGAGCTGAAGTTGGATGTTTAACTGACTGAGCCCCCCACATGCACCACTGCCTGGTCTTTTACAGGAAAGGATTCGTGCTGTAGATACTATTAGTTTGATTTTTTTTTTCCAGCAAAAGCCTCTTGAATCTTACTGAAAAACAACTAAGAAATATTTCCAAACATTCCCTTTCTCTTTTTTTGTCATATTAAATCTATCTCATTGGATGATATTTCTTTTGATTCTTCATCTTTTTATTTTTATTTTCTGGACCTGTAATATACCTTTTGCTTATCTTTTTTCTGTTTGTTCAGCCCTCTTCAGAGAGGTTGCATGGGGACGTAAGATGGGTCTATCAGAGATCTGTGTGGGCTCCGTTCTGAAATGTTTAGATTTCCAATACCTTCTCTCTCTGTCTCTTCGTGTATGTGCGTTGTTTCGCTGAAAAGTCAAAGTCGCCCTCATAGTGAGTGATATGTGAGATTAGCCAAAGATGAGATCCATTCTTCCCACTTTATGCAGTAGAAGGAGAGACACAGAGGCTGATGATAGATCAAAGTTTGGAGTTCGCAGCCCTCCTTCTTGCTTTGAAGCCCCCAGTCCAACTTCCCAGCTGGTAGCCCCACCTCTAGCTGTCCTGACCTGTCCTGACAGGGTGTCCGCCTTGGTAAAACCTTCCCCAGAGTTCTTTGGCACCTGAGGTCTGTCATTCCAGGCATGAACCGGATAGACCCCCAGGAGGGAGGGGGAGCCACACAGCCAGTGTATTCCGTGCAGCTATTTTTTTAAAGCATTTGGAGACTTTATGATTGGAATCCTTGTTATGTTGTACCTGAATATGTCCATGGCGTTAAGCGTTCTTGCCATCGGCTTCCAGCTGGTAATTCCCACACCTGGACTTTCAGAAGCAGAAGGTGAGAACGTCTCCCCTCACGGAGCCTGGTGTATTTTCTGTGCTCCCGAGAGAACATGAAATGTTGTTTGGAAGTGGTTCCTGTTCACTACATATGTTCTCACTGGCTAGCAGGGTGCGTGTTTGTGACGCGTGCTTGTCCAACGGGAAGAGGGAAGAGAGGGAGCAGGGTGTGGGCGTGTTTCTTTGTGCACATGTGAATTTGAAAATCAGGCCTTTTCACAGTTCGGTCAGCCCCAATTATCTGCACTTCTGGAAGGGAGATGTGAGGCAGATCATTGAAAACAGCAGACGACTTACAAATTATTTCTCCTTTGTTTTGGGATACTTGGAATGAAGTGCAGGGGAGCCTGTCAATTCACACGGGGCTGCCACCCCTCCCCTGCCACAGATTTCTCCTCTGGTCGGTGCTTACTCAGTGTTAAAACAAACCCAGATTCTCTGACAAGCTGACCATAAGCCTGAATGTCAGTGGGGGCAGGGGCAGGGGAATATGAATTGAAAATGCCTGAGGCGCCTGAGTGGCTCAGCCTGTTAAATGTCCAACTTCACCTCAAGTGATGATCTCACAGTTCATGGGTTCAAGCCCCTCTTCGGGCTCTGTTCTGACAGCTCAGAACCCGGAGCCTGCTTCAGATTCTGTCTCCCCCTCTCTCTCTAATCCTCCTCTGCTCACCCTCTGTCTGTCTCTCTCTCTCTCAAAAACAAATAAACATTAAAAAATGCCCGAGGGGAATAAGCTCCGCACAAAACCTCAGGACTGGACCCCCACCCATCTTCTTCTCGGGGCATCGCTAACTCCCTTTTGTGCTTCCCCGGAAAGAATCTCACAAAATCAATTTCCTCCAGCCCACTTACTGCTTTTCAGCCTGTCCCCAGTTCTTCTCTGTACTGCCAAGGATATATGATTTCACATTTCACATTTACTACCATTCAATTTGCTCCCAGCTTCTTTTGAAGGATAGATTATGACCAAGGAAGTTGAATTTCAAATAATAAAGGAAGGTGGGAAAATCTCTTCCCAAACAAAAGCTCTTATTGGTGTTGAAAACAACGCCAACGTTAAATTCTTACCCTGTGCTTCCTCATGCAGTTTTTAAATTATGGGCTGTGTCCCAGACAACTGTCTGCTCAGGAGAACTTATCCTCTGAGTTGCTGTCTCTGTTGAGACAGGCAGCCTGGAGGGTCCGAAAGCTTCATGGCTGGTGGCAGGAGGTGGGCAGCGGCTGTGCCAAGCCCTCTGATTTGGCCACACCATGTAAATATACATGCCTCACCTGGGCTCACATAGATGTATGTATTTACACTTACTAAGTTGCATATTTCAGGGTTGTAATTGCATTTGTGTCCCCACAACATTAGAGACGTGAAGGGAAAATGAAGGCTTTGCACGTTCCGTAGAGATGTGATCATGGTAATAGGCAGACTGTTTGCTGCGCTTGTCCTGGTCGGCATTTAGCCCAGCTCTGCTGCAGGCAATGGTTCGAGTGGATGTGCTTGGCAGGGGCATTGCTTCCCAGCTTGGGTTCCTTGGGGAACTTTGAGCCGAACTTTCATATTCACGTGGTAAAGCGTGTTCATCTTTAAGTGTGCGCCGTAGTGACTTTTCACCTGTAACCTGTACCCAAATCAAGAAATGGAACGTTCCCCATTTTCAGAACACCCCCCCATGCCCGCTTTGAGGGGCTCCTCCCAACTTCCCCAGGATGATCACCCTCCTGACTTCTCACGGCATAGATGAGGTTCTCCAGTTTTTCCATAAATAGGAACGTGCAGCACACACCCCCTTGTGTCTCATTTCGTTTGCTCTGCTTTGTGTTTGGGAGATGGATGCCTATCACTGCAAGTAGGTGCCGTTTGTTCATTCTTGTGGTTGTATAGCATTCCATTATGCGACTCTACTAAAATGTATTTTCCTATTTTATCGTTGATGAGCATTTGAATGGTTTCCAATTTGTGCCTTTTATGAACAGTTCTATTCTTAATACTCTTGTGTATGTCTTCTGGAGACCACAGAGTCACATCGCTACTGCAAACAGACCTGCGAGTGAAATTGCAAGGCCGTTGCGTGCGTTCAGCTTTAGGAGATACTGCCAAATACAGACTAGAGATTTTTAAAGGGCTTTTTAGTTGTGGGAGGCTGGCTAATATCCTCAGCAGCAAATAACAGCAAAGGGAAGAGGTTTTCTTTTTTCATACAGCACGGTGTCGTGGGTTTCAGAGGGAGATAGACCTGGCATGCTAGTTCGACAAGTGTTGATTGAGTGTCCACTGTCTTAAGTGGCAGTTGGAATAAATTACCACATAGTTGGTGGCTTAAGACACCATGAACTTGTTCTCTTACAGCTCTAGAGGTCCACGGGCTCTGGAGGGATATCCATTTCCTTGTCATTTCTACCTTCCAGAGCTGCATTGGCTCTGTAGCATATTCCACACCCCCTCTGCCCTGTCTCTGCACTGCCCTCTCCTCTGTGCAGTAGAGTCTCCCTCCACCGCCTTCATCCAAGGACACTTGTGATTGCATTTAGGACCCACCTACATTATCTGTTCCCATCTCAGCATCCTTGACTTAAACATATCTGTAAAATCTCTTTTGCTACATAAGGTAACATGCATGGGCCCCAGGGATTAGGACCCAGATCTGTTTTGGAGCCATTACATAGCCTACCTCACAGGGAGATTCTGTTCTCTCTCAATTTGTACCGTGTCGTCTACAGAACCTGTCTTCCTGGAGCACCAGCTTCCTACACCTCACAGTTGCCCGACTGTTCAGCTCTTCCTGATGATTGTTATTGCATTATGGGAAAAGGTTGATGGATGGGACCAGAGTAGTGTATTTAAAGACAGATGACAAGATTTGTTTCACCAAATTGTCATTTACTTCCAGTGATAATAAAGACTCTCAAACAGGTCAGAAGAAAACAAGTATCAAAATATAAGACACCCTAAGTGCAACATGGGATCTCAGATTGGGTCTTGGAACAGAAAATGGACACGAGTGGAAAAACTGGTGAAATCCAAATATAAGTTTATAGTCCAATTAATTTTGTTTTGGGAATCGTACCACGGTTAGGCAGGGTATTACCGTTAGAGCAAACTTGATGAAGGGTATACAGTTCTCTGTATTATCTTTGCAATTCTTCTATAAATCTAACATTACTCCAAAATAGAATGTTTAAAAAAAAATGCAAGGCATCCACTCAGGTACAGGAGAAAAGCTCAAATTCTCTCTGTTCTTATGACTTAGGAGATAGGGTTCAATGTTGGCAGAATGAATTTAGAAGATCCAAATGGTAATGATGAGGCTTACCCAATACATAACCACTGAAGTATAAATGGAGACGGGTGGGTGCGAGGCCAATAAGATGGTGCCTGTTATCTTGATGGGAACCTATGGGTCCTCAGTACCACCCAAGCCCCCCCTCCCCACCTCCATCCCGCTCTTCCTGCAGGGAAGTAGAGCTGGGGCTGAGGGTGCTGCTTGGGTGTGAATGGAGAGAGGCCGGCCTTCAGTCTCTGATTGATTCGTCAACTCCACTCCACCTGCTCTCCCGCTCCTCCCTTCCTGGCCCATTGAAGGGCTCATGTGTTAAGGGCTCCCCAGTGGCCAGCCAGCTCACAGCTGAGTTGTTATCTTCCTGCGCACACTTATCTGGGCACGGTTAGAGCTCCCTAATAAAATTTGTCACTGCCTTTAATCCCATCACTGTCCAGACCCGGTGATTAGCCCCTCTGGTTGTTCTGGCTTTTGCTGTGTACCTCCAGCCTCTTCCGAGGAAATTGGCAGAGATAGGAATTCAGAGAGCGCTCCTGGCCCTATAGAAGGGAACACAGAAGAAGCAAACCAGAACCACGAATCCTGCTACAGTCATTAGATACAAATGGTTTTGTTTCCCTCCTGCCCTCAGGCCTGCCCCATTGCAAGCCCATGAAGGACAGAAGCAGGAGAGGGGGGCGTCTGCTCTGGTCTGTGCTGTGAGCCACAGAACTGGCCTCATCCCCATACTCTGGACAGCTCCACTTCCCCCTGTGTTCCTCCTTGGTCTCCTGAGATGGGGGGGTGGGTGGTGATGGACAGGTCTAGGCAGGGGAGAAGAGGCTTTGAGTCAGCTCACCTGGAGCCGTGCACCCACACCCCGAAACTGGGTGTGGAATTGCTGGGCCGCATTTCCCCTCCCCTCTGCCAGGCCCCGTGGAGTGTCCTGGCAGGCTTCTGTGGTTGTATAACTCTCCGTGCAGCTGCATACTTGATGCGCAATTTTGAAGCCCAGAAAGAGAGTGAATGTGGAGAATGCAAACGGGAATTCTCTAAGGGGCACGTTTACTCAGCAGACATACTGTGGGTGCTCCCCACCAGACGCGTACATAGACTGTGCCTGGTGTATGTGTGCGTGCGCGCGCGTGAGTGCACCGAGATTTGCCAAGTCTCCAGGTGTAAACGCAAATACCCCCTACTGTGTGTGGGGGAGGGTGGCATGGACAAGGGTACACTTTCCCCGGACTGATTCTCTTCTGCCGAACAGCTGCTACCTGCCTCCCTCTCCTTCCCTCTGCGCCACCCTGAGAGTCAGATGTCCCTCCCATTTCCTAAAGGTAAACCTGTTCTCCGTGAGTCTGTGTGTTGTCTCAGCTCTGTAGTTCTCCTTTCTCAGCCGTAGGGACTTCAGGCTCTGTCTTTGGGCCCCTGCCAGGAAGGAGGCAAACAGCGGAATGGCAGGAGCAGCGGGTACCTGCCATGCGTGTGCAGACAGAGCCCGTGTGAGACTGGAGGCAGGCGGCCCCAAGGCAGACAGCCAGGACCGCCTCTCAGAACTGTCTGTTCCTGCTCTCTCTGCAGCTAGGAGGTGGCATCTTTGCAATCTCCAGCCCCTGCCCAGGGCCAAGGGACACAGAATCTGTGCTGCTGGCTAGAATCAGACCCCGTGGGGACACCTCAGGAGCTGTGGGAGGATGGACAGCTCACACTGGGGACAGGAAGTTCAGCCATAAGAAAGCATCACAGACCAGGTGGCTCAAACAACAGAAATGTATTGTCTCATAGTTCTGGAGGCTGTAGGAGATCAAGGTGTAGGCAGGGTCGGGATCAAGGCATAGGTAGGGTCAGTTCCTTCTGAGGCCTCTCTCGTTGGCTTGCTGGTGGCTTGCTTCTCCCTGTGTCTTCACATGGCCTTCCCTCTGCTTTCTTCTGTGTCTACATTGCCTCTTCTTATAAAGACATCAGCCTAATATTGGATTAGGGCCACCTTAATGACCTCATTTTAACTTAATTACCTCTTTAAAGATCCTGTTTCCAAATACAGTCACATTCTGAGCTGGGGATAGGATTTCAACACATTAATTTTAGGGACACAGTTCAGTGCATAACAAAGATATCTCTGCCTCCTCTTTGTAGGGACCATTTCCTAGCTGGCTTTGGGTGAGAGCCAGGAAGCCCCTTCCCCAATCCTCAGAACCCAAGCTCCTTCTCCTTCATGACTGATAGGCCAGCTTTGGGTGTGGTGGCTTACAAATTAACTGCAAAGAGAATGGAGTGGTTTTTGCGGGCTATTCTTTGAATAATTTTGGATTATTCAAAATATAGTGGCACAAACGAGAACTTTGGGACCCGAGACAGTACTGTGTGGTTTTGATCAATTACTTCACCTCCCTGACATGGTCTTTTAAACCTGTGCCGTGAAGGTCTTGTTGAGGCTGGAGATACTGTGTATGAAATGCTCAAAACTTCTGTGCTTCCTTTACTTTCAGTTACATTACTGGTGCTCCCACCATTTCTGCAGATAGGAAAGTGTGATAGATGCTGAACCCAAGGGGCTATTGGCAAATACCTGCTGTCCACACAAAGGAGCTGGGAGAAGGGATGCTGAGTGTGCAGTGCAGACCTAATTCTGCTGTTTCCGAAGGAACCGCATTCAAATGTCATTTCTGCTGATGGTGGGTCAAAACAAAACCTCTGTACAGAAATGGTTATTTTTTCATTGAAAGCAATGCCCAGTCTTAAGAGGGAACTTTGAACACAGAATTTGAAAAAGCTCATGCGGGCAAAGGCTGGAAACAAAATAGGATGGAGTCCCTTTTCCCTTTGGGGGGGCTCTCAGACTTGAACGTGAACCAGGCCCACCTGTGGGGCTTGTTAAAACACCGATGGCCAGGCACTACCCCCCAGGTTTCTGATTCAGCAGACTCAGGGTGGGACCTGAGAAGTTGCATTTCTAGCAAGTTCTCAGGAGATGCTGATGCTGCTGGTTCAGGGGCCACACTTAGAACACTTGAATCCTGTGCTCTTCTGCACAGGATTAGTCCTGGTTTAGGATCCGTATCACCTTTTTTTCTCTAGCTTGTTCCATCTTTCTTGTTGTCCTGGCTGTGTGATCTGATTTTTCTGCCTTCCTCTGGGGGAGGGGGCAGGTGTGTTGGAACTTCTCCGTCCTCTCCCTGGTTTATACTGGATTTTCCCCCAGTAATAGGCAACTGTTTCTTTGACCCTTATCCTTCTCTCCTTTTCTCTTTTTACCCCCTTTTCCTACTTGGGCCTCCAGATACGAAGAGTAGAGCTTAGCTTCCTCACTGATGCCTGCGCTGACCCCAATTAGGAGGAGGCAGATGTAAAAAGAGCATCTTTCCCATCACCACCCTCATCTTCTGTACCCCATGTGCCTCTACCCCAACACATCAGTTCCCTGGCCCCAATTCCCTAATCACTTTGCCAGAGTAAATAATTGCTGGTGTGTGATGACCCAAGGTCATCGCCAATGGAGGAATGTAATTAGGGCCTTCATTTCCGACCATTTTGGGAGCTGTCTTCCAGCTGATACTTGTTCCTCTGATCCCCTGTGCTAATGTTCACGTCTTCCCTCATCCCCCCCGCTGTGGAGACCAGAGAGCTTGGGCTGGAATAGAACTGCTCATGAGTAGAGTCTTTCCCCACAGAAGGGGAGGGCAGAACATGGTGTTCCAGGGACTGGGAGCACGGGCCTCCCAGCTTTCATGCCACACCTCCTAGGGTGTGAGTGCTGTCTCATGACTATTTACAGGAGGGACGTCTGACTAGAAACTTGCCACATGCCACATCTTTTGGTCCAGCACCACATGGCCACCACTGCTTTGTTCAGTGTTACAGCATCTTCCTTTTTCCTTGCCTTTGGAGCCCTGCTTGATTTGTGCTTGTGAGAGACGGGCACGCTCTAGGTTTCCTGGGCTGGAAAGGCCTGAGTAACTTGAAATGTGTTACCGTGGGTTGGGTGCTTCCATGGGAGGCAGAAGCCTTGCCTTTTGTTCCTGCCTCTTCCATCTCTCGCTGCGGGGGCCAGGATGCCTTGCTGGGGGAGATGATGGCAGATAGCTGCATCCTAGCTTCTTCTAGAAATGTTCCCCCTGGCCAAGGCAAGGGAGGAAAACCTCTTCTTGCCTTTACTCTAACTCCCAGAGCTAAGGCAAGAAGTGAGACAAACCCCATGAGAAGGAAGGGCCAAGACTCTCTTGTGTGTCCTCCAGCATGCCTTTTTGGGATGTGGAGGAGGCTGCGGAGGAAGGAAGAGGGCAGGAAGTGAGGCCATGTTTTGGTATCTGGTTCTCGCGGCCTCCTTTTGGAAGAATGTCCATATGAAGACTGAGAGAAACAGGTTTCTTGATTTAAGAAAAGGAGACCCATTGGCTATCGTGTCTAGGAAGGTCACTGCCACGATAAACTTGCACTGCCCTGCATCCCACCCTGGGCCTGTGTGCAGTCCCAGCCTGGTATGCTCAGTCAGTTCTGGGCTCCTGAGGCAGCTGACGAGTGTGACCTATTTTCACTCTCTTTTAAAAGGGCCTGGCTCGGCCTTCTTTTCCTGGAGTCCCCTGGGTCCAGGAACCACACCGTCCCCTACCTTATTCTCTTAGAAAACTTCCCACAGGCAAGGATGTGTCCTTGGCTGCTTGCCCCACTGGGCACAGCAAACACAACAAACAACAAAATACAAGTCTCCCCTTTTTTCAGGGGCACATGGGTGGCTCGGATGGTTAAGAGCCTGACTCTTGATTTCAGCTGAGGTCATGATCTTGCGGTTCATGGGATCGAGCTTCATGTCAGACTGTGCTGATCATGCAGATCCTGCTTAGAATTCTCTCTCTTCCCTCTCCTGCTCTCTCTTTCAAAATAGTACATTGTAAAAAAATAAATAAAAAGTTGTATCTTGCTGGAGATCAATGCAAGAGAACCCTCTTTGAAATTTTGATTTGGGGCTAGGCTTCTATGTTGCTTAATATTTGTTCTCTCCATGTGTATTCCCATGGATTCTAAATTTCCCCAACTGTCTGAGGGCTGGGACTTTTGGTCCTTTTAGACTTTCTGCCACAAACACCTCCTAAGCTGCTCATCAAGTCAGTTATTGTTGGGGGCTGGCTGGGAAAACACTGGCCACTGCCTCCAGCTCTGTTCCCATGGTAACCCCCAGAAACCTCAAGGCAGGGGCACAGTGGAAAGGGAGCCTGAGCCCCTGGAGGTGGAAAAGGACCCGGAGGTAGAATAGAGCTGTCCCGTCACTGCTCACTGGGGGAGGACCTCCAGATCCGCAGGGATGGGCCTCGGCTGTGAGGGTGAGCTCTGACCCACCTGCACTCTCTCTTGCCTTTCTTACCCATGATCTCTTGGAAGTCTTGACATTCGATTGAAAAAGAAAAGGGGTGGGTGTTGGTGAGTCGGGACCTACCCTGAGTTAGCAATGAGGACCCTTTGGTGTGTACCACCCATACCTGGAGCATGTGGACACAGAAGGGGGTGTAGCCCTGGGAATTTTTCTCAGGCTTGAGTCATTTTATTTCTGAGTCCTCTAAGCCTTGGGTGGTGGAGTGCCCAAGAGACGGGGCCTCTACTTGGCTTCCTGAGCCATGAAGTGAGAGACCTAAGATCCTACTGACCCACCTGGGCCTCTCTGGTTTTCCAACTTGCCCAGAGAAGCTCCAGGTCAGGATGGGACAGAGTACATACTCCCAGAGATGCAGAGAGCATTCTGGAATTTCAGAGAGGAGTCAGAGGCTGAGAGGTTACAAGTCCAGGTGGACAGCACGTCTGGGATAGGCTGAACAGATTCCTCCAGCTCCGTCAGTGCTGCACTGAAGCGGGGGCTGGCCTCTCTGGTCCCCAATTATCCCTGGTCCCTGCAGCCACCTTGTGGGGAACAAATCCTCAGCAGCCAGGAGATGGAAGAGTCGGGGAGGGGGAGTGAAGTGAAAACAATCACTTGCTGTTGATAGAACAGTAATGAAATTACCGGGCAGTTAGAGCTGCCCCATTAACAGTGGAGTCGGTGTGTCAGAGGCACTTAGGGTCTCAGCTCTCCAGATGTCATCCTGGGACAGACGTAGAGCAGCTCACGTGTCCTACTTGCCTTTGCGGGAAGAGCCACCTGCTCTCCAGGAGGAGCACTCCCTTCCCTTTAGAAACCTTGCTGTGGGCACCTGGGTGGCTCAGTCGGTTAAGCGTCCGCCTTCAGCTCAGGTCATGATCTCACGGTTCATGGGTTCGAGCCCCGTGTCAGGCTCTGTGCTGACAGCTAGCTCAGAGCCAGGAGCCTGTCTTCAGATCCTGTGACTCCTTCTCTCTCTGACCCTCCCCTGCTCACGCAGTCTCTCTCTCAAAAATAAATTTGAAAAACATTAAATTTAAAAAAAAAAAGAAACCTTGCCGTATACCCCTAGCTGAGGAGACATGAGTCCAGGGTTTTGTTGGGGTTCTTTCTGAGGCCTAGGAAAGCTGCATGATGTAGAAGCATTATATAGAAGCTGCTTCAAGCGCCAGAGAGAACCTCAGCCTCCTGGATCTACATTCCAGCCACATCTCTCTTAGTTACTCACTGTGTGAGCCTGATCTACTTACACAGCTTTACTGCAGATGCCAATTTGTTCATCTGTAATGTGGCGGGATCCTATGGAATCTCTCCTTTCCTGGGATTCAAGATGAAAAGTAGGAGTGAATGTCCAGGACGGAAATGGACAATGATGTGACTGACAAGCATTTCATCTGGTGTCTTTAATCTGGAGTCATTTGGCCTGAGGCCCCCCGCTGGGCTTTTAGAGGCTGATGAACTCTGTGAAGTTGTCCATGAAAACAGTGGATGAGTGGGCATTTTCCAGAACTTTTGAGAAGATTCTCAGGTCTTGGCCCTTACAAAGTGAACACCCGCTGGCATCTTTGTGTGGGATCAGCCTGGACCTCAGCCACTAGATTGGGAAGACAGGCTTCCCCTCAGAGGCGGGCACTCCACTCAGCAAACTTGTCCTTTCATCCAGCAGATGGAGAGAGCCTTGCTTCTGATTCTAGATAAAGCTGTCAGGGAAGATGGAGAAGCATGACAAGTGGAGGCAGTCACATGACAGGGGAGGCAGAGCAGGAGATATTTCAGATGGAGCTGTGTTTGCCTCCTCACCCCTTTGTAGGAGCAGAGCTGGGACCATGAGAGCAGGATATAATTTCCCCGGGTGCTGGTTTCCCTGAATTGGTCAACTGTGGATTGAAGTGGGTCAGAAACCCTGATCAGGCAGGAGTTTTAGGGAGATGGCTCCTCCTAGCTTCTCAACCCCGTTGAATGTGAACCTGGCAACAATTCTTGGCCTAGATAAAATTTGGGTTGTCTTTATTTGTGGGTGCTCCAGGTGCAAAATTGAACATTGTCAGGGACCAAGTTGCCAGGTTAACTAAGACCCACTGTCTCAAACCAAACAGCTCTAAATAAGGGGCCAGAAGCCCAGGAAACTATAGAGAAGGAAAACAGTTAACTGGGCAAAGTGGGAATAAGGTAGAGAGCCACACACACAAGACCAGGTGAAGTTCCAAGGTCAATTATGCCTAACCAAGTATCTTTCGATCTGGCAACTAATTTTCAGCCCATTGGAAAAAGGGATTTGCAAAGCTTGACCTCTGATAATTAGTCAGTGGTCTGCCAGCAATTCAATTCAATTTAAAGCAATTCAATGAGTAAACCAAATATTTGTGAATTACCTATTGTGTCTTCAGTACCTTGCCAGGTACTGTCAAAGATGTATAAGAAATAAAAGGCATTATCTCTGCTTTGATGAGCTCATCAGTTAGCTGGAGAGAATAAACATTTATAGAAGGAATAGCTAGAGAGAACCATGGCTGGGCTATGTATAAATGTGCATCAATAATTCAGTGTCTGGTTAAGAGTTCTTTGCTATTCTTATATTTCCAATTCATGGCTTCTAAGAAATGATAGAATCCAGAGTCCCTTATGTTTCTTCACCTTTTTCCATTTCAGGTCTGAAAACATGACCGGTGATTGTTTTCCATAGGAAATACGTAACACATAGGTGTTGAGGGAATGAAGTTGTGCCTGGTTAGGAGATGAGGTGTTGTTGTTAGATTGGAGGTTGTTCTTTCCAAAATATCAAAGAATGTGGATTCATTGACTTCCCTCCATCTCTTCCACCTTGCTCTACCCTCCTATGCCTTCTGCCTCTGTCTAAGCTGACCATATGACTGGCCACCCTCTTCAGTGAACCCCTTGCTCTATGGGGGAGGGGGCGGAAGCCCTGATTTATAGCATATGCCAATTTCTGCAGCGAAAATACTCCCACTGTGGTGAGCTCAAGCTGATTTAACAACCAGATCACAAAATTCCTATAAATGTAATAATCAGCTGTCCTGTGCTGGCAACAAGCTGGCTGCAACCCACCACTGTTGGCTCTAGATCACCCTGTTGATCTGAACATCACTGACCACTTCATGGAGCACATGGTCCAGATCTTACTGGAAGAGTAGTGGCTTCCATAAAATACCAGCTTGAGCACCCACTGGGCAGCACCCAGTAGGAATATGAAGTTTGGGGAAGAAAATGTAGCTCCATTTTGTACCTCCTAATCCAACATAATTATCAGAGACAGACACTGAATGCTGAGAGGGAGAGAGAGAGAGAGACACCACAAGAAGTCAAATTACCCCATGTCTGGTTGAAAACATCAGCACTTAGAGGGTCCAAACTCATCTGGTCCCACTTCATAGGACTGCCTAATTCTTCCAGTTTCCCCTGCCCTCTCCTCCAAGTCGAGAGCCTGGAAGGATGGAGGAGAGCCTACCCATCAACTGGATTAGAGGGACTGAGTCTAGGGGGTTATGAGCACCTGCAAGCAGGGAAAGGGGGAAAGAGTCCAATGCAGCTTCTCCAGGTGATGAGCTACCCCATCCTGGCCTCCAGTGGGAGGCTAGCCAGCCAGCTGAAGGTCTCCGAGGGGAAATCAACCAGAAGTGTCAGTCAGGCAGTGGAGCGGGACCAGAAAAATCAATGCTGAATTCCACATGCCAGGAGGGCAGGAGAGGGAGGATGGAAGGATGAAATGAGAGCATTTGTTTGCAATTCTAATATAACAAATCAACAGATCACCAGGCAAAGATGCCTAATGAAAATGCACATGATGGACGCGGGCGGGTGGAGAGAGGAAGGGAGGGATGGAAAGCCCAGGCCTGCTGAGGAATTCAGAGGTGTCCACGTCCACCGTGACCCTGCTGCCAAGAGCAAGGGCACTCAGACCAGCTAGCCTTAGGCCGGAGTCTAAATCTGCCCCTTGTTCATCATGTGGCCTTGCACTAGTTACCTTCCTGCTCCTTCATTTCCTTCTCTGCAAAGGCGGAGTGGGGGGGGGGGGGCATTAGGAATGCCCTCCAGGTAGGGTTTTCATGAGGTTAAAATGAGGTAACTAGGATAGCTAATACCTATTATGTGGAAACAGCTATTAATTTTCTTACTTAAAACCCTCATCAGGGTGCCTGGTACACAAAGTTAACACTCTTCCCCCCTCAGGGCAGATTGAAGGCCCAAGAAGATGGAGAGGTTGGAGCCAAGATATCACCATCCAGGCCATGTCAAAACCTTCATCAGGTTTCCTGTCTGGGCCCCTCAGATAAAACCAACAGATTCCAGGCTCCTCTAATTCTGCTTTCAAATTGCCTTCTACACGACATGGGACAGATATTTAATAGCACAGGGTCTGAGTTTCCTCATGTGTAAAGTGCTGGTAATGGTGCCTAGTTTAGTGGGCTATTACAGAGGTGAAATGCAAGGTATTGTGGGAAGGTTTGTTGTTCTTAGCTAACCTTTACTGACATATGTGAAGTGTAGTCTCTGGTGTGAGCAGGCTACGTACACTATCTCATTTAACCGTTAACAACTATAAGAAGTTTGTACTTTTGTTCATTTGTGGCTCAAGGAGATGGGGGGTTAGTCTGGCTTAGTTATGTGCCCAAGACCACACCTGCCCATATTAGCCTCAGCCCCATGGGCGTCCTGTCCTGGTGGGGCCTTCCCTTCCTCCATTTGAGCTGGGTACTTTTCTCAACATGGTGCAGAGCTGAGTTGGACCTGTTCGGGGGATAACTCAGCTTTCAGACCTGGGTAAACAGTCCCCTCCACCAAGAAGTACCTGCGAGTTTTTCCCTTCTAACTGTGGCCTTGATTTTTACCAGCTTATCATGTGAGCCTAAGAGACCGTGTCAACCATATCAGAAGGCAGCATCTCTGAGGGAGGACATAGGGAGAGCCCAGCAGGGTTCCCAGTGACAAGGATAACTTCCTGACACCCTTTAACACCACCCAGAACACCCCATACCACTGGAGGGGGTGAACGGAATCTCTGAGGAGCTCCCTAGAGTTTTTTCATGTTTCTCTCTTTCTTTCCTTATAGACAGAGAAGTGAGGTTCTTAAATGTCTGGCCGTGGAATCAGGCAAGATTTTCCAAACCATATACTTGCCCTCTTTTCACAAATTGGCACATTTCAAAGCATTTTGGGTGTGAAAAATGCCATTATCTACCTGGAAGTGAGTATCACAGTTTTGTAGGGGTGATGTGTGCTATAGAATGTTTGTGTCCCCTCTCCTCAAAACTCTTAAGTTGAAAATCAATCCCTAATGTGATGGTGTGTGGATGTGGCACTTTGGGGGAAGTGAGTAGGTCATGAGGGCAGAGTGCCCTTATAAAAGAAGTCTCACTGAGCTCCCTGGCCCCTTCCGCCTTATGAGGACACAGCAAGGAGAGGGCCGTCTATGACCTGGGAAGTAGACTCTCTCCAGTGAATCTGCCAACACCTTGACTTTGGACTTCTCAGCCTCCAGAACTGTGAGAGAGAAATTTCTATTGTTTATAGGCCATTCAATGATATTTTGTTATAGTAGCCCAAATGGACTAAGAATGTAGTAATTGCTGACTAATACGAAGGAGGTAAGTCATTTATGTACTCTTGCCCATGGCAATAGGCAACTAGACATGTTTGTGGATATGTAAGGTGTGTCCCTTGGACATGCCCTCCAGGGGCTCTGTTGAGGGTGCATGAGTGGATGTTGAGGCAGGCATGGCCACTCAGCTACTGTGAAGACAGGGCACCACAAGCTTAAGAGAGAAAAATCAGATGATTTGGCATGGGAGTTACTCTGGACAAAACTCTTCTCCTCTGCTTCAGAAATAACAGAAGGAGCAGGTGGCAGATTTGGAATTAAGTGGATGTGGCAAGGTGACGTGGTTGGCCAGATCAGGATTTTAATGAGAACCAAGCTTAAGGAGAAGCCCTTTAATGGGCCTGATGGTACTAGTTTTTACTGTGTGGGGGCAGGGATAGTGACTGTCAGGTTCTTCTGTGCTTCTAGAACAGTGGATTCTCATGGACACTCTGCAGATGATGGACAGCACAGTCCTCAGATGTGGGGACGGCCGAGAATGTGTGTGGTTCAGCGGACTCTGTGCCTACCCACTGATAGACACACCGTCACTCAAACCTGACAATCCCTCCCACCCCACACCAACACAAACCTTCACAAGATGTGCACCAGGCTGCCTGGTGTTCCTAGAACTTATGTCCCTTTACCAGATGCCACCTGCCTCTCAGGATGCTCAAAATGCAGCATATGGTCCTTGTTGTCCAGAAGGGAGTTAATTCCTGAAAATATATCTGAGTAAAAGGGCATTGCTAGGAGGGTGAGGTAAGTGTTTGGTTCAATTTCCAAATTCAAGAAGTAAAGTATGTGTGGGAGAGAATTTCAAAATAAAAGTTTCAGGTTCTAGACAAAAAATAATAATGAGAGCTAAAATTGGCCAAGAGAACGCTCTTAAGTTCACCTAAATATTTTGGATCTGGCTCAGTTTGTAAGCAGCGCTTTTGGTAAGGAATCAGGGGGAATGTGTGGCCAGTTGATGCCTGTTTGGGTACACGGAATGATGGTAATTAAATGGGTCCATGGTCCTCTCTGCTCATTGACAGGAGCAGCCTATTGTTGTGTTTCCTGGAATGGAAGCACATATTTTTAAAAAGAAGCAATGCCAGATTTGTTTTAATTTGAGAGAAGTGCCAATTTAGAAAATGAAGGGGAACCCTGGAGATGCTACATGTTGGTCTTCGGAAATTTTCTCTGCTGAATCTTTCAGTGACAATATTTTCCCTTCAGTGTAATGAAGAAAAGATACAGACGTGAGGTTAATTAAGAGGGACGTATCTAAAGGAAGGCTGAGTAGGGAGCAATCCAGGGGGAACGTGGCCATGACCACCAGCAGCATCATCGTCACTCCCCTTGATTCCTATTGACTGAGCACGTGCAGGGAGACAGACCATGGGCCCTCTGGCAGCTAGAATTTGACACTAGAGACATCCAGGCTGAGAAGGCATGGATGTCACAATCATGAAGCCATCAGTCTGTCTTACCATTCAGAGGGGGCAAAAAATAATATGTAGAATGGAGTCCTGGGAAGCAAATCGCCCAGCAGATTTTAATGTCAGGTAGCAAAGCTCCTCTTTCTGAAGGTTTGGGACTTTACAATGTTCACAAGCAGCCCAGGAGACAGGAATGCTCCCCCAAAGAGAATAAGGTGTAAAACAGATGATGCCACTGATTGGATTTGTCTTTGCTGTAGAAAAACAACTGTAAGGGGAGAGACAGGCCCTGAGCATCAGTGAAGGGATACCTTCCAGCTAGGTAAAGCTTCCTGCTCCTCCACACAACTTGGGGATGCTGAGCCTCGAGAGACACCGAGTGGGTGAAAGGCAGTGGAGAGGTCTGCTGTCCCTGGAAGTTCAGACCTTGGTTGGTGATTCTCCTTGGTGCTGACGCCTGGGGTGGTAGTCTGTGGCACAGCTGGAACATCACAGGCTCAGCCAGTGAGAACTGACACTGTCCATGACCTCTAGGACCCTACTAGCACCACCCTGCCCAATGTCAGCCAGCCTTGGGCGTAATGTAGGGGTCTGACCTCTTCAGGCCATACCAGACCCAACAACCTAGGACCTCAAGTCCATCAGATCATATAAGTCAGAGAGACTCCAAGAAGCCACCCAGAAGAATCCAGAGACAAAAGGCATTGCTTCTGGCTCCCTGTGGAATGCCTGTCTTTCGTACTAAATTCTAAGCTCTAGGGACCTGGGATTGTTTTTTTTTTAATTTTTTTAATTTTTTAATGCTTATATATTTTTGAGAGAGAGAGAGAGAAAGAGAGAGAGAGAGAGAGAGAGAGAGAGAGTGTGTGTGTGTGTGTGTGTGTGTGTGTGTGTGTGTGAATGGGGAAGGGGCAGAGAGAGAGGGAGACACAGAATTAGAAGCAAACCCCAGGCTCTGAGCTATCAGCACAGAGCCCGACGCAGGACTCGAACCCATGAGCAGCAAAATCGTGACCTAAGCCAAAGTGAGACGTTTAACTGACTGAGCCACCCAGGCATCCAGCCTGGGATTGCTTTTGTTCCACACATGGCTGGTGCTTAGCCCAGCGCCTGGAGCACAATGGGTGCTCGGTAAGTGCTTATTAAATGCGTACAATGAGTTTGTGGAGGGAGCCTTCTTTGAGCAACAATGTTTGGGAGAACAAAGGTCAGCATCTAAAGGAAAAATGCAAAAGAACAGGAAGGATCCCATGGAGAAGCAGCAGATTGGAATCCAGAAAGAAAATGTAGGTGGTGGGGAAGTTGCCCATTCGCGAAAAGTAAAAATCTCGAGGCATTCCCAAGAAGCAAGGGGGTGGAAAGGACATCTGTTAAAACTTCTGAAAACGGACTGAAAACGGGGGTGAGGAGTGCTTCATTTGATCTTTCCAGGTTTTTAAGCCCTTTGTTTCTGTTTCTCTGTTTACTTACATGCAGCCGTACATACAACCGGCCGGCTCACCTCTCCTGCCATCTGGGACCTCTGTGGTCCTGGGCCCTGAGGGCCAGGCTGGTGTTTCATTCATCTCCAACTCTTTGCTCCAGACTGATAACTTTCTCTCCATTCCTCAGACCTAGATTTGTCCTCGCTTTTGCCCCTGAGTCTCCCAGGCTGGCCCTGAAGGCCAAGTGTAACCAGTGAGGGTCTGGAGCCTCCTTTCACCTCTGACTCGGACAGAGTGGTGACTTGAGGCCAGGAATGTCACTCTTGCAAGCAACTGGTGACATGCTACTTTGTAAAGTAGTTGGCGCTTCTTACCCCGATGGGCTCCCAAAGAGCAGCCTGGGAAGACCTCTGGCCTCATTAAGTCGCGTCTACCTTTGGGAACACCATTCTCTGACATTAGCCTTTGTTGGCCTTGGGCAAGTCATTTGTTGAGAGACCTTTGTTCCCCTGACTGGCGGCCAAGCAGTAGGATTATTATTTGACTGAATAGGTATTTTAAATGTGGTACAGTCAGGATATACATATACACATATATTTATAACATAATCAGGATAATATAGGCAGGATATATATCTATATGTAATTACAGCATATAATATATTATTTATTATATATTACTTATATATGATTTATTATAGATTATATTTTTATATAACATATTTCATGTACATAATATGAAATGTAAAAAAGCATGCAATCAACTCCAAAAGCAGAGCTTGAAGAATTCCATTCTTTACTATTTCAAAGTGGAGCTCGGTGGCATATGCCCACAGACATGCTACCGCTCTACAGGTTTGGGACTAGTGGGCAGTGTCCGGTGCTTCCGAGCCTGGGGCTGCCTGTGGGAGGCAAGCAATTTCTGTTGTTAGTTCAGGTCAGCGAGCACGTATGGAGGATACACACCAGACCAGGCACTGTGCTGGGCCCTGGGAACCCAGAAAGAATTGACCGCGGCCTGAGAAACTCCCAGCCCCATGTACAGATCCGTCTTCTAAACTGGGTAAAGGAACGCGTCTTGTCTAGGCTCTCATAGCGAGCCATGTTTGCAAATCCCTTACAGAACTTGCACATTGTGCAACATCACGGGTGAGATTCAGGCTTATGAGGCAAAAGTCAGCTTGTGGGATTGTCTGTGACTGAGTTGCAAGATGTGGGTTCAATCTGTGTCTCTGATAGAGACTCGCCATGTGAGTGTGGAGGGGCCATAATGTATTCCCTGGAAGGAACCCCGAGCCCACTATTGCTGGGATAGGATTAAAGAAGGTGAGGTTTGGGCACTCCAAGCCTTAGATTTCTCCATATATGAAACAGAAATAATAATGGAATGCTTACCTCCTTTACCTCACATGGATTTTAAGAAATAAAATATGAGGACAGCTGTCAGCATATTTTGGAAGAAATGGCATATAGCTGCCCTGATTCTGCTCTGGAGGTAAGGGTCGCCCTGCTCATCAGCCTCCTTTGCTTCTCATTCCCTTCTCTATCGAGTGCCCAGTGAAACCCTAGAGAGCCCAGCAGGGCTACTAAAAAGAGAACCAGACCACATACAATTTTAAAAACACTCTACATTAAAAAAAATTTTTTTTAATGTTTTTATTTATTTTTGAAAGAGAGAGAGTGTGAGCAGGGGAGGGTCAGAGACAGAGGGAGACACAGAATCTGAAGACAGGCTCTAGGCTCTGAGCTAGCTGTCAGCACAGAGCCTGACGTGGGGCTTGAACCCACGAACCGTGAGATCATGACCTGAGCCAAAGCCGGCCGCTTAACCGACTGAGCCACCCAGGTGCCCCCCCAAAACACTCTACTTATGGGCAAAAATCCCATAGCAGCAGTGAGGCCCTGACCCCCCTGTATAGTTGACTCTTTCCACAAACAAGTGCCTGATAATCACCCTTCATGGTGAAATATTTGATTTATTCTATGGAGGTTCATCGGAGGGCCTTTAAAAAAGGAAGCTGTGTAAAAACATTTGCTCGCAGCTTTAGGGAAAGGGAGGAAGGAGCAGAAAGAATTACGACCACACACCCTTGGAATTGTTATCATATTAAGCCTGTTTCCATGAGTGGATGGATTTTCTGATGCAGTCGGGTATCTTGCCTCCGGACAGTGAAATTGCTATCCTCTGCCACAGAATAAATGACCTGTCAGGCTCTTTTAAGCAGTTTCAGGATGGTTAGTTTGAAGAGAGCAGCACACGCCGGGGAAGGCAGGCGGGTCCAGGGTGGGGAGAGCGTACTTTCAAAAGTTACCGTGTGTGTGTCACGGTGTTATTTGCTGTGTCATGTTGATCTGGTGTGATTTGACAGCTGTGTGTGAGAGGCAGCAACCTCAAAGAATTGTGAAATTCCCTCCAGGTGCTTGTCTGTGCAACACATGCGTGTGCAAGACGGTGGGGAAGGTAAACCAAGCCTCTCTTTTTAAACACGGGAACCCTGGCATTTTCCTGCAGAATGAAGCTCAGAACTTTCACGGTTGCCTCATTGTGGGGAGACGGGAGGATGTAACTGATTCCATAAAGTGGCAGCAATGCACAGCCCCCACAGGCCCATGCACATGTATGCACACACACATATGCACACACACATGCACACGCACAGAGTAAGATTTTCCAATTAGCTAGCCAGAAGCATATTATCCTAATCCCATAAAGCTTCAGAAAGCACCACACTGCTCATTCAGCTTTAGGACATTTTCTGAGGCTAGGAACCAGATGCTTCTCACGCTGGTAATCTCCCAATTGGCAGGGCCACAGGTTATAAGAAGGCATCTGTATTAAAACATTTGCTAGTGGCTTTTGAAAAGGGAAGAGAGTGCAGAAAGAATGACTGCCACAAATTTTGGTTGATCACCTACTGAGTTCAGGGCTTGCCCCTTTAACCAGCGGTTTGCCAGTGTTTATGTTCCAGAAGCTGTTTGAGCAGAGAATGACCCCCTCTCTCCCACAAACACCTCTACCCAACATGTCACCTAAGGTGAATCGGAAGTGTAGTCGTGCATTGAATATATGCATAAACATAGGCAGATGCATATGTATGTGTATAGATAGGTATGTGTGTGTCCCTGTGTGTGTGTGTGTGTGTGTGTGTGTGTGTGTGTTATGTGGATAGCCAAGCAAATTACTTATTCATGTGTTCTAAAGCATGGATGGTCACACCTTCTGAGAAGCCTCTCTGCAGATAGCCTGGGGGGGTCTTCAGAGGCTTTTAGAGATGACTTCTTTGGAAAGGACTAGCCTTCAAGGTTGCCGAGCCAAGCAAGGTGGTCCCGCATCTGAAGCTCCGGCACCTGCCAGCTGTCACAGGGCAGCTGGGTCTGGCGGAGACTATTTTCCGCTTCTCAGTCCCCTCCAGGCCAAAGATAAAATGAAAACTGCAGTTTTGAATGATACCAGGGCTGCTGAATGAGCCGGAGACGGTTAACGTTCTTGCTGATAGTGAAGCATGTTATACGTGGTAATCGTTGCAGGTTATAGCTTGCTGCCTGGGATAAAGGGTTTACAATGGACATGCCAGTTCATCTCAGTGCCGGTCGAAGAGTTAATATGTCCACGTGCTTCACAGAGTCAGGGCACGTGAAACCTCAGACACCATCCTGTAAAAGCCTTTCAGTGACTTACTGTCCAGTGGTGGCCAGTTGATTTGGAGCACAGCTTTTGTTTTGATATGCTGACCACCAATCATAAGGAAGATTGGGGGAATAAAAAACCCCATTAAACCAAGAATAGAATTGTCAATATTAAGCACATCTAAGGCTTTACAGAATTGTAATTTTTTTAAAGCATCTCTTAGGTTGTTAGCTGATTATGGGCATTGGGCTAAACCAGGCTGATGATCAGCAAGTGGCAAATAGGGGTCACTGCCACGGCTTGATGGCAGAGTGTTTGCTTTACCACGAGGCTCTATGACACTTTGAAATACATGCTGGACTAGTGTTGAGGCTATCTGACTGCAGTTGTCATTCTATGCCGATATTCACCGAGTGGTCGTGAGGTGGGCATTTGCATGTTTACTTGGGTAACACGTACCATAGCTGAGTTGCAAGTAATAACATGTATCTGATACTCCCCTAATTTTGCTACCTCATTTGAGACCTTTGATGGGGGCTGGAAAATAGTAAAATGAATGTTTATTGAGCACCTAGTACATGCTAGGCACTGTAGCCAGTGCTTTATCTATAGGTTATATCATAAAAGCAACCCTCTGAAAGAGTTGCTTAATACGGACTACGTCTCCTAGATGAGGAAATCAAAGCTCCCAGTGGTCACGATTTAGCCAGAAACTGTGGTCTTAACCACTTTTAACTCCAACATATGAGGGCGTGCTTGTGGCCCTGTTTGTATCTTGTGCTGAGAGCTTCCGCAGAGCGCACCAAAGCCGTGGCCTCTCCTGTGGAAGGCCCCGGGTCAAGAGTGACCCCTTTTCAGGGCAAGCCTCCTGCCCCTACAACTGAGACCACACACTATCGCTCCTGCCACCAACCTTTGCCTTGTGCCTGGCCTTCCCATCACTGAACCCTTAGCTTTGTTTTGACTCTTGCCTGCTCCCCATCATGCTCCTTCCCCCAACTCCTGACCTCCCTTTCTCCAGGGGATGGTGGTCTCCACCCGCTGTAACAGAGTGGCCCCCACCATCAGGCCACTCCCCCCACTAACCTGGACACCACGCAGGGCAGGGGGAATGACTCTGTCGATGTGTGTGCGTCATCCTGGCCACAGCCTCTGGGTTTTCCTGTATTTTCAAGTTGTGTACTTGGTGGCATGGGCCAGCCCAGGGAGGGAGAGATGAGGGAGAGCTCTGTCTCTTTGCACTGAGTGAGGTGAGGACAGGAGGGATGGGAGGAGATCAATCGGGGCATGGCAGGCTAAGGGTCTCTTGGAGTAGAGGTATACATCTGGCAGGGTTTTCGTTTCTGTTTATTTCCACTCAGATGTAAGTTCTCTTCCCATTCTGCACTGTTGCATGCAGTCACATGCAGGGCCCCCCAACTTTCACACGTACTCCCACACTCCACCGATGATTGCAGTTTCCTTTGTGAGAATGTGTGCTCGTGCACGCACACGCCTGCACGCGCTGTGATCGTGTGCCTCCCAGCTAGATTTCTGCCCCTCAGAAGTCAATGTCATCAAGCCCTCTACTGATGTGAGCTCAGGACCATGAGGGGGGAGGCAGTGAGCTACTGTTTGGCTGTAGGCAAAGATCTGTACTTTTTAGGATTTGACTTTTTATGCTCCGTATCCTGACCATTGTGCTTGTGGACAGTCTCTGTGAAGAGTGAAACAGACATGCCATAGGGGCGCCTGGCTGGCTCCGTAGAGCATGTGACTCTTGATCTCAGGGTGGTGAGTTCAAACCACAGCTTCTGAGGGAAAAAAAAAAAAAACCCAAACCCCCAAACAATCATGCAGTACTAGTTGGTGGGTCATCTGAACTGGATTCTCTTTTCCACAGGGACAGCTAGTAGCCTTTTTCTCCTGAAGACTCAGGGAAACGGCAAGAAGGAACTTAGAAGGAATGCTCTTCCGCATCCATGATTTTCGGTCCAAGGTCTAGACGGGCTTTACCTCTGGGCAAGTAGCACTTATGTAAGATGGAGCAGTCGGGGCACTGTAGCCAGGAAGCCCAGTAAAACCCAAGCCACATGGCATCTGAGTGGCCAACAGTCCAAGTGTCCTTGAGTCCTGAAACTCCCCACTCTTATCTGTGGAGTATGGCAGCTATGACCTTTGCAGTGACCTTTTCATCAATTTCTCTCCTTTGTTGATATTAGGACTCCCCATGTCTCCTGGGTGGTCAGCCATCAACTGAAATTCAGGACCCCAGTTTCTCCATGTAGCAACTTAGGTGGGGGTTGAGTCAAAAATTTTCTCTGAGACTCTCTAAGAGCTGGAAATTGGGGGGAAAGATCTCCTTGTTGGATTGAGCTCTTGTGCCTCCTCTGGCTCCTTTTCCTGTGTCTCCAACAGCGGCCGTGACACTTGCAGCAAGGGTGCAGGTGGAGATCTGGAATTCTGAAGCCGACTGGCTCAGGCCCCACACTCGTAATCTAGAGGGCAAGCCTTCCCCTGTGCCCCACTGCCCAGGCCCCAGGATGGCTAAGGCCAAGTGATTATCCCAGACAGCTGTGCGGTGTCCACTGCCATGGCCCTTACCTCATCCACCCCCCGTTTGTGACTCGAGCTGCTTAAAATATAAACCAGATCCTTCGTCCCCCTGGACAGACTCCCTTCAGAGCAGGACGGAGTGTGGCGTGTCATATGTCATCTGATTTGCAGCGTGTTTGGGTGATTGCCAGATGGGCATAGGAGGAGGGAGAAGGCGTCTCCAAACGAGCAGAGGGGAGCTCAGTTTTCTGGGGACAGAGTCTCGAGGCTGATACCAGCCCCAGTGGGTGACTTTGAGAAGTTGTTTGCTTCTGAGGCCCCATCTGTGGATTTGTGGAAAATCTGTAAGTCACCAATCATTTTCTGGGAACTTGAGGAGTCTGGAGTCTGTTTAAGGAGTTTCTGAGCCATAAACCCTCCACTTCCACAGAACTCTGGAGAACGTTAGTGCAAGACTTCTCTCCATTTCACCTCACTGAGAGATGGTCAGAAGCTGCCAGGGCCTGCTCCCTGCTGGGCACTGACCTTGGCCTTTGCCTCATAGGGGTTAGTCTTTGGCCTGCAGCCTAGAATTTTTTTTTTAATTTTTAATGTTTTATTTATTTTTGATACAGAGAGAGACAGAGCATAGAGGGGGAGGGGCAGAGAGAGAAGGAGACACAGAACCGGAAGCAGGCTCCAGGCTCTGAGCTAGCTGCCAGCACAGAGCCTGACGCAGGGCTTGAACCCACGAACGTGAGATCTGACCTGAGCCGAAGTCAGAGGCTTAACCAACTGAGCCACCCAGGCGCCCCAGCCTAGAACTTTTCACAGGAGATGAGAGGGAAGAGAACGTTCCATGGTGTCAGTAAAGAGGAAGAGAGATGTGGACAGCCTCAGGTGATGTGCCCACAAAAAGCCACACTGGCATGATGGCCAGGAGCTGTGACATGTCACCCACGTGGTCAGGGGCTCCCTGCAAAGATAAGCATGCCCTGACGTGTCCCTCCCCCCAACACACACCCCATTCCCACACTTCTGTTTTCTTTTACTTCCCACACATTTCACCCCCATCTTCCCTCCCCAACAGACCTCACCCTTCCTGCCCGGGCAGATGGGGGCATTCACGGACTGGGGCCGAAGGCTCCATTGGCAGCACTGATTAGAACAGGCTGCAGTTTGAGCAACTTTAATAAGGAGCAGTTGTCATGGAAACCAGCTCTTGATGTTGTCCAGATTTCAGAATCTCTCCCCTCTCCCCACCTTGGTTATTTTCCTTCCTTCCTTGTTTTTCCCCCGAGGCTACAGCTACACGTTTGGCAGGAATTTATGGGTCCACAATCGAGAATGAGGACCGTGGATCTCAGCCAGGCTCCGCCATGCGGCCACCCTTCTACATGAAGATGTGGCCCTGCATGGCCAAGAAGCTGGAGGCAGGGCGCACGCACTTTGTGCTAGAATCCCAGAGATACAGGCAGTGTCACCAGACGTGTAGACAGGTCCTGAGAAGTGCCCTTCATGCCTGGGTAGGCTGGGAGGCTGAACCTCAGATCTGCATACTCCCCAGTAGCGGCCCCGGAGCAGAGCAGCTGGGAGGAGGAAGTAGACTAGGACACTCCATCCTGGGTGAAAAATCAGAGTGGGACCTTGGTCATAGCCATCTGCAGGGCCAGAAATGCAGGTGCGCTCAGGTGCTCCACCTGCACTGGAGACTCGTTCTCTAACTGCCTACAACACCTGCATTAGTCTGGGTGGTGCTCATGCAGCCAAAGGCGGTCAGAGCCCAGCACAGCCTGCCACTCTGATTGGCATAGGCTCATTCACATGGCTGTGTGCTCAGTGTCCCTGAATGCAGCAAAGCGGTGGTCGTGTCCCTTGATCTGACTGCATCCATCTTCAGGGTATTGGGAGGCTAAGAGGAGACAAGCTGCTTGGAAAGGGGCAAGTCTTATATGAAGGGAAGAAACCGTTGTTGCTGGGAATCTACCGCAGGACAGATTTGCAAATGGCAGGACTTAAGAAAAGCCCCAAACTTACCTATGTTGTAGAGAACCCTAATTTCTAAGTTTCAGGGGGTTTTTTTTGTTTTTGTTTTTAATTTCTGGGAGAGAGACTGCGAAGCGCCTACAGTATGTTCGCCCACCTGTCCTCCCTCTTTGCCTCCCACTGTGGGAAGCGGGTACAGGTATGGCAGAGATGCTAGCCAGACTGGCCAATGTGGGCTGGGCCACGTGAGCACCCTGAGTGGCCAGAAAACCATGGAACTGGAGGTTGAATGCAAACTGTGGCCCAGAAGGAGCACTGAACTCAATGCTGGGAGCACCGAATTGGACAGCAATGCGGGAACTGGGGGTAAGTAATAGGAGACAAAAGCAAAATGTCAGGAGCTAAGGAGACATAGGAACAGAAGGAGAGGGGAGACCACAGGTGGCCAGTGTCCCTGGAGTCAGGTAAGGTGTGTGGTGGGTGGACCGCCCTGGGTTAAAGGTCCAGGTTGGAGCATTCACATACTGATTGCACTAGAAGGTTCTGAGCAAGCCTTTGTCCACTGAGTGGCACTGATCATCATCCCAGGGCTCTAGACCTCAACTTTTCCTTCTGTGTGTCCTTAGACTGAGTTCTATCATTGTCAGACACTTTTATTTCTCATCTCCCTTCCCTGCCTACTTAACTGAGTATAGCAAGGGTATGGAGGGAGCTTTTCAATATGGTGGCTCTTTCTAGAAAATGGGGAGTGCTAGATGAGATGTTAGGAAGGTGAGAGATGCTCCCCACTACTTTTGCCACCTTCCCAGATTTGGGGTACCACAGGTGGGTACCCCTGTCTGGGGGCCTCTCCTTCCAAGCAGTAAAATGCCTCGCTCTTGGTTAGAAAATGGTAAAAGATAAAGTGGTGGCCAGCTGATTTTCTGTTCCGAGAACAGAGAGGAAGCTTCAGAGGCAGGCCAACCGCTTTTTTTTTTTTTTTTATTACAGTGCTGTTTGTGCTGTGTCCGAAGGGAAATGAATGCTAGGCATAAAACTCAGAAAAACACCCCACTTAGAACGGTTTGGCCCCTGGTCACCTGTTTCCTCTTTCAGGTGTATTTTACTTATTATCCTTTACCTCCAGCCACCCGTGTTTAGCACTAATTAGCAAGGTGGGCACTAAAGCCTTTGCTGGTGTTTGGGATGGAAGGTGTTTAGGATGGGCCACGTCTCCTTCGGGGACCTCAGCGGTGTGTCTCTGGCATCACCGTGGTTGCTACAATAAAAGGGTGACATCAGCCAGTTGCTGCAGTAACAGGTAACATCACAGAGTTGTCAAAGTGATCCATGATTTCACAGTCAAAAAAGACTGCTTTTTCCCCCCCAAACTTTTTACTCTGGAGAGGGGCCATCCATAGAAATTTGAGAATTAAGTAAAGTGCCTAGGTTTGCCAAGCCAGTGCAGTGCATTAATCTTGTCATCGTTGTTCTTGTCATTATTGCCCATTTGATACCCCATCAACCAGAATTTGAGAGAATTACATATGTCAGAGCAACTGGTAGAATGATGTGGTGTGACAGCAACACCTAGAAGAGGCAGACTGACCCTCACCATACATTAGAATTCTTTGCGGAGATACCATGGGGAAAAACACAGGACACAAGACTCAAAAGCATTTGAGTTTTAGCAATGCCATTTCCAGGTATGTGACCTTGGAAAATATAATCGCTTCATCGTTCAGGTTTCATCTGTAGGAGACATAAAATGAGCCTACTTCTGAGGGAGAAGGAATTGAGACAGTATTTGTAAAAACAAACACGTTTCACATGCAAATTACTATTAGCCATACTCGTCTCATGAAGCAGTCCTTCAAGCCTCCATTTCTAACCCCTTCCCTCAGTTTTTCCATCTGTTAAATAGAGGCAGCAGCTCAGCGCTTCCCCACCCAACCCCCAACATACACACTTCCTCCCTGTGTCTCCCCCTTGTTCATGAAGAAAAAAATAGATGTGAAAAGCTTTGAGTTCCTTGAAACCAAGAAGTGGGATAAATACCTTATATTGATTATGATGATTATATCTGGGACTAGAAAAATATGATTGCCTGGTTGCCAATAGCAACCAGATGGAAATGCAGGAGTAAGGGGCTGCGCCGTGTTGTGTGGAGAGGTTCCCTGAGAATAGAAGCACATTCCTTTTCTTCTTCTTTTTAAAGTGCCCATTCCTGCTCCCTTGTTCTGGCATTCCTACTCTTGGAAGAGGAGACATGGTCAGTTGTAAAATGGGAATTGATGGGAGTTGCAGAGTAGGGAGGCTAAGGGCTTCTTTGGGAATGCCGTGAGGGGGCTGGTGAGTCTTCCTTCAGAGATGTTTGCCCTTTGTATACAGAGGTGGGGGGTGCCAGCTGGTTGGCAGTGAGGTGGGCAGGCAACCCCTGGACCAGGGAAGAGAAGAGATGCACCAGACCCACAAGGGAGATTGGGGGCCACCTAAGAGTAGGTGTGAGTAGAGCCCCACAGAGTCCCTATGGGGAGTGCAGGGATGCTCTGAGCTTGGTTAAAGCCACTTCCCCTCCTGGGTCTGAGGAAGGCATTGATTAAGAAGAGAGGCCCTCACCTCATCTCAGATGGTAAGCAAAACCTGTCATGTCGCTGAATTCTGTATTCCTCTGCCTTTACACCAAAAGCCCCAGGCACTAGGCTGCAGCGTGTACTGAACACACATCATCTCATGGACCCTCATTTAACTGTGGTCCTTGTTTAAGATCACATGGCCAAGGAGCGGCACCATCAACATTGGAACTCATGGCTTCCTGAATCCAGAACCTGTGCTGATCATTTTCCCAGCGGGTCAGAAGACTGACAAGTATCTGATGACTAGCCGTGAGCCTGAGGGGGTCCAGAAGAGAGCCTCTGAGTATGAGAGAGCCCCTGTGCTTGCCCACTGGTTGTAAGCTTTGGCTTGAGTCCCTCTGTGATGCCTCTGTGTTCTAAGAAAGAAGGCATCTGACCTTTGGGTCAGGACTTCCTCCCTCCCTCCCACAGTGTTGGGGGCTGTGAGTCTTCTGTGAAGCACACTGACTCCCTTGACAAAGGCCTCATGTGGAGCCATACATTTCTTGATTCTGGCTGTCACTAGCCAACTCCAGGAAGTGACTGGGGAAGTGTATGTCAGCCTCCAAGGATGTGGCGAGGGCCTCACCATCCAGGATTTGGAGGGTGAGAAAGGGGACAAGTGGGAATTATAGAATGCCCACCCTCTCCTGAAAAGAAGCTGGTTTGGCTCAAATGTGACCTCTGACCAGAGGACACGATTTGACCGCTGGTTATACAGAAATACCTAGTATTTATATGGCACTCAAAGAGCGGTTTAACTGATTATGAATTTACCTAATATAGTAAAGCTATTCTGGTCTAAAAGTAACAGTAATAGGTAATGTTTATTGAGCACGCATAAACACTTCATGTATAACCTCACTTGAGTTTCACCAGAGAGTTGTTGTGAAATTTACTCCATTTTGCAGATGGGGAAGCTTGGTCCCAGGGAGGATCAACCATTTCCAGTAAGTGCTGGAGTTGGACATGACCTCCAGGCTCGATAGTCATAGCCACTAACCTTTACAGATCACCCCAGGCCACTCAATCTTCCTGCTCCTGTCCTGCTTGAGGGTTTCTTAAATGGACTCCTTGCTTACTGCAGTCGATGCTCTCCACTGCCAGATTGATCTTCCTAATCTCTTAGCCACCCAACCACCTCTGTTCAGAAAACCCAACCCTTTCCCCCACCCACACAAGTTTAAACTCCTTTGTTTGACAGTCTGGGCCTTCAGTGATCCAGACACAGTTCAACTCTGGGCTCTGAGCACCCATCAGAGTTATTCCTCTACTGTGGGCATGGATCAGCAAAGTGAAACCGCAGGTGTTCTTAGAGATGGCTGGGTATCCTTCTGGCTGCAATGTCTCTTCTCTCATTCTCCCTCTCTCTCTCTCTCTCTCTCTCTCTCTCTCTCTCTCTCTCTCTCTCTCTCTCTGCCCCAACTACACATGCCCAAATCCCTCCCACTTTGTCAGGCTTGGCTCATCTGCATCCACTGTCATGGAGCCTTCCTTGATTTCCCTAACTGGGCACCGATTCTTACTCCTCTCAACTTCCATAGGATTTGATCTATCTTCCTTAGGCCCCTAATCACTTCCATCTTGCACTTACATTCGTTTACCCATTGATTCACCATTTACTGAGCCTCTCCTGTGTCAGATGCAGTGCTGGGTGCTGGGGATGAAAGAGGAATAAAAGGGCCCAGTCCTCAAGGTATGAAGTGAATGGAGAGTTGGTATTGGTTTGTGTCTGATATTTTGTGCCCAACTGGCATCTGGCACAGTGTCATAGGAGGCAATCCAACACGATACATTTGGTTTAAAGGAATGTAGATGCTTGTATTTCCTGTTGCTTAAAGGAGAGGATGTGGAAAAACATGGTAGTAAGCTGGGTTGTGCTGGGTAGAAAGTCAGAAAGTTGGTCTTTTATTGCCTTATATGCCAGGAGACCCTCTGTCTTGTCTAGAGAGGGGTGAATTGGGACCCAATCCCTCTTCTGTTCATTTATGAAGAGGGATTACTTCCTTGGCTAGGGAAATCTCTCCTCTACTTGTCCAGCTCACTCATATTTGGCAGTGATGTCGAATCACTCTTGTAAGGAGATTTCCTGTGGTTTTCACATGATTGGTGGTGGCCTGGCCCATCATGTCAGTGTGACCCAGAAATGACTGACCCTCAAGACTCTAATGCCAGGCTGAGTCCATGAGTCATGTCTAAGCTGTGTGTGTGAGTCAGTCTGAGAACCACAGTCCTCTAGCAGGGTACAGAGTAGAGGTTGGCAAACTCTGGCCCAGAGCCCAGGTTTGGGCCACCTGTTTTGGCACAGCCTGCAAGAAAGCAATGGTTCTTAGATTTTTAAATGGTTGGAGGAAATTTTTTTTAAAAAGAATAATATTTGGGGGCACCTGGGTGACTCAGTCCATTAAACATCCAACTCTTGATTTTGGCTCAAGTTCTCATGGTTCATGGGATTGAGCCCTGCATCAGGCTCTATGCTGACAGTGCACAGCCTCATTGTGATTCTCTCTCCCTACTTATATACTCTTTCTCTCTCAAAATAAATAAACATTAAAAAACAATAATATTTCATGGCACATGAAAACAATATGAAATTCAGACGTCACTGTCCAAAAGTAAAGTTTTGTTGGGAAAGGACCATGCCCATTCGCTTACATTTGTCTGTGCCTGCTGCACTTTTGAGTAGTTGCAAAATAGAGATCACATAGCTCACGGGCCTCAATATTTTCTCTCTGGCCCTTTACAGGATAAGCTTGTGAGCCTCATTGTAAAGGATGACATTCTTCCTATATTCATCCTTTTTGGTCAAGAATTAAAGGACTTCCCAGCTCTCTCCCAGTAGGGCCAAGAAGCTGCTGGGATCAAAGACTGGTGTTAAGGAGCCTACAAATGGACAAAGCTTGGGTGGAGGGCTGGAATCCCAAGTTCTCTGTGGTTTGGGGAGAGACCTTTCCCATAAGTTTGGGATGCGTGGTCTCTAAGGCCCTAACTTCCTTGCAGGTGAGCATGGTTCTCTGGTCCACCTGGCCTGCTCTACAGAATGGTCTCTGTAGCATGAGGATGGCTCTTGGCCCCTTGCAGATTTGTCCTCTGAGGCTTTGGCCTGGGCAGCAGTCTAGGCCCCAGCCCAGTAGGCTCAGGAGCACCCCTCACCACAGGATCCCACCCCTTGCACCCCGCTGCTCACCAGGAACACCATCGTTTTCCTCGCATTGATTCCAGTTTGGACTCAGCTCAGCCACTTTTTTTTTTTTTTTGAAGCGCCTGAGATCTAGACGGACTGTAATTATGCAATTCTTTCTCGTTATCTTTTCCAATTGTTCTCAGAGCTGTTTCCTAAATGGATTGGAAACAATTGCAGACAGGGAATGGAGCGGGAGGTAGGTGAGGACCTGGAGGCGGGCCGGAGCCAGGCTGTCTGCTGGAGGCCACATCTGATCAGGGTGGGGACCCAGAAGAAGCCACCGCTCACAGTTCCGTGTGTCTGGGTGGTGGGGGTAGCAAGGAGAAGCACTCATGGAGGTGTCGGGAGCTTTGGTTTTATCACTCACAAATAACGAATCTCCCTCCTGCTCCAGGCCCCACAGGCCTGGCTCTTTTCCCTTTCTCTGCTGCCTCTGTGACGTGGGTAGGGCTCCCTGGGGATTCTGCCAGCGGCCAGTAGGGAGCAGGGTCCTTTTCTCCTGGCATTGAATTGTTTGTGCTTTCTTAACAGAAAAAACAATGCAACTCTTGAGCCCTGTATCATCCCCAGGAAGCCAGGGAGGGGTCAGTGGAGGGAAAGCATGGGGACGTCCTGCTGATTTGGGCCCAAGTGGGTAAAATGCAGCTGCTGGTACTTGTCCTTGGGAGAGCAGCAGAGGTGCCACCTTCCCTGAGCTGAGACCGGGCAGGACTGTGCACACGGAGCAGGTGGGGGGGCGTCGCTGTCACCTAGGGCCTTCTTTGTGGTGTACCTCAGTTTCTTTGGTGACAGCGATGCTCTCCCCTCCCCCACTGCTCTTCTCCCTTGCTCTGCAGAAACGGTGTGGTCAGCCTCGAATAAAAGTGCGGAGGCTCTTAGAAAAAGAAGATGAGGTGGGACGAGGCAGGGCCGCCCACCTCCCCTCATACTTGATGAGATTCCATCCCCCCACCCCCAGGCACACCATCAACATCATCTCTTTTACCATTCACGGAACCCCTCTCACATGGGGGGGGGACTAGTGTTCCCATTTTCCTTTTGAGAAAACATTTGAGAGAGAATTAAATTCAACTCCACAAAGGTGTGAAGTATCTGGCGTGTGGCAGGTGTTAGAGAAGGTATTGGGCACAGAGAGCCCTTCTCCAAGGACTTGACTTTGTAAGCTCCCATGGATGTTCACGGCCGGCTGGAGGCGGCCTGTGAGGTCAGCATGTGGGGCCCAGAGCTCTTTCCACCAGACCCAGAGCTGCTCATTGAGGCCAACATGCCTCAGGCCAGAAGTGACACTGTTCACTTGGAGGACTCGGCCTGAGGTTACTTCAGCGGGGGTGGGAGGCAACGGCTGTCCTTCTGGGTACCTCTTTCTCTCTCCTCTTTTCCAGAGTGGGGAGCAAAAGGGGAGTAGGAGGGGTGTGCATGGAGTGCTGGGGACCCACAAGTCTCTTGCTGTCCCTGAGTCCTCCACCCAGAGCACCCAGGCTCCACGGGCGCTGAATCCTCTCAGCCCCAAACTTTGTTCCTGCCTCAGGTTGCCTGGGGCATGTCCACTGGACATCCCATTTCTTTCTGGGCTTAAGGTCTGGGCTGAGCGGTGGGAAGAGGCTCTTAGTAGTTTGTGTTCTGGAAGCTCTTTCCTCCAACCTGACAGAACATACACGGTGTCATCTCTCACACACAGTTGCCCTGCTCTTGTGCTGCTTTGATCGCTGATATGGAATCTCTTACCACTTTTTTTATTAGAGAGAGAGAGAGAAGGGAGCACACAAGTCGGGGAGGGGCAGAGAGAAGGAGAGGCAGAATCCAGGGCAGAGTCCGTGCCATCGGTGCAGAGCCCAATGAGAGACTTGAACTCACGAAACCACTAGATCATAACCTGAGCCAAGATCATGAGTCAGACACTTAACTGACTGAGCCACCCAGGCTCCCCTCTCTTGTCATTGCCTTCATGGGGACATCTAGAGGTCACTTACCATCTCGGGGCAGAGTCCACTCCTATGTCCAATTCCTTGTTCATTCAAGGGGATGAATGTGAGTGGCTTCATCTCTGGCCCCTGTGGCCATGGGGTGTGTCCCTGCTGGGGCCACTGCCCTTGGCCAGGATTTCTCAAACTTTTTTTTTTTTTTATCACCTTCTGCCACTAGGAGAAAAATAAACTAAATTTAAATTCTTCCGAATGAGAACGAGAAGTATAACAATTTGTCAGATAGGGTTGAGTCTTGGAGGGCCACATATGGAGGGTAATACGTGAGATTTTTGTACGCCCTCCAATTTTCGCCCTCTGGGGGATGCTATTGCCCACGTTGATGCTGTAGACTTACCAGAACATGTTTCCAAACTGTGCATGATTTCTGTTGTCTCTGGTAACCTCTAGAAACAAGGGTGTGGATGAAGAGTATGGTTTCAAGAATGGCATCAGACATGCACATTTGGTGCAAAATCCTCTACTGGAGTGGATCACATCCCATTTCTGGGCTCACTTTTTCTACTAACAGAACTCAAGCAGCTGTTTCTTGCCCCCTCAACCAACTAGGAGGCCACAGCTAGGGTCGGGCCAGCATGACCCAGGCCACCGTGTGTGCCTCGCATAGGGACATGCGTCAAGGCAAGACAATAGCATCCTGTTCTCCTCTCACACTCTACCCTGCCACCCTGCCAGACCCATGGTGCCTGAGATAGTGGTGGGGAGCCCCACGCTCACCCTCTTGGTGCTCTTCTAGTGTGTCACGGTGGGCCACCAAGGGGCCGGTGACCGGCTGGCAGGCGGGGTCTTCAGAATGACTGGGGGACACCGCCGTCTTTTCCTCCTTGGCCTCCTTTTAGGCATCCCCATTCACACACAGATTTCCCTCCAGAGGAGGCCTTCTTGCCTTTTCTGTGGGAACCCAAAACTCCACGGTGCTGCCTTCGTCCTCAGCAAGGTCCCTCAGAGCCTCATGCCTGCACTTTATGACATTTCTGTTTGGGGACCCGGGAGTTTGAGGCTGCCGAGCAGGGCGAGCCTGGGCAGGAAGGCCATGGGCTGCCTTGTTGGCCTCCAGTGTGAAACCGGACTGAGCAAATACAGCCCAGGGCCCCAGCCCAGGCGCACACACAATGCATGGTTTAATGGGAGGCGCAAATGAGAAGCAGGCTTCTGGAATTTGGCTTTGGTTCCTCACTCTTGGTTCCCTCAACTGTTCCTTTCTTCTCTACATTTCCTCCTGTTCTTCTCTCTCTTGGTTCTTTTTCTGCTTTGCGTTATTGCCTGGCTACAAAGTCTGCCTGCCGCCCGCCTCCTGTTCAACTTAAAAGCAGGTACCCCTGACCAACCAGGTACCTGACTTGAGGTGGGACGAAGGGAGGGGGAGGGCCAGGGAACGAAGTCCCATTGATTCCAGTAAATAGAAATTAACCCTTCCCTGGCCTGAGGAGGTCAGCCAGTCATTTCCTTCCCCTTCCCACCAAGGTCATAAAATCCGTATCTAACTTTTACCAATTCCCCTGTTAGTACCAGAAACACACAATTAGCTTTAAAAGTGTCTCCAAGCTGTGGCCAGTTAGAAATTTATGACTTTTTTTTTTTAAAGCTTCCCTTTAAAGTGGCTAATTAGGTGTATTTCTCCAATGGTAATTTAAAAAATGCTAATTGGTCTACACTCTGGAAGGAGGAGAAAAAAACTTTCCCCTTTTATTATCCTGGCGCGAGGGAGGCATAGAGGAGACTGACAGAGCCTGGGTGGGGAGAGCAGCCTCCAAGGACAGGGGCCAGGTGCCGGCCCTTGTCTGGATTTGTCTGCGTTCCAGACGGTTTTCCCTGGGAAGGGGAGTGCGGCACAGTGCATCTGAAGAGGGCGGTGACTATAGGGCAGGGCCGCACACCGCACCTGGGTGCAGGGGTGCTCAGACACCAAACCCCTGAGGTGAGGCGACAGTGCATGGAGGGCTGGCCCCAGCCAGGACTCACTCACCCAAGCGACAGTTGCCAAAGGACCTGCTGGCAGAAAGCACCATTTGCAGGAGGCTATTGATTCTAAGGACAATTTGAAATTGAGTCTATAGGGGGCAGAGTCCACGGTACACAGTGTTCTCACACTGGAGGTGGGACATGGCAAGGAACCCCAGGGCAGGAACTCTGCTGGCAGAAGCTCTGGCCTGGGGGAGGTGCCACCGACCTCCTGACTTGCCAGGCAGGGTGGGGGTTACCCAGGACCTGCGTCCCCAGGGATGCATGGAAAAGACCTCAGCCTGACTGGGTATCCTCTAGAGGGTGCCGCCTCCCACCCCCTCCCGGCTGGGCGGTCAGCAGCTCCCCGCCTGAGCTCTCTCTTCTGCTCTCCCCACCACAGCCTGCCTCAGGACTTGGGCACTGGCAATGGGTTTCTTGGAACTGCCTTTTCTCCAAAAGGAGCTCAGAGGCAGGACAAAACGCAGCCAAAGAATGCCAAGGCAGCCCTGCAGAAGCAGCGTGTGAATCCATAACCCTAGCTTTTCCGAGGTGTGAAGCTGGAAGATAGGGATCAAGTTTACCTCCTTGCAGCTAGGAAGTCCAGAGACCCTGCTGATAGAGGAGGCCTGGGTTCCTTCCCTTCCATTCCTTGCTTGTTCTCATTGGGACAGCTGAAGGGGAGCAAGCCTCCAAGGGCAGTCTCAGGAGGTGGTGGGGGGACCGTGCAGTCCTGGGACAGGCGTGGAGCGTGCCCTGGGTGCCGTCCCGCCCAGTATGGGGGGCGAGGTGGGGGTGAGCAGTGCATTCTCCCGGAGAGCCGTTCAAGTTCACATTTTCCTCTTGGCCCAGACGCTGGTGGCTCTAGTCCTAGAATCTCCGTGCGTTGCTATGAGAATAATACAATTACGAAGACATAGGACAGGGATAAACAGAAAACATTCTGCGGCAGAGAGAGCGAGGGGGAGGGCCAGTGACAATCAGATATTTTGTTATCGGCTCATTTCAGGGAGGAGTGGAATTCTTTAAAATCCTCTGCTTTTGCGGAAAGGAGGAGTGATGAGCAATTAAACAAATTACTCCATTTATTTTTCAACATTAGCTTTTATCAGGCATCTCTCACAGTTCACCTCCTCTCTTTGGCTCCATTACCATCTCTAGGAAAGCCAGACGGAAGTGGGACTAGAGTCTAGCCCCGATTCTCTGCAGCCAGTGCCCTGCTCTGCTCAGGGACTCAGTTTATCCATCAGTAAAGTGGGAGGGGGAAGTCTCTGCTTTGTCTCCATAGCAGCAGGAGGGATCAGTTAGGGTGGGCAGGGCAGGGTCCTAAGCCAGGCTCTGCACTTCCTAGCTGGTGAGCCAGGGAGGATCACTTTACCTTGAAAGCTTCGGTCACTTGGGAAAAACCAAATGAAATGCACAAATGGTTCAAAATGGAAATAGAGACTTGATGTCATTGTTACAAAAGTGAAAGGAGATGATGGGTGCAAAGACTCTAGTACAGTGCTGGGAAGGGGAGCCCTCCACCATGCAGCTTTAACCTTATTACTGACTTTTCTTAGATAATTCCACCGCCTTCACAGGGGAGGCTGAGGAGGTTAAAACAAAGCTCAGGAGTTATGTAAAGAATTCTGAGCCGGTTGGAGGGACAGGGGTGATAAATGTTCTTAATTTGAACCCACCACATGATTTGTTTTATTCTCCCTGCCTCTCCAAGCCTGATGAGGCAGAGAAGCCTGACTCCCTTGGCTGAGGGAGGGTCTGCCTGAGGTTCCTACCTTCAGTGGTTTACTGAGATGCTGGGCCACTTGGTTCATCCATCTTCTGGGATGTCCAGAATTACTTAACCTTTTGGACCCTCTGTCCGGTGGAGTAATAATACCACTTTACAGGGTTATTAGGGGGATTAAGAGAGCTAATGTATGGCCAACAGCTCCTGGAGCAGGGCTGGGGTCTTGGAAAGCACTCAGTGAATGCTACATCCCTTCCCTCTGCAAACCCAATAACCAATTAATCAGCAACTGGACATTGGACTATGTACATCACTAATTAGCTTGAGCCATAAAGGAGACAGAAAAGAACAAGAGCCAGGCCATTAGATAGGACCAATGTGAATCTGTCTCCGAATGGATTTCTGATGGACAATTAGGACGGCTCCTTACTAATAAGGCTCCTTGGAACATGCACACGTCATAGCTTCTAGAAGGAGACAAACCTGTTTTTGATCTCAGCTTTATGATGTATCAGCTGTGTGACTTTGGACTGATCACATATTCTCTCTCTGCCTCTTTATTATATTTGTCCATATATGAGGAGGACTAAGTATCATTGTGGTTGGAGAATACTACAGATTCCCAATAGATATGAAATTTCTCCCCTTCCTCCTCCCTGAATTGGGATCAGTTTGGTTGTGTAAGGTTCCCGTTGCTCTGCAGTAAAGTCAGAGACTTCGGATCACATTTGTGCACCACCACGCAAGGTGATGAGTGCAGGGGTTACTAGTTTTTTGTTGTTCCCCAGCCCCTCAGATGGGGCTCGGCATACAGCGAGGACTCAAAGCATTCAGTGACCAACTGAGTGAATTGGTTCCCAAGGCATCAGCATTTGTGTGTAACCACAGGTATGTTTTTAACAATGAGTCCCCTGTGAAAGGCTCAGAGCCCTTTGAAGACATTGTCTCATTGTGGGGAAGATTTTAGAGGCATTATTTGATCTACTTCACAGAGGAGGAGGCCGAGGAACAGAGAAAGACAACGGCTTGCCCAGGTCACAGGGAAGCAGTGGTGTATATGACACTTGAGTCCCAGGCCTGGACTGTGGTGCTTTTTGTAGTAGATCAATTGGTGTCTCAAAAAAAAGAGGTTCTGGGATTCTCCTGGGGGGATTTCCAGGGATCATTTGGGATACTTGGAATCAGACTGTGAACCTTCAGACTGTGAACCTGACACAAATGACACTAATAATAATATTTATTTTATTATTGTTGTCATTTTTAGCACTATATTCTAAGCTTTGCATTAGATATGTTGAGCCTTTCAGTTCATTTTTACAAGTATTATAAGGTTGATATTTCCATTTTATAGATGAAGCTTGGGTCAAAACCGTAGCTAATGAAGTGAAAAAAGAGCTAAGATTTAGATTCAAGGATGTCATAAATAAAGCCTGTCCCCTCTCCCTGATACCACACTAACCAAGAGCCAGAGGGTGAGCAGGACTGGGGGATGTTCTGGGGACACAGACTGGATGAGGAGATGGACACTCATAGGGGGGAAGAGAAAGAGTTTGTCTTGAATTTTGTCATGTGTTAAAACTTGAGAAAGGCCCAGTTATGCCCTTACTTCCTAGAAAATTGGGGGACTCATCTTTTGAAAGTCAGCATTCACTTATTCTGCCTTAAGAAGGAAGGAAATTCTGGCACGCACTACAACATGGACGAACGCGGAGGTACATTACACAAAGTGAAACCAGCCAGACACAAAAGGACAAATACCGTACAATTCCACTTCAATGACACCTAGAGTCGTCCATCCATAGAAACCGAAACTAGAATGGTGGTTTCCAGGGACTGAGGGGAAGGAGGAGGGGGAGTTGTTATTTAATGGGTAAAGAGTTTCAGTTCTTCAAGGTGAGGAAAGTCCTGGAGTTTGGTTGCACAACAATGTGAGTGTGCTTAATGCTGCCACTTAAAAATGGTGACAGTGATGGGTTTTATGTAATGTATGTTTTACTACAATTTAAAAAGTGAGGGTTCTCATTTCTAGTCAGATACTCAGAAATGAGGAGGCTTTTGTTGTGCTGGAGCATCTGGGGGGACACCCAGGACCATGTGGCTTTAGGGTAGGTGATGGAGCTGTGGTCAGCTAACGCCCAAGTAAGCATGGAGGATCCCTTGGGAATGAGCCCCTGGAATAGACTGTGTACATAAACCAAGAAAGCACTTGGAAAGAGCAGAGTCTTTCTCCCTTTCCACCGGACCAGTGGCTTCTGCAAACTACTGGCTCACAGTCTCATGGAGAAGATGAGCAAGCAAAGAGACATTTCCAGGATGTGTGAGAAACCTGTAACATAGAAAACACATTTTCTCTGAAGAAACCATTTAGGGAAACAGGGGCCAATAATGAAATATGTTATAACTCAGACTAACACAGAGGCTTTAGGTAAACATGAGCTTGACCTTGACTTGTGGGCAGTTATGGCAAGTTTGTTGGGACTCCCCACGCCCCAACCTCTCCATCGATGCCAGAACACTTGAAGAAAAGAATTGGCAGCATATGATAAATATTGGCGACATCATCTGGCTACAGGTTGGCAAATGATGGCCCACAGGCAAAATCAGGGTCACCGCCTGATTTTGTATAGCCTGTGAACTGAGAATGGTTTTAACGTTATTTAATGGTTTAAAAAAATCAAAAGAAGAATAGTTCAGGACACATGAAAATTAAATAAAATGGGCCTTTTAGTGTACATAAGTAAAGTTTTATTGGAACATGGTCACACTTGTTTATGTATTGTCTATTGCTGCCTTCATGTGGCAATGGATGGCAGAATTGAATGGTTGTGACAAATAGATAATACGGACTGCAAAGCTGAAAATATTTCTTGTCCGCCCTTTACAGAAAAGTTCATTGACCCCAGTCTAGTCTAGTATTTTTCCCATACTGTGGGTCACAACTCATAAGTCAGTTGTGAATCAACTTAGTGGAACATGATCAGTATTAAAAATAAGTTAGCAAAAAAATAGAACAATGGACAGAAAATACCAGAGTACAATCACTTGTGGTAAGGCTGACTTCTCCTTACATGTTTTTCTCCCTCTCCTTAAGCTTTTATTTCAGTTAAATATGAATGGATATACTCACTCATGATAAGAACTGTTTTTCTTATTTATGAATCTTGGTGAAAATGTTGGAAAGCTATCGGTCTAAGTAAACCTAGGAAATTTACTACCATTCACCCGGCTATCTGGGATAAGATTTGGATGCAGGCCTCTCAGTGACCTCCGCTCAGGGGCCCATAGTCTGGTCCTGTAGCCCAGGCTCAAGCTAGGCTGGTGGGTGCAGGGTTCTGCACAGCATCCCCCCCACCTCCGCCCCAGAGCTCAGTTGTCAGCAATGGCCACAATGTGACCCCAGGTAGGGCTTTTCCCTTGTTTCCACCCAATTTTCTCCCCCTTGAAGAGGAAGGTTTCCTTTACTCTCAGAGAGCAAAGAATGAAAAATGATTACTCTCAGACAGAAAAAGAAAAAAAACAAGCAAGGCCCAGGACCAAGGGTATGTAGCCTGACCCCTTTGATTGACAGCTGATACGTGGTGATGAAGGACAGCTCTGTGCAAGGTGATGAGAGGCAAGATCCGAGAAGGCTTTGTGTTTACAAACATATTGCCAAAAGTGTCACGGATATAATTGAAAAACATCAATAGTGATCGATGGGAACGAATCACTGGCCCCAGCCATTAGAAAGGAACAGAGATTCAGACATGGAGGAAGTAAAGGGGAATAATCTGTGACTACCCTCCCCCTCCTTCCTTCCTCTTCTCCTCCCTTTCCCCCCTGAATCTCCTGACCTCACCCTGTCCCTTTTCTTTTCCTTCTGCTCCTCTGCCCCCTCATCACTGCCCATGTTTCTTTATGCAATGGAAGGAAAACCGATGATTTGTTCAAGAGCAGAATGAGAACAGGGCTAACCTGCTTTCCCCTTCCTCTCTCCCAGCTGTGCCCAGTGTGTCTGTTGAATTTCAAATAGCGAGTCAGTGAATAAGTGCATAGCCAAACTTCATATTCTCAAAGCCACTAACTCTAGACGTCTTCCATAAAGGCCTTAGATGACCAGGTAACCATGTTGGGTGGAAACCATTGTAATCCAATATGCTTTGTCTGAAGCAGACTATTCCAGGTCTTAAAAGCTAAGTTGGGTTGGGTCTATCCTGACCCTGAAACTTTTGGAAGACCAAGGAGACGTGTTCATCAGGAGGTTTTCAACTCTCACATCATGATGGAAAACAGATTGTGGTCTTTTTTAAATTAGGAGCAATCGGTAGGGGGGATTCCAAGAATTTGTGGTGAATTTTATTGTAGTCCAAGAGACCTGTTTAGACATCTGGGATGGTGAATGAACCTGGATGGAGAGTGAGGAGAAACTTTCTTAAAGTTGAAGTCACTTTAGGACCTCGAGAAAGGGTATGGTCTTTCTTTAATAAAATATAATAAAACTGATAGCAGCAAGAGGGTGGCTAGCTGCCACTTACAGGGCTACTGGGGAGCTGGAGAGTGCAGGCATCTGGGGGCAGGGTTGGCTAGGTGCTTTGACTCTGAGTGATCACTAAGATTCCTTCAGAATTTCCCATGCTAAATTGGCTCAAAAGGTATCAAGTATGAGGAATAATGGACTGGAGAAATTTTATCCAAATAAAACTAAATGACCAAGGAAGACAGACTTTCAGAGGATGAGTACCAGGCAATTACAGAGAAAGCAGTGTCCCCGTAGAAATGAAAGAGATAGATTGGGGACCACAAGAAAGAGAACAGAGACCCAAGGACCAAGCAGTAAGTTATCCTTTCTGGGGATGAAACAATAGCAGACCCGGTATGAGCCCGAGTACCAGGTTTAGTGCTGATGGGCTCCCTCCTTCCCTCCTCTCACTGTGTGTGTGTGTGTGTGTGTGTGTGTCTGTATGTTTCTTACCATCTCTGTCTCTCTCATTTGTTTATCCTTCTATTATATTGTTTTATTATATATACCTGGCATTTCCCTGCACATTGGGAGAAAGATTTAAAAGATACAGAATTAAAATTTCTGCCCTCGAGGAATCTGTGAGCTAAAGCATTACCTCATCCCTTATCTAGGGGATGAAGTCTATATTCTGACATTTCTCATTCTGTCTCCAGTTTTATCATTTAAATGGCTAAATATGGAATTTGAGGAAACACGATGGAGCAAGGATCTAGAGACAAGCAAAGGAGGAGCCCCAAATTCTAGGGCAGGCCCTCTGTGAGGGGAGAGAACCAGCTTCTTTACGTAGTGGGGAAAATAATGCCCGATAATGCCTTCATATGAGGGGTACCTTTTGCCATTTCATCTCCGGCTGTCACAGGCTCCCCGACAGCCCGGGTCAGTAAATGAGATGTCAGGAGGATGGATCGGCCCCACACAAGGAGATAGGTAATGATCTCTGAGGCCAGCAGGGAAGCAGGGGCCCTTGTAGAGTGGTCATAAACTTAGCCTAAGAGAGAGTCTGTGGATATCTAGTGCAGGCAAAACTGCCATCTGGCAACTTTCCCTCGCAGCGACACAAACCCTTTCTTTGTCTCGATTATCATCTTCAATGTTGGGCTCTGAATTGCACTTGAATTTGTTCCATATTCTGAGACATTTTCCCCTTCCAGTGGTTTGGGGAGAGGCACCTGTGCACGTGTGAATAGCAGTGTGTGGGAGGTGGGGATGTGGCACCTGTCTATAAAGTGGTTAAAGGACTCTTTGACAGATGTCATCCAGCCAGCCAGCCAGTCATGGGTTTACTTGAGAAGTATTTACTGACTGCCCACAGTATGCCCTAAGCCATACCCTAGGAACAGAGTACAGAGTCCTACTTGGCTGCTTCCCAAGCTCCGGTTTTGCCACTTATCTTTCCAAAGGCTGTTCTTTTATAAAGGCCCAACTTCTCATTCTTGGACAGCCTTCTACCATCACAAGAAGGGAAGATGCAATATTAGGGGTAATAACATAATTGCTTCCAAGCAAAACCTACCTTTTGGGAGTCAGAATGTGATGAAAATTGCCTCTGGGTACACATCTTAAGAGCTATCCAGAATAAGGACAAATGGGAAGGGCCTAGGATGATAGGCTGGGTCGGAAGAGAAGACTCTGTACTTAACTGACTATGTGACCCAGGACAAGTGGCTTCCCTAGTGGTCACTGGCCTCACTTGTAATGATAAGGGGTTGGACATTCAAATCCTCAAGTCTCTTTCTTCTGTGACATTGGGTGAAGTCTCACTTGTTAATGATGCCAACCCATTGATCTTTGTCTCGCTGCCCCAAGACACTCTCTTCTTTCCTTATTGCCCCCATTCCTTTTCCTTTCTAGATATGGTCAGCTCTTATGTCATTGCCGTTCTTTTCCTGAAGGGCATTCCATCATGCCAATATCTTGCATGGTCCTCTCACCCAGCATCATCCAGTAAAACTCTCAGGGATGACAGTGACATTCACTTCTGCTCTGGTCACTATAGTAGTGCTAGCCACATGTGACTATGAAGCCCTTGAAATGGTGGCTAGTGTGACTGAGGCACTGGATCTTACATTTTATTTAATTTTTACTTAACACATGTGTCTAGTAACTACCTTACTGCATATCACTAACCTCTGTTCCCAACACTCTTGGGTCATTATTGTATTTGTCTATTTCTTCTTATGTCCCCGGTTAGGAGCTTGCTATCTGTAGTCTAACTTCCTTAGCTTGAGTCCTCATGACCATCACTAGCTGTGGGACCTTGAGCTATTTACTTAACTCTTCCAAGCCTCAGTTTCCTTGCCTGTAGACTTAGAGTACTTAGTAGTCCTACCTGCTAGGATGGTTGTGAGCTTTAACCTGATAGGGAACATAGAGCATTTAGCACAGTGGCTGGCACTCCGTTAGTGTTAGCTGAGAAGGAGGAAGAAGAGGAGGAGGAGGAAGAGGAGGAGAGCAGGCTATAATTCCATCCTTTATCTTCTATTAGAATGAAGTCTTGAGGACTAAGACTATCTAACTTTGAGTTTTAGCTACTTAGCATATTGAGACAATCCAGTGTCTCCCTGAGCTCACTTGAGTGTCCTTTTTATTTGATTCCTATTCTCCCTTCCCAGCTGCCAACTCTCTCCACACCTCTGTGCTCTGTACCAGGCCAGAGTCAGGTCTCCTAGCCCCACCTACCCTGTGAGCTGAGAGACTGCCAGCCCAGCATGTGTGCAGGTGTGTGCCCCCTCCTTCCCAAGCAGCTGGACCTGGGATTTCATTCCTTCAGACACATCTGTGTCTCCTGTCTCTGGATCTTCCTCCTCTGGGCTATGGGGAGCAGGGTGATGACCCCATTAATTCTAGGCAGGCCCTTGGTGCTCTGGAGGTCTCCCACTCCCTTCAGACCTCGCCTCCAGCCCACCCGATCTCCCAAGTGACACCTCTCAATCCTGCCCTAGGAATCAGATGTCTAAATAGCAAATGAAAGATTAATGCCAGTGGCCAAGATTGGGGCGTGAATAATTTAAAGGGGAGAATAAGAGCCAGCTCCGCTTACCACCAGGACCACCTGGGCAGAGGTCAGGGAGGGGATAAGGGCCAACTTCGGGCCAAGGATAGAGGTTGTGTATCTTAATGAATTGACTAGGAAAGGATTTGTTGTCATTGGTGTTGGGAAGAATTTGTAGTTACAACCAGAAAATGGGTTCTCTGGCATTCTTACTGATACAAGCATTACAGTTTTCATGAGGAGTGTGGGCAGTTTTCCAAGTGGGTGCCATGTTTCCAGAGACATTGCAGCACTGCGAACCACACATTGGATGAACATCCTGAGCCCCTCATGATGAGGACTCCTCATACCTTGAACATGTTGGGCTATGGGATCCCACACAGCTGGGATATTTGGTGGAATGCCTAATGAGGATATGGGCCTTCAGGTGAGGAGGGAAGTGAAGCCTAGTGTTTGTGAAATGAGCAGAGTTTTTACAGACAGCGTGGCTCTTGTCCAGGCAGAAAACCTCCGTGCGGATATTTTCCTTTCCTCGCTCTACCACCTCGGTCGCCTCTCTGCTACCCCAGCCTCCTGTTAGGTTTACCGCAGTCTCTCCTCTGATGGTTTGGGGTTTGATAAATATTTTCCCCTCCGGAAGTCTTTAGCAGTGCAGCAAGAAGGTTACATGATGGATTCTCCCCATCACTTAATTGAAGCCATAAAAAATGGAAAGAGAGTTTCCAATAAACCAAACCATTACTCACTGGTGGATAGAGAGGGGATCCCAGAACCGGGCCCTGGGAGGCGCAGCTGGGAAGCCCTCCAGCTGACTGTCTATTATGATTATTAATCACAACGGCAACAGGGTTCATCTGCACAGAGCTTCTTAATGAACTTGGGCTTGTGTCCTTACAAGGTTGTAGCCATTATAACAGCCAGACCTTTCTGTTCTAAATCCCTGAAGGCTTTAGTTGACTGGGATGGATGTCCAAGGGGGAGCGTTTGTCCGGGTGCTCCCCAAATTATGAGATATGTGTGGTTATGTGTGGGCCTACACAGTGGAAGGGAGAAAGCCACATCTGCTGTGCCTGGGAGACTCAAGTGTTATTAGAAGTATGAACATACAGCCCTTGTGGCTGGGCGCATGCTGTTGATGTGTGCCAGATTAATGGTTACATGCTATGTATGGCATAGTGAGAATTGTGTCCGGTGGGTGGTTGATAGAGGCGTGGGAGTGAGGCGTGTTCATGGGAATGGGTGTATACATTTTAAAATAGCATCATCGCTATGGGGATTCCATAACATTTGGTTTTTCAAGTAGGTGCTTTATAAGTACCTGGAATTTGTTGTCCAAACTACATGAGCTTTGAAGGTAAAAGGGGGCATTAGTACCATTTTATCTAGACTACTCACAGAAACCAGGACGGTTGCAGGCAACAAAAGATGTGTGGTAACTCCATGGACAAGCTACCACTGAATTGCTTAGGTGTGCCTTCTGTTGAATTTGACCTCTGGTTGGGTTTATGTTGAGAGCAAGTCTGTCAAGAGTTTGAACTTAGACGTGTAGGCAGAGGGTTGCCTCTGAGGCGGCGTGATAATTGCTGGCATCTTCTCTGATGGATGCCACAGGGTGGGAAAAGCAGGCTCATGGGCCCTTCCCCAGGCTCATTGCTCCAGCTTCAGAGATGTGGCCAGGTCTTGATACCTGAGGGACTTTGGCACCCACTCCTGGAACCCTGTGCACTCAGGATGGAAAGTGTGGCCAGTAAACCTGTGGGCTACATACAACCTCACTGCGCTGGGAGGGACTGAACTGACCCAACCCAGGAGATTTCAGTCTTGAGCTGCAGGTTTGCTGTGTATGCCTCCTGGGTCACAGCGCAGCAAGCCAGGAGCCAGGCTCTGTTCCATTGTGGTTGGGTCTGCCTTCAGCTTGAGCTGGGCCTCAGTTTACCCTTATGTGAAACTCAGGGAAGAACAGTATCTCCTAACAAGAGTATTAATGTTTAAGACAGCATTTGGGATGAGCTGTGTAAGAGAAACTCACCTTCTTTTTCAGCTTCCCTCCCTCCTCCTTTTCTGGCCCCTCAACCCTGCAGTCCTACTGTGTATCAGGTGACTTGCCTCAAAAGACCCCAGACCTCTTTTCCCCAGAGTTCCTCCATATGAGCAATAATTTGCCACCCTGCTGGCAAACCCCGGAGGTTTGGGAGGAAAGGAAAAGGGAGCCTTACCGGAATCTTGGCTGGTGTTTTCCACATGGAGTTTCCTCCCCAATGCCCTGGTTTTCTTTCCAGCTTGCTCTGTGACCCACAGCAGGCAGTGGCTCCCCACAATAAGACCTAGAAGAGCTCTGCTCAGGTGGCTTTCTGCAGAGGCTCTCTCTCCCACCTTCTTCCTGAAAACCAAGAACTCCCCGATGCCACAAGCAACTAGATGTAAACAGACATTAATCCATCTGCAAAACCTCAACATGTCACCTGATCCTTATCAGGGCCTCATAATCGCCTCCAAGGAAGATTTTCTTCTATTAAAAAGCAGTTGCCCTCTCTTCTGGTAACACTAATAGATTTTGTGTGATCTGTATATCAGACTTAGCTTTCAGCATGTGAGATGCTATCCCCTTCCTTCTGCCTGGGTCTCAGGCTCTGCAGACGGTCCTCACGATTTCACTTTCCTGCAGGCCCTCTGTCTTGTTGAATGCTGTATTGCCAGCATAGGAAGAGTGGCTTGTACACAGGAGGCATGTGATTTCCTCCATCTGTCCAGTTCATTCATTCATTCATTCAACAAGTGGAGCCAAGGTCTAGAGGGGGAGACAGGACCAAAAAAAAAAAAGACTAATAATAATAATAATAATAATAATAATGACAAGCAGTGATAAGGGCTTTGAAAGGAATAAGTAGGGTTTTGAAACAGAGAGTAATCAGGTTTGGGTTCTACCTTGAGTGAAAGGCAGGAATATCTCTCCCTGAGACCCAAAGAATGACAGGGTGTAGCCATCAGAGGTAGTGGAAAGGGGGGATTCTCTAAGCAGAGAGCTCCTCCTGGGGGCTGGGAAGTGGGGAGAGAGCTGAGCTGCCTTAGTCTGGGAAATATGTGAATAGAACTTTTTGACAGAGAGCATTTGTTGGGTTCAGAAAGATAGGGAGGAGCAAGGCTGTTTCAGAAATGTCTGGGTTGTCAAGGCACTGGGGGATGTGATTAGTGGGTAGAACTTGGGATCCACCCTGCTCTAAGCAGAAAGTTCTAGAAGATCCAGAGATGAAGCTCCTGGAAAGTCTGTGTATGGAAAAAAGACTGGAGGTAGTGAAGAATGAAATCTGAATAAGGGGTGTTAGGCACTGGGTTGAATGTCAGAACTTCTGGGTCTTTTTTCTGCTCACACTTTGACCACTGCTTGCATCTTCTGTTCTTCCACGTATATCAAGATAATGTAGCTACAAATAGGGCATCTGGACTCATACAGCTCTTGCTCAGACAGGGGCAGAACTTGAAATCAGGGCCCATCTACAACCTCATGATAAGTCAACAAGACCCAGATTTCAATAACAGCCGTGATTGCAACAATGTCAGCAACGGCCCCTTCTTACCTTCTGGGCTCTTTGGTGTCAGTAAATGGAAAGTGGTTTAACTTGAGATAGATTTGGTGGCAAGAGCCAAGCCCATAAAATGCCCTTCAAAGGATATGGTCTCAATTAAGCTTCAAAACAAGTTGTTGATGAGAGATTTCAGGGTTGAGGCCCAAGCAGGGTGGAAATGTGCCAGCACGCGGTTGATGGGTGGGAGTTGCTTCACGGAAGCTGGAGAAGTGTAGCCTGTGCGGGGAGTCGCCCGGCTCTAGGACTCGGACCACCGTCTGCAGAGAGGGAGGTGGGGGAATTGTCTAGACAAGAGGAGCAACTCATTAATTAGAAGTTAAATGGCCTCCTGTCTCTGCCAGATCTGAATATATTCAAGTGAAGCCATATGAGCACAGCCCCATTTCTTTCATCCTCTCTCCATTTCTAAACCTTTCCTTGCCTTAACCCCCCCTGTGTTCCTCTGTAATTCATGACAGCTAGATCATAGCACGGACAAACATAATTGGGGTGACAGCTGAGGCACCAGATCTTTTTTTTTGTTTGTTTTTACAAGATCCTGCTGAGGACTGGGCTGTTATCTCCTGGGGCTCGCTTCTGAGGTTTTGGCTGTCAGTGGAGTCCCCATCCAGGAAGGATGCTAGCCCGCAGTGAGGAGCTAGACAGACGGATGGTTGAACAGCCAGAAAGGGAAAGACCAGGAGTCAGGAAGGTCTCTGACATCCCCCTCCTAATGGCGGTTAGAGTAGAAAATGGTGGTGGACCTGGGGGCTGGGGGTGAGTGCTTGGCAGAAGGCAATCCAGCCCCCCTCTCCACACCTGTTTCTCTATCACTGTTGCCAGCCTCCAGGCAGTAGAGACACCTTGGTGATACAACCCAAAACTTGTCTTTATTTCTTTTAAACCAACTCTCCCTGTAAGGATTTACAGTTCTAGTTTCTGTCAACCCAATGGGCTCAGTTCAGGAAGAGGGGACAGGAGAGGTGAAATTCAACACATTTTTACCACCAAGGGCATGAAGCCTACTGCTGGGTCAAGATCCTGAAGGCTTCCTTCTGGGTCAGGCATTGGCCCCTTAGGTGATGGATCTTAGGGAGTTTCTTAGGGACCCCCCTTCACCCGCCAGCATCTGGGGCTGATGTGGCAACTGGGGAGGTATTGAAAGGCAATGGCTTCTTATCAACCAAAGTGGACATATTTCACTATGTAAACTGCCAGGTGCATAACTGGCTGAATATCAGGTCTAGGAGCAAGACGTTTTCCTCCAACTTGTGGGAAAGATGGCCCAGGTCCAGAGAGAGATACAGTGACATGTAAATATACAAGTCAATATTCCACCTCAGAAGAGAGCAGAGAGATCCATTCATCCTTTCCTCCTGGGTGGGAGGCTAGTTCGGTATGGAGATTCTCTTCCTTACCCCTCCCCTGCAAACTCTGTAGGTGTTGTGGGCTGATCAAGAGAGGGACAGACTCAAGGGGATGGCAGATAATACTGCTGAGGACCTGGAACTCAGAAGAATGACATATGGCTTGTGAGGGGGTGCCCCTGTGCCCAAAACAGACCAAAACATCCATGGAGTCTGGTCAAAGGGAGATGTCTGGGGGCCAGAGCTGTCAGAGGGAGAGTAGACTGTGTGATTTGTCCCACTCTCAGAGTGGCTCATCCTGCCACCTGGTCCCAGCCCTGGAGATCAGCCTTGGTGGTGCTCTTGGACGGAGAGACCCGGTGCTGAGGACCCACCTCCCCCAACAGCGATTCCTGGCTTCACGGCACAGCTGCCAGCGGCCCCCTTCATCTGGGTATTTGGCTCCAGATGTCTAAGCCTACGGACACCGTGTCCGCACGTTTCAGTGATGGCTGTTAGAGAGCAGCTGTCTCTTCTCGCAGACCCTTCCAAGGCCATTGCTGGTCGGGATGATGATGGGATTTCGGTCGTAAGATGGTTATGCTGCTTGGGCCCCTTTCTGAGGTCCCGTTCTCAAACACAGGAGGGGGGTGTTGAGCTGAGGGGGTTTGAGAGGCCCCACACACTCACTGTGGAGATGAAGAAGAGGGGTGTGCGGGTGTGTGAGGTGGGTGGAGTGGTCACATCATGTCCCTGAGGTCACCTGCAGAGGTGTGGCTGGCCCTTCCTGTCTACAACATACCTTTTGGTTGAAGTTTAAAAAAAAGTTAAACAAAAATTATTCTTTTTACCTGGAAAATACAGAAACATAGAAGAGAGCACACACTCAGTGTGCCACTGCCCACACCATTGTTAATATTTCCTTTCAATTTTTTATATTAATTACTTCCCATAGTTAAGATTGTCATATTTTTTTCACTGAATCACCCAGAAGGAAAATCATGTATGTGTTTGTATATATGTGTATGTATATATGTGTGTGTACATATAATATGATTTTATATGTGTATAATCATATGTGTGCATACATACATACATGATTTTCTTTCTGGGCTGTTTAGTGAAACATTGTAACTTAAGTAATTTCTCCACTTGTCATAAACTTCATAAACATAATTTTAAACATGTGCTTAATATTCTATTATGTGAGTGTATCATAACTTACCTACTCCCATATTGTTTTATGTTTAAGTAACTTCTAATTCTCAAATTATAAATAATGCTAATGTGAAAAAGATTATGTGGAAAGGTTTGCTTTTCTTTTTTAAAAATACAAGTCCCTGTATCTCAGACTGTGTTTCCTTTGGCTGGAGTCCCAGAAGTGGTGTTTCTAGGTCACAGTATGAACACGTGAAGGATTGGCAATCTATTACTAAATTGTTCTCCAAAAGTATTGTTCCAATTTATGTTTCCACTAGAAAACTATGAAATTTTATTAATTCTTTGTTAATGCGGCAGACAGTCCTCATTTCTGATGTGAAAAATCTCAGTGTTCTAAGTTCAAGTGCAGCTGTGCAGTAACAGAGACTTTGATGTGAGTCAACAGTGAGTCAACACTGAACATTTTTGAAAAATCAACAAAACCCTGGATCTACCCTAGAAAGGAAAGAATTGGCCCCATTTAGCCCAGTTGGCTAGGACCAGGCCCTAAGAGTGATGCCTACACCCCAGACCAGGATAGACGTGCTGACATGGCCCAAGGAATACAGATGGAGCAGAGAAGACTGATTTTCGAGGGGTCTTCTAGAATGAGGACCCAAGCAATCCTTGTGCTCATGCATGCGTGTGTGTACACGGTTATGTGTTACATGTATGTGCAGACATGTGCATGCGTGTGTGTACACCTTAATGTGTTATGTCCATGCACAGACACCTGTGCGTGTCTGTCTTTCTCAGCCCTGCTGTTCAGAGGTTGTCCTGGTCCTGGGGTGGGTGTCCCAGCAAGAGTCAGGCCATTTCAGCCGGCCTTTTCCTCCAGGCTGGCTTCCTCCAGGAGCCAATGAGCTCCTACTCATGCCAGGGCGGTCTGGCAGGTAGGGGCCTCTCAGAGCAAATGAGAATGTTACTGTCTGTCTCTCCATGCCCACAGATGAAGGGCTGTCAGTGTAGATGTTTCTAGAGCCCCCCTCCACCTCTGCAGCTCTGGAAGGAACATGAAGATGCTAGATGTGAAGACACCTGGGCTTCTTTTTTTTTTTTTTTTTTTTTTTAAATCTTTAGAGAAGGGGACAATGAGAAGGTTGGGTTTTCCCCTCAAAATGATCGCCCACTCCATTTCAGTTCCCCTGGGACACCTCAGCCTCTCCTGCTCACACACGGGTGGGTGACCCTTCTCATTCTTGTTCATGGGGAAGTTGTGAGGGGCATGGGGGCCTGGGAGACAGAGCAGCTGAGTCCTGGCCCTGATTCTGGTCATCTGTGTGACTCGGGTGAGTCACCAACCTCCCTGGATCGGGTTCTTCTCCGTGCAGAGCAGGAGTCTGGATTAGGCGGACGCTAGGTCTTGGCCTGAAGTTTTGTATATTTGTAATATGATAAAAAAAAAAATCAAGTATGCCTAAACGAGTGACATTTTGTCCAGAAAGGATCAGCTGCTCTGAACCCAGGAGGCCAGAGGAATGGTCCGTCCTGTAACTTATGTGTTTGGGAAGCTCCTGGGGGCCACCAAAGAGCGGGAAGGAGAGGTGAAGGTGAAAAACTGGTGGTCACTGCCATCCTAAAACTCTCAGAAGTGAGGAGGAAAAGTGTAACAGGTGAGTGACTGCCTGCAGTTTTGATGGTGCTCTTGGACAGCGCCAGTGACTCACCTAAGGCTGCTTCATTCGTGTCCCACGAAGAAGGTACATGGCACACTGTGTGGCAGGAGGCATGTGCCAGCCCTTTCGAGTGAGGCAGCTTCTGTGTGTGCTGAGAATTAGTCATCAGAGTGACAGAGGGTCCGCTGTCCTTGCTGGGGCCCAGGCAGCGGGGAAGACTTTCTCACCCGTCTAGTCCAGGCACATGTGGTCTCTGCACTTGTCAGGCAGTCTGTCCCTCTGTAAGAGGGAGTCATTGTGTGTAGCCTTGGGAAGTCCTTGTCAGGTCCCTACCTCTCAAACAGTGCTTCCCAAACTTAGTGTGCCACTAGGTCCAGTACTAGTGGGCTGTGACCAACATTTTAAATAATGGAAAAGAGTAAGAAAATAGAGTGCATTGCAGGGAGCAAGGGTAAGGCTGGTCTACCTGAAAATTTTTTGTTTGATCCCGGGTTGCAGTGAGAGTAAGATCTCCTGGGTAGGTCTGGATCAAAGCAGTTAAAACTACTCCACAGGATGGAGGATCTGAGGGAGAAGGATGCCAGAGGCTCTGCACTTATCTTCACCGTGTATATTGTGTGCCACGTGGGAGGTGTGGTGACAGCCAGAAATACCACCTGGCTGGGGGGCGGGGGGCACCATCCTGGCTTCGTGACCCGGGCTCCTGGCTCAGTAGTCTTGCTGTGCCATTGCCCATCACCCCCCAATCCCCACGGATGGCAAATACTTGTCACCAGTCTTTCCAGGCCAGCAGGCAGCTGGGACCCCTCCATTTCCCTTTGTCCCTGCTCCTCTGGCTATTTTCAAGCCCGAGGAGGTTGAATCAAGGAGGAACAAAATCAGAGAGTAGCAGCCTCTTGGCATCTCCTAGTGAGTCCATTGGCAGGGACAGAGCCCCGGTGCCTGGAACTTAACAACTAGAAGGAGCTGTACGAACAGTCTCATCCTGCCCCATTATATGGCAAGGAATCCGATATACTCTGTGATGTGATGGACAAATAGCCAGTGGTGGTTGGTTTCAAATCCACGTTCTCCACCAGCAAATCTCACGCACTATCCCTGTGTGCTGCCCTCATCCCCTGCAAGCATCGTGTTTTAGCACATAGCTTCTGAAAGCTTTGGGGGGAAAACATACATCCCAGAGAAGGGAATGTGAATAACACTCCCACCTGCCCCCCCAGTACCTCCCCCCCGTCAGCTGACCCTTCTGTCTTCTCTGGAAACAATCCAACCCCGGATGCTCTCTAGGAACAGAATGGTAGCAGCAGGTCTCAAAAAGCAGGACCAGCACTGGAGTAGCCAGAGGGGGTGCTGGGGGTGACAGGGAGGCCCCTAGCATCCCTCCCTCTGCGCTGCTCATTCATGGCAACCCCTGCGGCCCCACTGTCTTTCCATGCCTCTGGACTCAGCCATGAGACAGAGAGGTGGGGGAGGGGGAGGGGAAGGATGATGAGGAGGAAGAAGGGGTAGAGGAAGGACAGGATGGAGAAGAGAAGAGGAGGAGGAGGAGGAGGAGGAGGAAGGCAGCAAGAACAGCTATCATAGTAATCAGAGTAGTGATCAGAGCCTACAAAGGGCACACATCCAGGCTTGGCACTGTTCCAAGCCCTTTACATGAATTATCTCAATTAATCTTTATGCCCCTGTGAGGTAGCACCATTGTCCTCACCCGTTTTAGCAGTAGACAGCACCAAGCACAGGAAAGTTAAATAATTCATTGTCACACAGCTTGTTAGCATCCCAACCAAGAGGCTGGCTTGGCAGCCCCATTGTTAACCATTGCCTTGTACCGCGTGGCCGCCTTGTCGCCCAGTTCATGGCCAGGTGCAGCCAACAGGGCCCGAGCAGCCTCACTGGTCCTGCAGTGTCCCAGTTCTGTCACGGGTGATGCCTGCCTGGTGCCTCCCAAGCTCAGGGCCTGGAAGCGCTAGATTGCAACAAAGGGTGAGTGGATGCAGGTCCCACTACTCTTGCTCTGGCCCCTCCTCCACCCCATGAGAGTAGGGGCAGGCACCTTGTCCCCCATGGGGTTCGATCGTGAAGTTACTGGGGTGACCCTCCCAGAGCTCAGTGAAGAGGAGTCTTCTGAAAGATTTCTGGGGGTGTTTCCTGGAGTTTTGCAGGGCCAAGCCCTGTGGAGCTGTGGCCTCATGCGTGGTGTCAGGTCAGCCTGTGGGAGGGTTACATAAGGTGCGGGTTTCTCACGGAGCTAGTTAGGGTCAGGCCTCCAGGTGACTGCCTCACGGGGATCTGATTTGTATTGCGTCACAGAGGTGCTTAGGGACCCGTGGAAACAAAAGAAGTGAAAGAAATCCTCCTCTCTCCACCGCCCACAGAGTCTAGGGTGATCCTTGCTGCTTGGAATTGACAGTCAACTACAGAGGCCTCCCCCAGCTCTGTTCTATGAGCTCTGAACCTCCCAGAGACTTTCTGAGTCCAGCCCGCAGGGAGGAGAGCCTATCTGCTGCGAAACTACCCCACCCCACCCCACCGCCCCAGGAACCATGCAGGCCTCTGCTGGGAAGGCACAGTGGCCCCTGAAAGTTTGCACGGTGGGTCCAGGTGGCCACCTTCCCCCTCACGCCCTCAGGTTCTGCCCCCCACGTGGGTCCCTAAACACTCCCTTCCCTCTCTCTCCCACCCCTGACCTTCTCCCCACAAAGTGAAGCCACAGACCCACCTTTTAAACTGTTGTATTCCTCTGTCATTACCCTCAGTGGGGATGGCAGTGGAGGAGGAGGTAGAAGGGAAAGAAGCAAAAAAGCTAGGAGAGAACAGAAGTCCCTATTTAAACCCATGCCAGTGTGGGAATCCAGCTGACTCAGCAAGAAAGCAAGATTAGTAAAAAGCGAGAGGGAGATGATTTATGTTTTATGCCTGAGGATCCACAGAAGACTTCCAGGTGTCACCCAGGCTGCCCGGCAGTCTGTAGCAGCAATTAGAGCTGGAGACTGTCCCGAAGCCCCCGGCCCCCACCTGCCTGCTTGGTCCTAGGCTGATGCTTTCATTTACTCCCATGTGCACAGGGGCTTCCAGAAGCCTCCCTTCCCCTGCCTCATTTGTCTTTCTCAACTCACCCCTTTGGGCAAAAACAGGACATGGCTTCCCCGATTGGCTGTTGGGCTAGTGGGAGACAGTGCATGGCCACACCTCGGGATGCCTGGGTCTGGAGCTGCCATCCCCTTCCTCGGGGCCATATCCACATATTCAGGTCTCCAAGCCCCGGGCAGGGATCAGGAAAGACCAACCAGTCTTTCCTCATCTCCCATCTGATGACTGTTTCCTTGGGTGTGGGTGTGGGAGGGAAAGTAGGGAGGCTTTCTCTCCAGCTTTGAACCACACAGAGAGCAAGGGCAATGCAGCTGACCAAGGAGAGGCTCAGGGTCAGGGAAGGAGACTTCTGGGTTTTGCACATGGGCGCGGTGGCATTGGATCAGCTGAGTGGTTTATGTTTTGTTAACAAGCTCTTCTACACCAGCTCCCTGGATGGTGGGTCAGTGGGTACGGGTGCTCAGCACAAGAGGTGAAGCACCTGCCTGGGTCAAGGACACGCGGCACATTTGACCAAGCTTCCATTGGAGTTCACAGTCAGACCCATCAGATGCAAGGCCATGGTGCCTTCCTTGAACATCTGATTGACCCAAGAGACTGAGCAGTCTGCCCTTTGCCCTGCATGCCATGGGAGGGCAGTGGTGGGGGCTACCAGGGAAGAAAGCAGGCTTTGAGAGGGGCACTGGTGTTTTTGGCAGAGGGCATTCTCTGGAATCAGAAAGCCTAGCCAGCTGCCCCTTACCTGCCGGCAGCTGGCATCAGGACGCAGACACACCTTTGCATATACATTGGACGAATTAATAACAAGCATAAGAAAAAGCAAGGGGAGACTCTGCAAGCCTTTTAGAACTTGGTCTTGGGCATCCTAAAGTTCTTTCCCCACCTTTATATTGGAGCCCCTCCACCTTGCTATGGTGACCTCTTCTACCAGACGAGTGCCCCAGGCTGCTTTCTGCACCCCTCTACTGTGGGGGTGTCTATTATCTATCACTTGTCACTGTTGTAGGCAATGCTGTCTGATGCATTACCTGTTTAATTTTTCCTTCCTAATTTTTTTGTGAGCTTAGAAACAGATCATCACACTTATTAGAGTAGTGTGTAAAGCAAGAAGAATAAGACATTGAGTGAGTACTCAAGGGACCTGCTGAGTCAAGTGCATTAGCTATAGTGTGTAGGTGCTGAGATTTTTCTGTTGACCCTTTCCAGATCCTTTCTGGTATTTTCTAGTGTTTGGCTGTATTCTAGATGGGGATACCTAAGGCCAGCTGAGTGCAGGTCGGCAAGGGGTTATGAGCCATGAGGAGGACGCCTTACTCTCATACTCATCCATGCTATATTCTGAAGCTTCTCCAAGTTCTCTACCTTTTGGTCACCTAAGAGACGCTAAATGTCTTCTGGAAAGTTGTCTTTTTGCTGACAGTTGCCCTTGGCAATTTGCAAGGATTTAAAGCTGTTTCAGGCGGCTGAGAGAACCTACCTGAAGGCAGGGATGGAAGCAGTTTATTATTCACGGTTTTGTCCACCCTCACTCCTCGGCCACGTCCAAGTTCAATCTTCCTCCTTCTCCTTAGTATGATCACACCTTCTCCCAGCCTTTCAGCATTGGCCTTCCCTGCCCTTTGCTGCTCCTGCATCGGAGTTCCCCACCTCTGCTGAGTCCTGGTTGGATCCCACGTCTACCACGATGCCTTCCTCTTCCTCCTTTCTTTGATTGCCTGTAACACTTCAGGTAGAAGTTCGTTTATTTGTTCAACAGGTATAATGAAGCCTTTGGAAGCATACGCAGATTGCTGCCGGGATGTCACGTCTGTGTAAGTTCTCGGCCAGCTTTTCAGCTCCTGGAGTAGTAGTTCTCAACCTTGCCTGCACATAGGATCACCCAGGCAGATGTTAGATGTCTGATAGAGAAGACGCACCCTCCGCCCATTAAGCCAGACGCTAGCATCTTTTTTTTCACTTTCTACTTTGAAATTACTATGTGCATGCAATTGCCAAGAGGTTGCACAGAGAGATCCCTTGCACCCTCCACTCAAGTTTCCCCGCATGGTCGCATTTTTACAGAACTATAGTGCAATAGTGCAAGTGGAAAATGGACACTGGTAGAATCCACCAAATTTACCCATTCGGATCTCACCAGTTTTATGTGCACTCGCATATGTGCGCATGCACGTGCATATGTAGTTCTGCACAATTTTATCACAGGCATAGATTCGTGGGATTACCTTGTCATCACATTGTCTTTCAAAACTCCCAGGTGATCTCCATGTGCGATGGAGGTTGAGAACTGTCGCTTTGTGAGCCACACCCTGTTGGCGGCCAGCAGTGCCCCCAGTCAGTGGTCTCTGTTTCTTCTCTGAGTCGGAGTTCCTTCCCCACAGCTGGAGCACCTGAGCCTCTGTGACCCGGTGCGCTGCTCCCTCCCTCCCGTCTGCGACCATTCTCTCTCTCCCTCAGCGCCTAACCCCGACTCGGGACCCATGTGTCAGGTTGCTGGAGTCCTCCTCTGTCCTGCTTGCACAGATAGCTATTTCCAGGGCTCGAGAATGAAATTGAAAATAGACCAAACAATGTGACAGTTTTCTGCTGCTATTTTTTCTTCCATGAACAGAATGTTCAGCATTATTTTTTTTCTCTTTGTGCAGTACTGCAAGTGAGAAATAATCTGATTGGAATGCTGGCTAATGTTGTTTAGAAGCTGCCCTCGCCAGCAAGCTGTGCAGAGGGGACTTTCTCAGGGACTCGAAGGGGGGGACAGTGTTGGCGAGTCACGGTTTATGGCCACAGCGGGCGCCGATTAGGCTAGGAAGTAAATGCCCACATGCACGTGGATGCTCCTTCTCAGAGCCTCTCTCTTTCTGGAAGCTTTGTGATGCTTTTTGCCTGAGAGGGAGCAAGGGGTGGCCTGGTCCATGAACACTGTGGGGGGGGCGGGAGGGAAGAGTGAGGGTGTCTGAGGCTGGGACACATTTGGTCTCGGACATTGTCACTCAGGAGCCTAGGAGAAAGATGGGTATCCCTAACGCCCTAAGTGTGCTTTCCCAGAGAACCTGGAATTTGAGGCCTGAGGCGGACTGTCTGTAGGAAGCACAGTAGAGGTCATGGGTAGAGGGCGGTAACCAGAAAATGCTCTCTGGCATCCTGTTGGAGATTTCTCTCCAATCACAAGAGAAGGTACGGGAAGGTTTCGTGACTGTGAGTGTCATAGAGGAGCCTAGAGAAAGCCGAGTCTGTTATTTCCTGGGAGACTTTAACCTGAGAATATTCATTCCTCCCCTTATTTAAGAAACATAGGGATTGTCCCCTCTATGCCATGTGTCAAGCTTGGTTCTGGGGACACTAGGCATTTGTCTCTCTAGGTATGGCTTCATTTTATTTGTTTCTCCTGGGATGGGAGGGTGACCAGAGAATGGGCAAGAGAGGAAGTTGATTATTCTGATTTATACCGATCCACAAATGCCTAGAAGATGTAGGGATAGAACAATCAGATTATAAAAGTCACCTTCCTTATTCTTCAGGCACTATGGAAGTGTTCTACATCTTGATGGGAGTGAATGGGTACATTTGTTAAAAGCTCATCAAAGTGTATACTTCAGATTGGTACATTTCACTGTGTGTAAATTTTTCCTTGAAAGAGAAAAATCACTTTCCCAACAAAGATGGAAAAGATGCACAGTTAAGCAAAGAAAACTTTAATCAGGAATAAAACCTTGACTTTGACATTTCATCCTAGCTACATTTTCATAAGCCACACGTTGTGGCCCCAAGGCTTTGCCCCACTCCCCCTCTCCCCCCAAAGCATAGGCCCGCACCATCAGGGGACTCATTCTATCCCTGGGCTGGGTGTGCCTGCTTCTGCTTCTGGAACATTCCTCCCACACTCAGTAGGGCCAAGGTGGTCCTGTTCCCCCATGAAGGCTGTAATGGCTCCCTTTTCTGCTTCACCTGCGCTGATGCCTTAATATAATTTGACCCTTTGTACTCAGTATCACTCATTTTTATTTACTGAGTAAATTAGTAGGTTGAAAGGGCTTAGAACAGTTGCTGGCACAAATTAAAGGTCAATAAATGATCATTGTTATTGTTGTAGTTGTATTTTACGCTTCGGGACCATCTCCTGAGGGCCTGTGTCCTGGATTGACATTCAAATGTAGTGGGGGCTGAATTGTGTCCTTTGGTGACCAGTACAATGCTGGACATTTGTGCTTACTGAATTCTGCACAGATGTGTGCAAACTCCAGGTGACTCAACATCCTTGTACTTGGTGCGTCTGACCACACCAGAGGTGACTGAAGAAAATTCTAGCAGAAGCTTCTGCACTGAGGTGCATCACCAACCAGGTGATGTGGGGAAGAAGGGCATGTCAGGATTTTAAAACCCCTTTGGGCTCCGTGCTTGAGAGACCTTGAGAAAAGCCTGGTCTCTGACACAGCAAAAGGGCAGAAGGTTGTGACCTTGGAGTTCCTGGTCTTTGTGGATGGCCTTTGGAGTCCCCCACGGCACCCTGGGGTGGGGTAATGAGATGCCACTTGATGACAGCAGTCCCGCTTTTCAAAGTGATGCTCAGCAAAAGGGCAGCATGACAATGACACCTGCTCATGAGCCCCACCCACCTCAAGCCGGTGAGGCTGGGCCACCCCACTCATTAGGTCGGCATCTGTCCCCACCAGCCTGTCTGCAGCTGATGCTCATTAATCGCGGAGCCCTGAGCCTGGTGGGCCCAAAGAGGCTGAGATTTTAGAGCCATTTATGGCAATAGACTTGGCGAGCGCTGCTAGATTGATTTATAATTGGGCTGCGGGGCCCACCCTGCATCCCTGGAGCCCAGGCTCCCAAACTACACCAGTCCAGGAGGGTGGTTCTGGCTCACTGGCTTCATGAAGAGTCCTACTGCAGGGATGATTTTCCTGCCAGATCAGCGTGGTGCCAGTGCCACAGAGGCAATTCCAGCACCCCCTGGGGCCTCATGGTTTGGGAGACTTAACAGAACCTGCCCTAGTGAGGACATGGTCCCCTGGGAAGGGTAGGATGCTCATCAGGGTCTTCACTGGACAACTTCGGAATTAGCCTTCTGAACTCACAGCAGTTTTGCCAGACAATAACAATAATGGAAACAGCAGACCATATGTATTGACTGCTTACTATCCCCCTGACATTGAGCAAAGGCTTCAAATGTAGTATCTCATTCAGTGAAGCTCAAGAACTGTTATTAAGCCCATTTTGCAGATGAGGAAACTGAGGTATGGAAGGTTAACTATTCTGCTCAAGGATATACCTTCCTGGAGACAGAGCTCAGCTTCGTACTGGGTGGCTGGGCTCAGGGTTTCTGTGCCTTTGCTTTCTGCTGCCCTAGGCCTAGGACTTGGAGTTATCAGCCGAAGCAATGAGTCTGATGTGTGTCAGAGATGCTGGGAGCCTCCGCAGTGAGATGGGTGATGGGCATGGAGGAGGGCACTTATGGGGAAGAGCACTGGGTGTTATATGGAAACCAACTTGACAATAAACTATAGAAAAAGTAAAAAAAAAATTTAATGCAGCATATACATTGGGGAAAAAAGAAAGGAAGCCCCAGCTAATGGAAGAGAACCTGGAAGTAAGGAAACTGAGACCCTGGTTTTATTCCACCCACCTAGTAGCTATGGAATGTTAGGTGCATTACTTCCCTGCTCAGCCACAGGCATGCTGTCATTGGATGCTGTTTTTATTTACTTTTTAAATGTTTGTTTCTTTTTGAGGGAGAGAGATAGCATGTGAGCAGAGGAGTGGCAGAAAGAGAGAGACACACACACACACACACAAACACACAAAATCTGAAGCAGGCTCCAGGCTCGGAGCTGTCAGCACAGAGCCCGACATGGGGCTTGACCCCACGAACTGCAAGATCACGACCTGAGCTGAAGTCAGACACTCAACTAACTGAGCCCACCAGGCACCCCAGATGCTGTTTTTAAAATAAGGATACCAGCCTGCAAGAAATGTGCCAACACGCAGCAAAAGGTTAATGACAGCAGTAACTGCCCCTGGCCCAGCAGGAAGGCCCCACCGCTGGGAGCACCCACCTGGAGGAGTGATTACATTTCAGGAGGTAGACATGATGAGTGATGCTTCAGGGTGAAGTCCCAGCTGTCCTCCTTCCTTTCCGGGTGCTGTGGATGTGGCTGGGCCGCCTGGAAGCTCATGTGTGCTCACCTTGCCTCCAGGGCTTTTCTCGCTCCTGGCATGGGCTCTCATGAGTGTGTGGTGAGGAGTGAGCTCATCTCACTCCTTTCCCCGAATCTTCCGTCGGCTTCTCTCCACTTCCCCACGCCTGTCCTTTCCTGCTGGTCTGCGAACCTCAGAGACAGCTCTCAGTCTCCCAACTGTGAACCCAACTGCCTCCGCTGCTGCAGGTTTTCGAGCAGCCATGTGACAGTGGCGCTTTTATGGCCCCAGAAGCTGCTGATGCATAATTCAACAAACAATCCAGAAATGCATCAGAATCCAAATTACGCACATCAGAGGGATCTTGATGTTAAACATGATCTCTTAAAAACCCACTCCATTCATGCAGGTCCCTGCGCTTTTATCTACTAGCATTTGTAAAAGTTTGGAGAAAGGCTGGGCTACCGTGGGAAGTTTTAGCCTAAAACTGATGGCTGGGCATCCCTGTGGAGAATGTGCGTGCTGTGAGGTCCCCAGCCCTTAGCCCCAGGCTAGCTGTGAGAATGGCAGGTGCTGGAGCTAGGTTTTGGGGCTGGATTCCCCCAGGCCCCAGGCAGGTGTGGACCTGGGCCAGTCCTGGGGTCTCGAGTCCTTCTGGCAGGTTACTCCCACACAAAGGCAGGGTCCTGCCCTAAAGAAGGAAGTGTCCTGATAGTGAATCCACAGTGGTGGAGAGGCTGTATTGCATAGTGGTTAATTACACAGACACTGGAAGAAGACTCTGGGGTTCAAGGTCTGGCTCTAGCATTAATCATCTGTTTAACCTTGGACATGTTCCTTAACCTCTCTGTGCCTTTGTAAAATATGGAAAATAACAGTGCTCATCTTACAGTGCTGTTGTGAGAACCAGAGTTAATTTATGTGAGTGCTACATAAATGTGAGCTACTGCTGTTATTCTGGAAACGTCCATGGATGTCTAGGGAATCCTTGGGTCTCCCCATCCCTTCCATGGGATCTCCAAATTTCAAAGGACTCTGCTTCTGCTCCAGGAGCACATCAGTTGCCACATGGCCAGACTTGAACTCTGTAGGCTAGAAGGGCCTGGCTGCCTGCAATACTTTGAAAACAACTCCTTGCCCAGAGCCCACAGCTGTTTTCCTCAAATGTATCCTGGTTGGCACCCTTCATCAGGAGGACTCCCTCTGGGTCTTCTCTCTCAAGGTTTTTATTTATTTTTATTTTTAAAATATTTTTATTTATTTCTTAGAGAGAGATGGAGCAAGCAGTAAAGGGGCAGAGAGAGAGGGGGTGGGGGAGGGCCTGGCTCCAGGCTCTGAGCGGTCAGCACAGACCCCGATGTGGGGCTCAAACTCATGAGCCATGAGATCATGACCTGAGCTGAAGTCAGATGCTCAACCGACTGAGCCACCCGGGCGCCCCTCTCTCTCAAGGTTTTTAAAATTTATTTCCTCCCTCATGGGCTTCAGAGTCTAGAGAAACTTCCAATGTATCATGCCCCACCCCCACCTCCTCCTATTTCCCTGCCCACCAGGCAGCCCCTTATCCTTACCCATGCCAACTAGCCTCCCTATCAGTTTGCAGCAGACACACACATGCATTTTCTAAGAGGCTAGAGAGGCCACTGTGGCTCATCTGTGCTCAGGTCCAGACCTGAATGCCTAACTGGGTGTTTCTTCCACTATTTCCAGGCATGAAAAGTGGGGTTCTCTGACCAATAGCCCTCGTAGCTGCTTATCAGTGGGTCTGGTCTTACCCATTTGCTGTGGGGCTGCAGATATGCCCAGCATCACCTCCAGCGAGTGTGCAGCTGGCCCCACCTGTCCCTGCAAGACAAGGCCAGGTTTACACGGTGAGGACCTGGGTCTCTCCAAGCCGGGAATTCCCACAGCTGGCCGCAGACTCCCTGAGCGGGCAGATCTGAGCCACGGACAGTTGCAGAGGACCCTGGCTAAGCAGACATAGACCCGTAAATGAGGAGGAAAGGCAGGAGTCCAGAGGGGAAAGGAAATTGTAACAGGCGGACCAGGAGCTTCCTTGTGACTGGGATCCCCACATAGGGGCAGTGAGAGCATGTGGGGAAAAGTGTTTCATGGATCCTCACGATTTCTTCTTGGGTTCAGTGTGACCCTTGTTTTACACCAACTACATTTTAATCCCATGCTGTATGCAACGTGACTTGTAAACTTGTGCTAACTTTAGCACAGAGAGGTGAGGGGATTTACCTAATGTAACACAGCAGGTTAATGGTGGAATAGAAGTGAGAACCAGGTGCTTTTCTTTCAAAGCAGTGTATGCTAGAATCACAGACTCAGACAACAGGAGCACTTAGGTTCAGAGAGGTGAAGTCACTTGCCCAATGTCACATAGCTCATTCATGGCTGAGTTGGGACTGGAACCCAGCTTTCCTACTTCTTAATCTAGTGTTTGCTCCACTTCCCACCCCTGATCACTTTTGCTGGTTTGTTCACCTGCTCCCCTCATTAGCTAGGGAGGAGGGGGTCCTCCTAGGGACTGGCATCTGCTGGTGCCATCTGCACTGAAATCGGCCTGGGTATCTCCAGAGGGTAGGAGAAAGGCAGCCCTACCGGCTGGGCATCACTTCAGAGGGAAGCTGGCCCATCCCAGGGCTGGGCTGAATGGAAGGGCAGGCTTTGCCTCAGCACAAACTGCTCACTCCCCTCCAGCCTCCCTCCCATGTGTCCTGGGTCTCAGCCAGGGCTTGGAAAAAAAATAAATTCTGGATGGCTGCTAGCCAGGCAGACACCCAGGTTGTCAGGGGATTGGGGAAGGTCAGACAGGGATGCCAGTTAGCACGAAGAAAAAAAACAGAGGATGGGTGTAAATTAGTGGCCTGTGTCTCAAGAACTCTGTGTCTGGAATCTGTAATGGGCCTCGGCACAAGTTGGCTGGGGATCCTAGATGATAACACAACCCTCCTTCTGAGTCAAGCCCTGGCTGTACTGCCATTGGTCAGTGTCCTGGTAACATCCTGCCCTCCCAGCTTCTTCCCTGCTCAGCTGAGCTGACTCTACTCTCCCTGGGCACCCTCCATTCCCAAGTGTAGTCAAGCTCCTCGTCCCTGGATCCCACAGGCTCCTCTGCTTCCCCTACTCTGCCTATTTACTTTTCTGTCTCTCCTTTGAGTCTCAAGGTTGCTAGGGTTTCAGGGCTGTGTCTTTTCCCCCCTCTGAATCCCCAGCACATAGCATGTGCTCAATAAATATTTCTCAGCTGAACGAATGGGTGAATTGTTGAGTGAACACATGAATCCCCAGCACATAGCATGTGCTCAATAAATATTTCTCAGCTGAACGAATGGGTGAATTGTTGAGTGAACACATGAAGGAATGCTTAGCTAACAAAATTAGGATCTGAGGGAGGAAATGACTGGGGCTTCCAGCAATAGTCAGCCCTGCCCAACGCTGATACGTGGTATAATTTGGTCTCCACATGTTGGTCTGATATCTGGGCCAGAGGCTCTGATTTCTGGCCCCTTGAGGCTAAAAGCCCATCCAATAAAGTACTAAGTGCAAGATCCTGCCTTAATGCTAGGCTGATCATAAGATGAAAATGATGGCTTCCTTTATCTTAAGGGGATCACAGTCTGGTGGGGAGTACAACGCAGAAAACACCCATTTAGAGGTGTAATCTGGGGATTCACCACCTGTTGTAGGAGCCTGGAAGGGGAGTAAAGAGCCTCCTAAGGAGGGTGGGGCTGGGTTAGGCTTTGGCGACAGTGGTGTGGAAAGTGTGCTGGCAGAGAGGAGGAGCATGAGCTGGGTCTGGAGGGATAAATGAAACTTTGCAGATGGAAAGTAGGGGCAAGGAGGGGAATACACTGGGAGAAGTATGCTGACAGCCTGTATGAGGAATTACAATAGCTTTGTTTGGCTGGAGAGGGGTTGTGGAGCACCCCAGTGCAAGAAGAGCGCCTTCCATGGACCTGACCACCGGACGTGGGTGCTCAGACTGATGCAGAGAAACAGCCCATCCTGGGGCACCTGGGTGTCTCAGTTGGTTAAGCCTCCAACTTCGGCTCAGGTCAGATCTCACATTCGTGGGTTCGAGCCCCACATCAGGCTCTGTGCTGACAACTCAGAGCCTGGAGCCTGCTTCCGGTTCTGTGTCTCCTTCTCTCTCTGCCCCTCCCCCTCTCATGCTCTGTCTCTCTCTGTACCAAAAATAAATAAAACATTTAAAAAATTAAAAAAAAAAAAGAAACAGCCCATCCCGGGGATGTAATTTTGCAGTTGGTCGTGTCTTTTCTGCTGACTGGCCCCCAGCTTAGCCAAATGCTAGAGTCGATGAGCCTGCCTTGGTTTGAGGCCCTTGGATTGCCACAGCCTCCAATGGCAGGGCTCCTTGGACAGTCGAGAGGAGGCTGGATGCTGGCAGTTAACATAGTAACTGGCACCAAGGCAACACGCAATGCTTGGCTCCCTACATCACTGCAAAGGGCACTGCGTTCAACGGTAGCTTCCAGGACCTCTGGGGCACCCGGCCAGCTGTCCAGACCATCGGCTCCCCAGATGAGGCTCTTTCCAGCTTGGAGTATCATGACTCTGATCAGCAAGAGACCTGGGAAGCGGGGAGTGGTTGCCCTGGAAAGATTCAGAGGACAGGCTGGGAATGACAGCGTCCTCTGCACACTGGAGAGTGAACCTGAGATACAAGTTATAGGTAATACTAACCAGGTTCACGTTTAGATACTGTATGAGGGATAGTTAGTTTTGTTTGCATTCTTGATGGCATTCCTTCCTTCTTTCATGTGATTCTTTCTCCTTTTGGCTTCTGGTAACCATTCCCATCCCTTTCTCCTTCAGATCCAAGGGTGGGGAGGGCCCCCCACTTTACTAACCCCAAGATTCTGCACTATCCCATGACGTTTCCCTTTAGTTCATATTGGGAGTCAGGAAGATAATTGGATATATCAACATATGTCATCCCCACTAGCAGAAGATAGACTCATGAAGGTTCCACAGTACTCTCACGTTCCTTGCAAGTCTCATCTGCACTAGTACGGAAACCAGAATGGGGAAGCTCAACTAAGAGAAGAGAAGTAGATTCCCCAGCCCTGATTTCCCCTATTCCGGCCCTGCTGAGGGACATCTAGTGCCTTCCATGCCCCTGGCTAGAAACATAATCACCCTTGCATGATGTGTGTTTTGGAGAGGACCAGAAACAGCTAGGATATGCTGCCATTCCTTTGCTTTGTTCAGAAGAAGGATGGGGCAAAAGGAAACACCCTAAGACCATGGTTCTTGGGAGAAATTCCTTGAGCTCACTCTCCATGTGCCTTCCCGCTCCATGGTCTTCTCTTTCACTGACTTTTAAATCTCCAGAAAAGCTTTTTCCTTTTTACTGTAGGTATCCTTTTCCAAGATTAAAAGTACAAAAGGAGAAAAGGAAAGCCTTTGCCCCTCTCATGCTCAATCAAGTTGAACTTTCAAGGAATCCCAAAAGTTTGCTGAAATGCTGAGGGGGATGGGCATTTCTTAGGAAGCACTGAGTGGGGAGAAGGAGGGTGAGTATGCACGGGGCATAGACTTCGGGGTCATGCTGTGGCATGTCCTGGAGCTCGCAATGTCAAAAGGAAAAGTTAGAGATATATTTGTGCCTGGGTCTTTTCTTTTGAGAATGCTGTCACTTCTAGCCAGAGTTCTGGGGAAGGCCATCCCCTCTACTCTGAGATGCTTGTCACTGCTTATGTGATCCCGGTTCCTTTTGTAAGTTATAGAACTTGACAAAAAGAATCCCCACTTTGAAGCATAGAACAATGAAGGCTAGTGCTCCCAGGATCTCCCAGAACTAGAAGGGATGACAGAAGTGGTTTGGTCTGATGAGCCCCAAGCTTGAATGGGTCCTGAATCCCACAATCCAAGGTCAACATAGTTCCTGCCTTGACCTCCCATTGAAGCCAGTGTGGTGCCAACATGGACCCTGAGGCCTTTAGAGAAGTAATTGGGTGAAACTTCTTATGGCTTATTCTCCAAAGGCCTGGATGGCAGAACCCTTTCACTGGTTAGATGAAAATACATGGCTGGTCAGGACCAGAGGAAATACACTGATAAGGAGACCATTTTTTCTGAACCAAAATTGAGAGTTGGGGGTAGATTCTTATGACAAAATACTCAGCGCAGAAACTGTCCCTGGGATGGACTATTTGGGGATTGGGATCAGCATGGGTGCACGACTCACAAATCCTGCGTCTTCCTGTGTTATCTTAGGCACCAACACAAACCAGCTGGGTAACTTTGAGCAAGACATGTGGCCACTTGGGGCCTCGGTTCCAAGGGTCTCCCCAGCTCTACGAATTGGTGATTTGGGGTGAACAAGGAATGAAGTCCTGTGAGAGTCAGAATGAAGTGACAGTAACAGTGCAGGCGGGCCATGAAGGCACAGACTGGCACCTAGCAAAGGGAGCCCAGGAGTGGCTGCACCCACTCTGCCCCCAGAGATAGAGACCTCTCATGAGTCAGTGCCTCTCCCTCATGATTTCCTCCTGCTGGACTAATGGGGCTGTGGCTTCTCTCCTCCCGTGTGTGCAGGTTCAATGTTTAATTAAGCACTAGGGCTGCTCCTCAGTGGGAATTGATTGAAGTAGGTCTGCAGCCCCAGACACAGGCATAGACATGCTGGAGGAGGGGTGCAGAAAGCGGGCCCCTGGGGGCTGCCGCCTCTCTGGCACACTGCCGGAGACAGAGCAGGGTGCAGAGAGCCCTTAATGGCCAAGCACATTAGGAACCTGGTTCCGGCTGAGGGCGCAGAGCCCTGGAGAATGATAATCAAAACTCCTTGCAGCCAGTCAAGCAGCTAAGCAGACAAGATCTAAATAAACATGCTTCTGTCTCCAGTCAGGCAGGCCCCCCTCTTGGTGGTAGAATCAGGTTGTCTCCTCCAACATTCTGACCTTGGACTCCCCAATGGACCCTGGTGAAGTGCCAGATTTTCCAGTGTCAGATTCCCCAACATCCCTCACCCCTGTGCTAAGTCTTCTGGGCTCATTTTAGATCTGGCAAGCAGACGCAGTCTGGTTCCCGACCCCTAGCACTGTCCAGCCACAGATGGGCTACGTAGAACCCTCAGCTTTTCTCCTGCACCCTTGCCCAGTTACCTAGTCCCATAAAATATTTCAGCCTGCTGAGTTTTCCACCCACTCTCCAACTTAGTCAAGATGCTTCAACGTTGAGTATCTCAAGTTTCTCACTCATAGATATAAGGGTAGTAGGGCTTGGATGTGAGGAAAACGTTTGTAATCTATTAATGCATGAGTCCGGTCTGCCCTGGTGCTTCTTAGATTCAAATGTGCACTTACACCAGCTGAGGATTTTATGCAAGTGTGGATTCCAAGTCTGTAGGTCTGGGATGGGGAACCTGGGAAGGATCCTGCACTTCTGAAGAGCTCCTGGGTGATGCTGACGATATTGGCCCTTAAACCATACTTTGAGGATCAAAGGTCTGGACCAGTGCCATTCAGTATATGGTCTGTGAACTGTTTATTAATGGTCTGACACATAGTGGGTACAGGCACTGAGAGTGAGCACTTGGAAATTTATACAACAATCCGACATTGCTGCAATGTCCTACGGTGTGGTTGGTGAATTTGCATTTTGCATTTTTAAATTTCATTTGTCTAGCCATTTCTTTTTGTGGTTTTTGACAAAAGCATCCATCTACAGTGGATTGGAAATGTAAGAGAATAGCTTTTCAGCATGGATAATGGGAGAAGCAACGGACTGGATGACTTCTGGCCTGCTTTGCGGTCTCTGAGACTCACCGATTCTCTGTAGCCCATGCACAAAAGTGTCTGTCAGGAGGCGACTGCCCCTGGACGCACATGATCCCTGCAGAGGACCCCTGGCCAGGTCCTTGGCATTTTCTCACCTCCCCTGTTTTCCATGGGCAGTGTTTTCTTTCCCTGGCAGAATTCTGGGTGTTTCGGACAAATGTTGAACATGTCAGGGGAGTTAAGCCTCTGATGATGCCAGGAAGTGTCAACTAATGAGAGAGATTGGCAGACCGAGAGCCCCTGAACACAGCCCCATGGGCGTCCACACTGGCACCGAGCAGCCCACTCCCCTCATCCCTAAGCAGGATCCGACTCCGCTATGGCAACCAGCTGCCCCGCTCCTGAGAAAGAAAAAGCTAGGCTGTGAAATAGGCCAGTGACAAGGCTTCCTGGCTCGCGTGCCCACAAGGGAGGGCTGGGTGTTAATGAACCTAAGTGCAGTCACAACAGGAATATGGGGCCAGCTGGAGCCCGCCCATGTTTGACCTGCGGTCATTTGGCAGGCCCAGGACTGCGGGGGGAGTGGTCAGAGACGAAAACACAGTCCGGTCTGCTTCCTGCAGCACAGCCTCTGTTGTACTTGGCCCACTGTGGGCTGTCGTGAATGCTGGCCAGGACAACGGGATGACCCTGCGGGGGCAGGGCAGGCAAGACTCATTTCCAAGCTCGCTTTCTTTCTCCCATCCCCCAGCTTTGGTGTCTGATCCAATGTTGGGCGGCTCGCGGGTCCCCTCCATCAGTGCCTTTTCACAGACTGATTTCATATGCTCCCCTATTCTGAGCTGGAGGTTAATCCCCTCAGTGATAGAAGCTCTATAAAACATCTCGCCATCTTTACTAAATGCTAATTAGGTTTGAAAATCACAGAGAAGAGGGGCTGATATTGAATAACCGTGTGTTGAATGATCTTCTTACATCCTTTGGAAATCAGCCACTCCAGTGTTCAAAAAGGATATGATTTCAGCTAAGCCGGATTTAATTGAGTGGTTAGATTTTTATTTGTGCCTGCGATTTATTAGATGACCCAAAAGCTGCTTTACCTTTCAATTTGTATAATTTGTTAATGATGTTCTAGGCTGACCACGGAAGGACTCGTCATTGAGAACCTATGCATGTGCATACCCGCCAGACTTTGTAGGAAAGGCAGTGCTTGCTAAGGTGGGGATTTTGAGTTGTTCTTTTAGGGATGGGGAAGAGCTGGCCTCCCCTCGCTGGTCCCCCTTGTCTAAGAGAGATCCCACCATACATCTTCTTGAGACAGGTGCCTGGGGTCGGGGCTGGTGTCTATGGCCAAGGAACAAAAGCAAAGCTATTTGGTTGATCCAGGGCTTGGACCCATGACCATGGCCTCATTATGACCAGGGCCACTGAGCCTCTTGACGTATCTGGTCAAACTGAACCTTTGTACACATATTTACTACAAATGAGAAGGGCAAGGGGAGGGAGGGCCTTTATGGCAACATCTATGTGGCACAGTCCAAGCCTGTTAAGATATTACAAGGATTTGTCTTGTTTAGATGCCTGGTCCGAGCTTCTTCCCTACACAGGCCCCCTTGCCTACAGATGGATCCTGGATTTCTCAGAGCAACAAGCACTCTGGAAATCCTGCTCTCTAGCTGTAACCCAACTGAGAAAAACGTCAGAGCTTGCTTAGCATATTGTCTGCTTTGGATGTTGGAAAATGGAAACAGAGAACCAGCATGTACACAGTGTGACAGGATTGCTTGTATCCTGCCACCTCACGTCTCTAGGGACAGTTCTGAGACACCTCCCTGCTGAGCTCAAGGCCAGAGAGCTTGTCTCTTTTCCCTGCCCCAGACGCTGAGGGTGCGCCTGGACCCTGGACTCAGGGATGGGCCGTGTGCTCGCGCGTGTATATTCCGGCCAAACCGATGCTCCCAGCAGAAGGCAGTTGTCTCTTAGACCTGGTTTCTGCCTTTCAATTTGTATAATTTGTTAGGACAATCTCATGCTCAGTTCTCCACTTCTGCAGCCAGAGTCACCTGGACTGTGTGTGGGCGGGGGGGGGGGGTCGGGGTGCGGTGCGGTGTGCTGCGCGCGTGCGCACAGGACAGGGCGGATGGAGCCCACCTCAGTTACTACCTCAGTACTCAGAACCGCAGCAGCCCTGCAGTAGGAAAGAACGAGGAAGCTGAGAACCTGTGCTAAGGCAGATCACATGTGCTAAAGCTCTGGTAGCATCTGGAGCAGGAGGGCACCAACAGAAGAGTTAGGCTGTCCAGTCTCTTTCCTATAATGCTGGGGCCGCAGCTGGTTATGACCGCGTCTACGGCATGACCAGTACCAGTATCATCTCTGATGCTTGGTCAGGAAAACTGGGGGAAAGGGGTGTGGCACAGGAGGTGAGAATATGTGGTGTCATAAGCTCCCATAATTTATACTAGTTCACCAGGGAAAAAGTGGGGTAAAGAATGCATGATGCAGGGCAGCTGGATGGCTCAGTCGGTTAAGTGTCTGGCTTTGGCGCAGGTCATGATCTCGCGGTTCGTAGGTTTGAGCCCCATGTCGGGCTCTGTGCTGACAGCTAGCTCAGAGCCTGGAGCCTGCTGCAGATTTTTTATCTCCCTCTCTCCCTGACCCTCTCCTTCTCGCACTGTCTCTGTCTCTCAAAAATAAATAGAAAACATTTAAAATATTTTTTTAAAAAAGAATGCATGATGGCAAAATGTAAAAGTGACAGACTGAGGCAGTAATATCATTACTTGAAAACAGTTGAAAATGTTGCAGTTATTCTCCTGCTAAGCACTGCCTTCCTAACCCCCAGCGGATCCCTGTAGGATGCACAGCAATGTGGCCCAGAGCTCCCTGGACTGCAGGACGTGATGGCGCAGCAGGGTCTTTGAGACGCTCCTTCTGGGCAGTTGCTCCAGAGCTGGGGCTGGAAATGAGTCCCCAGACTAGAGAGTTCATGGAGCAGGACCCCTCTGTGTCATGCTGTCCATATCTGGGGGCAGAGGCTGTGACAGGCCATCTGAGCCTGCACAAGGACAGGTGGACAGAGACTCTGAAGGAGTCGAAAGCATTATAAACGGTTCTTCAGAAACAAGTCCCAGGAGTTAGATATGCAGCTGGCTGTTTGCATTTGAAGCATGGCTCTTGGGAATTCTAACTAGTACAACACTGTTGGAAAACAATTTGTAAATATTTAACAAGAATATTACAAATATTCAGGTCTTTTGAACTAGCAATAATTTTTTTTATAGGAATCAATTTTATGTTAAAAAAAATGTCCTAATCACCAAGAAACATGTTTCAGTATTATTTGGCTAAGTCAGAATTGTTCTAAAGACCCATTTACAGGGCAATGGCTAGGTACATTTGGAATATACATAGCAAAAATTTAGTTTATAAAGGCCAGTATTTTAACCAATTCTTGTGTGGTAAAATAAGTAAAAATGCTCAATACAATTAAAATCTTTTGTAATCCATAAAATAAAATCCATAAAATAAAATAAAAATCTAAAAAATAAAATCTACCCAAATGCTAACAATAGTGATGCTTGGAAAATGGGACAAGATGTGACGACTCATTTTTTCTACTTATCTACATTTCCCCAAATTTTTCTAATGAGCATTGACTGCTTTTATAATGGAAAAAATAAAATTAAAAAAAAAAACCAATAAGTCCTGGAGAGTCTTTTAGGTAACATAGAGGTCTGAAAAAAAAGACACTAACATTCAACCCAAGGGTCTGCAGTTGACTCCGTGGTGAGGAGATCTTTTTCTGAGTAGGTCAGTGGGCTTGCTTGGTAGCTGGGCCATTGTGTGACATGTGCCATGTGAGTGGGGCTCAGAGAGAGGGTGTGTGAGTGGAGAAATCAGAGTAAGGCTTCCCCCACTATTGGGATAAATCCACCAGCCACCTCGAGTTTCTTAAGAACTTCCTGTGAAAGATACACCCTGTTTTAAATGAAGGATGGTACAGAAGAAGCAGAGAGGCAAATGTTGACCATAAGAATTTGCCTTCTTGAGGCACCTGCATGGCTCAGTCAGTTAAGCGTCCAACTTGGGCTCAGGTCACTATCTCACGGTTGGTGGGTTCAAGCCCTGTGTCGAGCTCTGTGCTGACAGCTCAGAGATTGGAGTCTGCTTTGGTTTCTGGTCTCCCTCTCTCTGTGCCCCTTCTCTGCTCACTCTCTCTCTCTCTCTCTCTCAAAAATAAATAAACTTAAAAAAAAAAAAGAATTTGCCTTCGTATCTAGGGAAAAAACACGACTCAGACACACCCAGAAACGGTTCCTGAATGTGATATTCTAGAAGTATGTTGTGTCTATGTATTTGTGTGTGTGTGTGTGTCTATGTATATATAAATACATGCACACATACATAGGCACACTCACACACACATACACACCGCAAACACTCTCTCAAATATATTGGTAGCTCAGACAATACATGATAATTGTGCAATGGAAAATAAGCACTTATTGTACTGTGTTAGCAGCATTGTCTTTGAATACAAAGGACAGCATATCATTGCAGATAATTTCGATAGCAATAACAATGATTGCAGACCACGCCAATACTCTCTCTGTTATTAATGAGCTGATGCCTTAGCAATCTCCATTTGCAAAATGCCACACATAGCAATTTAAAATCTCGATCATTTTGACAAAATCGACTAGGCACGCTTAGGGCAAAAGGCTTATGGAGCCTCAGGAGGCCTTGCCACTGCGATCTCGCATTTGGTTCTCACCTGCATCTCTCCAGGTGAGTATGAACCACCCTCTTGGTTTTCCCGAGGAAGACATGGAAACTGGAGCAGGCTGGCGGCCGGACGGGAGCCAGCAACACCATGATTCTTGCTTCCGGGCTGCACTCCTCTGTTGGCCAAGTATTACCCAGGCAGGCACAGCAAACAACCTTGAGAGACTCTCACCGGAGCCTGGGACGGCTTGTCCTGGCCCCTGAGATTGGCTTTGGCCTCATCTCTCTCTGCTTCTTCTTTTCCTGGCTTTGGGGAATGAAGGAACCTCTCCCATTCGCTTCATCAAAGATAGTCAACAGACAACTTCGAAAGCTCATGGCTGATCTATCCTTATGTCCTGCAGAGAAAAGAGACCCTTGGCTTTCTTTTCCCCCTTCTCCCTCATATTGTCTCATTCCTGTGACTGTTTCTACCCACCCCCCAGCCCCCAATACAAGCAAACAGATAGAAGTGTGGATATTTGATTGGGAGAAGCTGCACTAACAGTTCTAGCTGGAATCTCTCACTCAGGAAGCCTGGGGAGGTTATCTACGTGACAAGCAGGCCCCCCGCATCCTACTCTGGAGGGCCTAAGGGCTGCAACGGGCCCCACAGAGCCATGTGGCCACCCGGCTGTGTCTGGGCCCTCCACTAGAGGTCTGTGCCCTGGGTGAATGGTGCAGGATTCTGGAAAGTTCTTCTCTGTTCTTCTCTGACTTGGATCACATCAGACATGGTCTGCATGTTTACCCCAATATGTGTATGTGTGTGTGTGTGTGTGTGTGTGTGTGTATTTGTGTGTGGAGTAGAATATGAGCTAGCAGTGTAAATTCTTTGCCTTCTTAATATTGATGCCAGATGTTACCAGACTGTGTTCTACATAACTGTCATGTCACTTAAATAGTTATTTTTGAATGATCAGATCAAATTTAGGAAATGCTATCTAGCCTCCTCTCTGAGATTGATTCTACACTTAAGTTTATTAAAATACTCAAAAGGTCTAGCAGTAAATTCTTGGTTTTCATTTGTCTTCCCCAAACCTATTTGGTCATGGGATCACCTTTTTTTTTTTTTTTTAACATCTTGTAGAACACTGTTGCACAGTATAAGAAAACTTGGCGTGTGCAGCTCTACACGCCTAAATACCTAAAAGAAGACACAGTGAGATTAGAGATGCACATTTGAATCCTTTTCTACCCCTTGGCAGCTGAGGAGCTTTGTAGGAGTTTCTGAGCCTCAGTTTCCTCATCTGTAACATAGGAATAAAAACCAACAGTCAACCCCCAGATTGCACGTGTGATTGCATGTAATAGCAACTGTCACAGTGCTTGGAACTAGGAGACTCTGTAATCTTGTATGAAAACTGAACATAAACATAACCCGTGGTAAATAAAACTGTGCCTTAGCTGAGCAGAACAGATTCAGATCCATTGCAGAAAGGTGGGCGTCCTGCCCAGGAGACTTCCTCCCGGTCTCTGGTAACGTGATCTCCTGCCTCGTTCCTAACACTGTCTGTAGGAAATTCTTCCTGGAATCTCTATTGCCTAGGATCCTGTAGTTCAAACTAACCCCGTTCTCCTCCAAGGCCATGACTCCTGTACATCAGCATCAGCCTCACCTGGGAACTTATTAGACATGCACATTCTGGCCCCAGACATACAGAGGCAGGCACTCTGGAGCTGGGGACCAGCCATCGGAATTTCAGCAAGTTCTCCAGGTGATGCAGATGCTCGCCACGGTTTGAAAACCACTGCCCTGAAGCACTGTCTACACTGACTTTGCCAAAACCTGTCAGAGCTCACTCCCACGTGGCCCTCTCCCCTGAAACTGAAACCTGCCCTATGTCCTTTGTAGCCTCCATGTAGAGGACTGCTGCCTGTTTATGGGGTTCTTGGAATGTTGGCAGGTTTCTTGAAATCAGGGTCATGAAATTCGAGGCTGGCAGTTCTGTGCTTCAGCAACTAAGGGATGCAAGTCCCCGTCCCCTCATCTGCTCTCTCCAAGCCTCACTCTGCATCTTGGAAAGGTTCTTGGCTCCCCCTGTCTGCTCCCGGACACCAGGGCAGTTAAGACAACAGTGGAGGAAGAGCAAGCACTCGGGGGAGGGGGTTGACCGAGCAGGTCTCCTGGTTGTTACCATGGAGGTTGTTACTGCGCCGCCCTTTCCACGTGACCACGATGCTGCAAATTCCACAGGCTGCTCTCTTGGGGGAGTTGAGCTATAGGTAACAACTGTCCAGAGGGTTATTTCTTTGGTATTTTGGTTCATTAAAAAGTTGTCTGCAGTTCCCAGAGGCTCCAAGGGGGAAGGGCTGCTTCTACTCCTGGAATCCCATATGGGGCCACTTTCAGCAACGTGCAGTCAATTCTCAAGCCATAAGTGAGTCAGCACCTTTATATTATATGGTGAGTCGTACTTCAGGGTGCATGTGTTGTGGAGGGGGGAGCTGACTCCAAGATCCTGCGTGCAAGTAGTAAAGGTCGGGCAAGAACTGAAGGACTTGTCCCAACCCCAAAGGGCTTGAAATCTAAAGATAGATTCTAGCTTTCATTGCCTGTAAAATTTGTAGAATTAGCATGAAGAACCGTACTGTAGATTTCAGGAATCCTGGGATCTAATATTGACTTTGTCATTGATGGTTTGTGATATGAGCAAGACTGTTTCTTCATTTATTCTTTTATTCTTTCCTCCAACGTTGGATTAATGGTGATTATGTTTCTTGGCACTATGCTGGTCACCTGGGGAAACATGAAAGGGAGAAGCATAGTCCCTGTTCTCCAGTAGCCCACAGTCTAAGGAGGGTCCACGGATGTACTCTCGAAGTTCACTGGGAAGTTGGAGGACAGAGCCACGAATGCTTTGGAGAGAGGAGTGCTTCTCAGACAGAACTTTGAGATGCTATCTCCATTTCTTCTCTCCTGCAGTGGTTTTATAAAGGACAGATTGCATCCATTGAGTCCTAGCTCTCTCTTCCACATCACAGGCTCCCAGAGGAGTAGTTGAACCACTCCTCAGATGCTTACACACCCTCCTCCTGCCATACACACCCAGCCTTGCCCACACGCAAGAACCCAGCCAAGTTTCTGGATTACAAGCCAGCCTACCCTCGAACATCTCCAGTCTTGGGGAACTTTTGCCCCACATTTTATGGACATCTGTTACAAATAAGAGAACTAATGGCCATTTCAGAAGTATTAGTATATGTGCTGCTGAAGCCAGCACCATTTCAGAAGTTTTAAACAAGAGGACAGACACCCATTTCAGAATGGGGTTGGCTGACATTTTGGCTTAAAGTAGACTAAATCTCAACTAGAGATTTAGGTGATACCTTGAGTGGAATTCCATATTTCTGTAGCTCAAAGAAAATCAGAGATGGGCAGGGATTTTGAATATTCTGAACATTATTGTTCTTTCTTTCCCTAAACCCAATTTTACAAGTGAAGATTTGAGATCTAGAGAGATAAAATGATTGGCCCCTGTTAGTAATTTACCAAGAAACAGCTTGGAATATCTGGTAGTTTTTCAGGGAAGGCAGAGCTTGTAAAAGTACTGCTCTGGCCTCCTGTAGTCAGGGAAGGTCAGAGTCTGCAGAAATATGCCACTGAAGGGGAGACGAGATGGCTCACAGCACACGCTGCAAGCTTGTCCTCAGCCACGCTGATCTCCAGTAGTTGCTCCATTTGACATTAACCAAACACTTGAGAAAGAATTACCCGGAACATACCATGTGCCAGCCATAGTCCAGAGGTGGTGAGAACTCTGAATTAAATACTCTTCCTCTTCACTCGAAAGCAAGTTTTCTTTTCTTTTTTTTTTTAATGTTTATTTATTTGTTTTGAGAGGGAAGGGAGGGGCATAGAGAGAGTGAGAGAGAGAATCCCAAGCAGGCTCCACACTGCCAGCACAGAGCCTGAAATGGGGCTCCATCTCCTGGATTGTAAGACCACAACCTGAGCCAAAATCAAGAGGCAATGCTTAACTGAGTGACCCAAGTGCCCCCTAAAGCAGGTTTTCAATCCTAAATGGGAAGAACTACTTTTTATGGCTTGAGAACACCAGACTTCCAGCCCACAAGAGGAAAATCACTTGTGCAGTGTAAGATACTGAGCCATAACAATTAGGGCTCACTTACAGGTAGCATCGTGATTTGAGAATAACTTAGGTGTCTCTGACAGAAACAAGATAATTGGAGAAGTCTAGTGACAGTGTAGATGATTTTACCAAGAGTATGTGATGGTGGGGGCAAGAGATGGAGTCACCAGGATGTCCTTCCTGCCTCCTCTCCTCAGAGGAGAATACAGTGCCTCAAGTGGGGCGGTTGCTACAAAGGCCATGGGCCCTCTCGTGGCCTACCTCCCTCCTCTTCAGACCCGGCTGTACAGTCCTGAAGCCCCAAAGCCTGAGTGTGTCTTCCTTTCCTTTTCCATCTTCCACAACAGTGTTGTGAGAAATAGTGTTTCTATGAAGTCAGCTACCTCAGCTCTTTCCTCTACTCAGGGCCAGTCACTCACGGTCTCATGCCCACCAATCACATCTTCGTGCACACGGACATCTCCTGGAAAGCAACACCCACTTCTGGATCTGTGCCCAGGGGAAATCAAATGGTCCCTCCTAGCGGCGAAGCACTGGGGTGGGGAGGGATGTGCTGGACCCCAGGTGGGAGGCTCTGGCACCCCCATCGCAGGTGCCACCAGGCCGATGTGTGGGTGCTACAGGTGGGCAGCAAGCCACATCTTCCACCTCAGGTCCCTTCTCCACATGGAGGTGATCATCTCACTCTCTCTCCTCTTTTCCTTCTTTTATTTGGAGCTGGAAGAAGCCTGTGTCTGGAAAAGCTCTGTGCTTATCAGAGAAACACATTCTGTAAGTGCCATCCTAGGAGAGTCTATAAACAGGAGGCAGAGAGGGCGTTTGGCTTGGAAAAATGATCTTTAGTATTAAAATCGTTTGAAACGATTTTGGTAGGAAGAGGAGAGAACTTATTTATTTTTGGACCTGGCTTTTTTCCAACTGGGTCCCAGTAAACAAGGCTACTGGGCTGCTGTTTCATAACATAAGCATTTCATATTCACTGGCCTTTCCTAGCTGTGAGAGAGAGAGAGAGAGAGAGAGAGAGATCCTCCCATTGTCTCATAGAGAACATCTGGGGAATACCATGTAGGATTTTTTTCCCTGTGTTTTGTTTTTTACAAAATTCATGAGGCTAGGAGAGGAGTTTTTGCTGCCATTCATGTTTGATGAGGAGAGAGCAAGGCAGGCAAGAGAAGTTTCTCCATAAGCAAACATAGCCCACGGCGGATTCAGGGCTTCCCACTGAAAGCAGGGAGGTGATTAACCCTGCCTCCCACCCAAAAGCCACAGGTTGACCTGGAGGGGTAGAGGCACAGGGAGGCCTGGGTGAAGGTGGGGCCCTGTTGGGTGACAGTCACTTATGTCCTTTCTAGGACATTCACACAGAGACCATATCTTCTGATCCCAAACCCAGACCAAAGTCAAGGGCAGCACCTCATGATGAAATTAGCAGTGATAGGCTGCCTCCACTGTGGGTGGAGACATTAGGAGGCTGGGAGGCTTCTTCTGTCTGAACAGTGATTGATCAGGGCTCCTGAGAAATGGTTATCACTGAGAAATCACTTCCTGCAAGCAGGATTTCACAGCAGCAATTGTGTTTCCTTACGGTTCCTTCTCACTGGAGGTGCCTTGCCTAACTAACATCACTGTCTATGGTTACAGAGCTTGAAGGGCCTTCAGAAAAGAAAAAAGAACTCTTTAAAAATGAAGGTATTTGGGAGAATCAAGTTGAGTACACTTGACTGGGAGGCAGTGGACAAGGGGACCCCAGGATCGCGCCCATGCTCAGAGCAGATGTGGGGACTGGAATGCCTTCCTCCCACCCCTGCCTCCTCGCTGGCTTGCACTCTGCCTCACTGAGCATGGCATCGTTTTCCCCTGGCATGCAAACTCCAAGGACTTTCCAACAAACTTTGTATAGCCTGTGGGTCATTGCCGACATGCTCAGTAATGAGTATGAAAGCCCCTCAGATTTCTTCATTCTCTACCTCCATATCTATATTTGATTCTCACACAAACACTGGGAGGCAGGTAGCCCTTCCTGTGTTACCAGTGAGGAAACTGAGGCACTGGATGATGGTTCAGGTGTTTGTCTGAGGTCATGTCCATGGAACGGGGATGCAAAACCCGACTACCTACCCTTTTCTATCACATGAGCTGACAGGAAATATTTGCTCTCAGCTCTTCTTGGTTCCTGTGAATCTTCTTCCTTTTTAAGTTCTATGCAAAGCCCCCCTACTCCACACTTCTGCTCCAGTGATTTTAGATTGTGTTTTGTCTCCCCAATAGGCTGTGTTGTTTCCCACCCCTCTGACTGAGCATATCTTGCTTTTCCTGTCCACAGCATCCTTCTTGCCTTTGACTATTCTAAGAGCCCCTTCTCAGTTTAGATGTCACCTCCTCTGGGAAGTCTTCTCCAATCAATTCTGTCTCCTCCTCACCCTCAAGCAGAACCAGTCACCCCAGTCCTGGGATTACTGATACATCCATAATGTTTCCATGTTTGTGTAGATCACATGGAATGATGGTTATTTAACCATCTGCCTGTTTTTCTTATGGAGCTCATTGTGAGACCCTGTGGGGCTGGGACATTGACATGTCTTTAGGTCCCCAATGGCATACTGAAGAGTGCACATAGAATTTGTTTTTGGTGAAGAGAGTGGAGGGCTGGGGAACCACATCTACATGGCATGCCCTTGAGCCCACCAAGACTTTTTCACTTCTTGGGGGACAGCCAGACTTCTAGACCCCTCGGGAAGTTGTCTCTGAATTTAATGACATTGTCCTAAATCCTTCTGAAGGCTGGGTTAGGATGAAGCTGGGAACGGTTTGAGTCTTTGGAAAATGCTCAAGGGCAAAGACTAAGAGGACACAGAAGATAAGTAGGCGGCGGTCAACACATGCCTCCAGAAGGTTCTCCAGCCTCTCTTTGAGTAGGCACCTGTGCTACCACAGTGCCTCCTCAGCCCTCCACCAGGATTCAAGACCCCAGACAAACTCTCTGCTCTGAAATGAGGAACACAGACAGATGGGGCATCACATTAGAGTCCCGGACTAAGTGAGCTTGTGACGTCCAGGATGAAATTGGAGGAGGGCAGGAAGGCAGCCCTGCCTCTGTTGGTCTTTACCACACACACTCAGCATGCCATTTGTCGGGGCATCTTTCTGACACACTGAAAAGGATGGAGAGCTCATTCCAGGGCAGAAATTAAGTTATCAGATAATAGACATAAATGACTTGTGGTGCCTTACTTACCCTTTAACACATATTTTTTTGTTCCCCTGGAGAAAGCTGGAACATTATTGTGGATTTAAGAGTAAGCATGCCTGTTTGAATTGATAAAAAATTGCAAGGTGAAAATGATATGCTCTCTGTTGGTTCAAGCGCTGCACACAGATTTGCCTAGAAGTGAAGACCGTGTTGCTAGTCATGGCCTTTCTGCTCATCTTGGGGTTAGGGTTCAAGTGCTTAACAACTTGTATGCCTTTTGCAACAGTGGAAGAAAAGCCCAGAGCCAACGCTAGTGCCTGTCAAAAATCCTCGGCATGTTCATTGCTACAGATTTCTGATGGATGCATTCTGATACCTACCAGTGACTTCTAATTATGAGCTGCTCATGTTCAGTTTCCCCTCAGCCTCCACTGGCTCAGGCCTAGCATTTCCCAACAGCTTCACCTTTGACATCCTGCTTGTCTGGGAAAGGAGTCTGTCGTGTGGTATTAGATATGGAGGATCAGCCCCTGAGAACTGGGAGTGAGACCCCCAGATAGAATTGCATGTGACAGGAGAGATGAGTTCATTACAATCCCCAGCTCCTAATGAACATAGCCATCCAATGCTGATGGGAACCATAAGGACTCAGGCATGGATTAAAGCTACAGAGCCCTTCAAGTGCACATGCCCTCTAATAAACCACACGTAGAAACTGGTCAACTTACTCTTTGGTGCACTTTTAATCAAGACCAGGATGAGCTTCTTCTTTCTCAAAGCAAGAATCCATGGGAGCCAGGCTGCCATCTTTGTCTGGCCCTGGTCGGCGTGAAATGGATCAAGATTATTCTCTGATGTGCCATGGCTGCTATATTGCTAGACCAGCCGCTCTGTAATCAATCCCAGCTGCTGGGCCTGGGGGTGGGGGGCCCCAGCCACCTGAGCCCCAGGTTGGAATCATCTCTTATATCCCCATTAAACTCTGAGCCCCTACCACATGGGAGAATTTAAGGGGAAAATGAGATTTTATTAAAGTCAGGGGACCTCCCTGACTGAGCAGAAATCCTAATAAGAGCCATGAGGGTTTCTTATCTCGGATGAAAGTTTCCCATTTTCCCAGATTCCTCCCTTTTGTTGCTGCTTGTATCACCCCTCCTCCACCTCCTCACTTCCATGGGTGTCTCTTTATTTAAAGTCACTGCTAAAAAGCCAAAATGCCGTTAGTAGCCAAACCATCCAACAGCTTTTTCTACCCCTAATGAAGGCCAGAGGTTTTGTGTGTATGTGTTTTATAGTGTGAACACAATGACTTCAAAAGGCTCCTGAGTTTCAGAGCAATCATGTGATCTGGATTTCACGGGGGGGAAACAAGACAAGCCGGGAAGGTGGATGTGCATCTGTGTCTCCTGCTCTAGGAGGTGTCCATGACCCAAACAAGCCACATTGCCAGCTGGTCTCAGCAACTCACACTCAGTGCATCTGGAACTCAGCTGCCTACCCCCAGTCATGGCATTCCAGCCTGTGAGGAATGGCTGCTTTTCCCCTCCCTGCCTCTTGACTTGTCCCACAGACCCTGGGGAGGACATTGCAAGGCTGGGCTTGGCCAGTGACTGGGTCACCGGTCAGAGGGAGTGGGGATTTGCTCAGCAGTGAAGTTCAGCCAGGGCAGGGCTTCTCTGCCTGCCTTCCAGGCTTCCTCATCACTGCTCTCATGCCCTGGCCACTTTCAAAACTTTGTATGCGGCCCATACAAAATAGCGATCATGATATTTATCAGCCATATAGTATTGTGAAGATTATTAAAAAGGATCATGGGTTCTAAGCTCTTAGTAAAGTGCCTGGTAATAGTAAGTACTCAATAAGTGTTTAGTCCTTTGTCACTGGCGTTTGCATTAAAGTGTTTTATGATTTTGCTAGCAGACACGTAAGAAATTCTGGTTTCCTTAGTACTTCCCTCCTTTTCCTGCCAAGCCCTCTACTGAACCAACAAACATAGACTATTTTCTTTAAGCCTCCCAACCTTCCCTGTTCATAGGCAAAGAAGCTGAGGCTTTGAGAATCGGCTCAAAATCACACTGCTGGTGAAGGTAGAGCCAGAATTTCATTCATCAGGTGTTTATCCAGGGCCTACTGTGTGTCAGGCACTATTCTAGGCTTTGGGGATTTGGAGCTTTGGAGGTTTGATTCTAAGGCTTTTTCTTTCCTATGCATCATGATGGTTTCCAGTCTGTGAACTTTGGGAGATGGCAAACAAGATCTCCTGACCCAGGATGCACTCAAAGATAGAGAAGACAATGGCTTAGCATAGCGCACCTGCTCCCGGCTGAGGAAGGGATGAAATAGCTGAGCAGATGTCAATCAGAGGAGGGACCTGCCATGGGCCTCTGTCACCTCTGTTAGAAGACCAGGACCCACCAGAAAAGGAGCCACATAGGTATCCAAGGCATCCTCAGTGAGGAAGAAACTGCTTGAGGAAATATGCACAATCCACACCCTCCGTGTATATGTGGAGCGCGGTGCTACAGAACGCTATGCAATTTGTTCAGGCGAAATTTAAAAATCAAAATGGGGGAACCACTTACGGTTATGATCTCTGGCTTAGCTTAGCCATTCCTTTCTGCTTCTTTTTTCATGATTGAAGTATAATCAGCACACGATAGATATCCCATTAGTTCAAGTGTACATGCTGGTGATTGGATATTTTTATACATCTGGAAACAATCCCCACAATAAGCCAAGTCGCTATCACCATACAAAGTTATCACAATATTATTGATTATATCACATATGCATTCATCCCCATGACTTATTTATTTTTAACTGGAACTTTGTTGCTCTTAATCTCCTTCACCTATTTCTGCATCTTTGGAATTGGAAAATTTAAGCTCTTTGCTGTCAGGAACATACGTATTTGCTCAATATCCTGCCCCACATGGCATGTCGCATGAATGTAAGTTTTTCCCAATGCACACTTGTGTGTCTGGACACTGGAAGACGGCGTTGATGGGTATGAGGGAAGAGCAAGGCTGGAGCCCAAATAAGATGGGTCTCAATCTAGAGGCATTATTGATTAGTTAATCAATCATTAGAGCAGTGAAACAGATAATGAAAAGATTGTATGGTTTGGAGTTTCTTTTTCTTTTTTTTCTTTACTTGAGAGAGAGAGAGAGAGCATGAGAGATGGAAGAGGGGCAGATAGAGAGGGAGAGAAAATCTCAAGCAGACTCCACACTCAGCACAGCCTGACCCAGGACTTGATCCCATGACCCTGGGATCATGACCTGAGCCAAAACTGAGAGTTAGGCGCTCAACCAGCTGAGCCCCTAAGGCTCCCCAGACTGTGGGGTTTCCGTTTGGGAATGCCCAGCAGCAGGCTTTCATACCAGGCTGAATTTCTTACCTTCCCAATTAAGCTTTCCCAGGGTTATTTCTCAGCCTGTTTTTGCGGACTGAAGCACTCTTCAGAGGCTGGGTGTGTCCTTGACTTTGTGTGTGTGTTGAGGGCAGGGGCAGACTGGGGAAGCCCCGACCATGGGCTGGGATAAGAGAATCACTAACTCTGTGCCTGGACTGCTGGCACAGTCTTGCAGTCCATGCCACCCCGCTCGGGGCTCCCTCCTGAGGCTCACTGCCACTCTGGTTTTCTCATCCATTCCCTCAGTGCCTCGGCTTTATGAAGCCCTCCACGAGGGCCAATTCTTCCCCCCCCCCCCCACTTCCTTCTCAGAACTATGTCCAGAAGTAGGCTTTTGCATCTAGAGGTATTTAGCTCTTTGGAGAGAAATATTCATAAGAAGTGATTCAAGATCCTAGAGGCTATGAAACAGACAACTGAAGATGGTGGGAACACTTTTTCTTTGAGAGTCTTAGCCATCCTTGAGGGGTTCCTGGGGATAGATCTTGGTAAACTTTCTTCTTGTCCACCCAGATGGCTCTGGTGTTAACTTTCCACATCTTTCCTTCTCTTGTCTTCCCTGCCTCCCTTCCACCCTCATCTTTATGACTATTGTATACATAACATGGAGCCAACTTAAAACTTGGTCCATCATTTCCTTCTTTGCTCCTGTCCCTCTCTCCACCCCCAATTCCTTCTCTGTTCTCACCTGCCTCTCCTCCCCCAAGTCCAGAGGCACATTCATTAGTAGTTAACTCCTCCCCCACCTCCCACCATGTTCTTTTTCTCCGGGATTTCCTTTCCACTCTCCTATCCCCCCACCCCAACTCTGCCTCTGCCCATCAGTGAGGCTATCCACACACAGCCCACACTACCCACATGTTCAGATGCCCCCACAAACCTGGCACCAGTTCCCACTGCCTGTTAGGCATAGTGCCTCCTCACGGGTGACTCTTGAGGCCAAAATGGGATTTCAGCTCTTGGGACACATTATGCCCTTTGAGAATATAGTTGTATCTACCGGCAGGGTCTGGCCTAGCTTTGTCATAGCACCCAGTGGCTGGAGCAGGCCAGGGAGAAAGGGTTCGAACAATGAGTCAACAGAACCCAAGAAAGGAATCTGCTCCCAGCTCCACTGAGTGAATTTGCTGCTCACTGACATTTATTTATGTTCTCTTATGTTTGTGGTAGGAGAGGAATAGAAATAGGTAATACACACCAAGTCCAGGAGAGCTGGCCCTGCTCCGTATAGGCAGTGCAAGGCAATTTTACTAGCTAAGTAGAGATTTAAGAAAAAAATGGACGGTTTTATAAAAGTTCTTTTCAAGAGTTAAGAATTCTAAACAGTGCTGGAGGAGGGGTGGGTGATCACCAAAGGCCAAGAGCTGATGTCCTCCAGCACTGGCTACACCCAAGCTAAGAAACCACGGCCACTCTGGCATGGAGGCCAGTGGGCTCTCCGGGAACCCACTCCCACTGGCTGCCTTTTATATCCCTGGGGTCTTGCACTAGCATCTATACATGCAGGATAACATTGCAAGGTGTAGACTCTAGGAATCCCAGGAGAACAGCATTTGGGCACAATGAGTCTGGATTTTCTCCACTCAGATTCCCAAACAGGGTTGAGACTGGGAAGGAAGGACACCCAGGCTGACTCTGTCACTTCAACATTAAACGCCTGGGCTCTCCTGCAGGGGAACTAGAGCCTTGAACTTGCTGTTCCAGGCCACACTGCTTCCACCTCTTTGTACCTACTTCCTGGGGGACCATAATAGATAGATTAGGCATCAAAATCTCTCCTCTGCAGAGAGTCTACAAAATTGTCTCTCTTTGATGAGCTCATTGTTCAAAGCAATGGTTTCAGGGCAGACATGAAGTGCCTGCTTGTCAGCGGAAACTCTGATGGAGTTTTTCTCTGTCAACATGGGTAGGTACTCGCTCTTTTTGGTGAATGTTGCATCCACCTGGGGCTCTTCCGTTCTCTCCACACAGCCCCCTGGCTTCTCCTATCAGCAGAGACACAGGGATCACTAGCCTATGCCCCTTGCAAGGCTCCTCTGGACAGTGGTCAGGGACGCGTGCGCCTGTTATCACTAGGCTCCCAGAGTCCTCTGCTCACCCTGCTTCTGGAAGCTACTCCTGTCATTTTCCCTGAGAAGGGGAAAATGCACATCGTACCAGCAAGGGGTCTGGAGCTTTGTCTTAGCAGGTTGCTGGCGCCTGGGTGACTCTGGGGGCCTGGGAATCAAAGGAGGGGCTTAGGCCACTCAGCTTCGTGCTGTCTTTGCTGCTGATTTTGCCAGAGGGGAAGATAGAAGTTGAAAGGAGCTGCCTTGGTTGAATGGCAGAGAGCTGGGATGCTCTCGTCTCCTGTTAAGGGGCTGGGAGAAGCTCTGTGCCTCTCTGAGCAGCCGGGCTCAATCAGGCCCACAGACCCAAGAAGATAACCCAGATGAGAGCCAGAACTGTAGAGGAAGAGTCAGGGCAGGGGGTGGAAATGAGGACTGCCAGGAAAGCCCCCCAGGTCGCACTGAGAGCTGCAGGCATGTATAGAGTGGCATGTGAGGTGAATGCAGATGCCAGCTACAGTGGGATGTGGATCCCAAGGTCAGTGCTTGAAATCCAATGTCACCATGTGGCTCTGGGCTGGCGACTGCAGATTTCGCTCTGGCAACCTTGCTGTTTGGGGGGCTGGCCGTGGTCCTTCGGGGCTATGCCTGGCTCCTCAGCAGATGCATGTATGTCAACTCCCTTCAGCCCAGGCCTTGTCTGCAACCATCGGCTGAGATGGGCACAGTGCCCAGAGCAGAGGGAGGTGTCCTTGAGCGAGGCAGGACAAGCCTCACCTGGGCACAGGTGTGCTGAGCCCACATGGCTGGATGGGGGCCATGCTGTCAGCCTCTTGCTACTGAGGTTCCAGCCCTGGACCCCTCCATGTGCCAGCTGGAGCAGGGGCAGGGCCCTGGCTCCTCCTTGGGTGCCCAGGTCAGTGGGGTGCTCCGCCAGCTGGGCCCGGGTTCACACAGCTGCTTGTCTAGATTCAGGACAGGCCCAGGTAGCCGCTGGCAGGAAGGAGAGTGACAGGAAGCAAGGCCTGTGTGGATGCAGCCCCTTCTCTCTCTCTCCTCCCTTCCCCTCCCCTCTCCTCTCTCCTCCTGGCACTGTATCTCCTTGTTGCTTTTCTTTTCTCTCACACCCTAATGATTGATCAGATAGTTTTTGCACATTAACTAAAAAAAAAAACCTAACCGGAATAAAGTAGTCACAAAGGCTCTCGTTCTAAATCCTCCTTATTCTGTGTCTTCACAGGAAACCCTTTGCCATGAGTTCTGCCCCCTCTATGATCTCTGTCTTCCATTGGGCCTGGGACACTTGGAGAAGGGTATCACAGGGGGAGAGGGCTCTGACCAGTGGACCTGGGTGGGTTCCGGTTCCACTACTTTCCACTAGGCGACCGAGGGCCAGCCCTTTAGCCTCTGGTTCTCGGCTTTCTTAGCAAACCCAAGTTGGCACTGCGGGTCTGTTGGGAGTGCTCAGATCAGATGAAGGATGTGGCTCCCAGTGGCCATTTCATCCCTGCTTATCCCCTTTGTTCACTTCTTCCTCCCCTGTCTGTGCTGGCCTTCTCCAGGGAATGCTGCCTTTTCCAGGGAATGCTGCCTCCATATGTGGTCATGGTCCCAGCCAGATGGGTCCTCCCTCTAGAACGAGCCATCTGCGATATTCCCTGCACATGGCCAAGGGGAGGGGGTTCACATTGCTGGTCTCCTCCTTCCCCCACAATTTCTTCCATGTCCCTGTTTCTCCAGCTTTTTTGTGGTTCCCTTCATCCCTCTCCACTTACTCCCAGCAGGTCCCATATCTCGCCAGTCCACCCTCCATCCTCTCTTCCTGAGACCGCCACCTCTCTTTCTTTCTCTTCCAGCATCTCCTTCCTTCCCTGCCTCCTTGCCCCAGCCCACTTGTGCTTGGATCCTGCTTGAGGGCAGTATGGTTCATACCCAAACAGGCAGCATACAGTACCTCTTTGATCACCGTCTGCAGCAGAACCACCAGCCTGGCCTCCTCTGCAACGTCTGGCCCCAGGCAAGGGAGTCTGTGCAGTCTCCAGGGCCTGGCCCCCCGCCCCTCACCATGCCTGTACGTCTCCGCCCCTACACACGGCCGACGGAGTCATTGACTTGCTCTATATCCGCAGGTAGAGTGCCATATTTAGCAAGGGTTTCATTTGTAGGTAAGTTTAGCCTCTTCCTTGACTTACTTAAAGCTCTCATTTCCATATCCAGTCAACAAGTCTCAATTGTTTTCCAGTGAATTTTTCCAAGGTGAAGGTAAGTGGTCCTTTGTTGGAATCTCTTTTCTGGAACCCTGGCCACCCATCTACTTCCCAAATGGTGGCTCCTGATTTCCCGGAAAGCTGGAGGTTGGCTGGAGAGAAAGAGATACTTCTTATTTAATTCTCTCTCTTTTAGAAGGTAGGCAAGCCTGAGGCTAGAAGGCATAGGGCCTGTTATCCTAAAACCCCAGCCTTCTGAGTCCAGAAAGTGAGAAAAGCGAGGGCCTGAGCCATATCTTGTAGGGCTCTGAGCACACTGAGCAAGGGGTCAGACTCACCATTTCCTCCGGGTTCATCCTTGGATTACAGATTTCTTCCAATTTCTCTCAGTGTGAAGCTCCCCGGAACCAGACAGTCATCTCTGAGACAGGTTCATGGCTTCTCACTAATGGAGCTGTTCCTCTCCAGGAGTCGCTGAGCTCCCTGAGAGATAGGGAGGCGCCCAGGGGACTGGGAAGCTGAAGGCAGCTCCTTCCTGTGATTAGTGACGTGAGGGAGAGGTAGCAGGGCACCTGGCTCTCTTCCTTGCAGTGTGCTCCGCTGACTCATTTTTTAAGTTCTCAAAGGAATAGAGTTTCGACAATCTCCTTAGTGATACAGGTTTCTATTTAAGAGGACTTGGCAGAAGAAATATTTCCTTGCTGCTGCCTGTCCCCTCCCTCTGAATCTCCCTCTCCTCTACAGCCTGGGTGATGACAGTCCGGGCTTTGGGCTCCATTTTTACCTTCTGTCTCATGGGAATGCTCATCTTTCCCTTCCTGGTACTTGTATCTCATCAGCCATAGTCCCAGAATTGTGGATCCAAGAAACTATGGAGCATTCTAGATATTAGTTTATGCAGGCTTTCATGTGAGAGATGAGGAAACTGAGCCCCCAAAGGGCGTGTGTGAGGAAGGATAGCCACGTAGGTGGGGGTCCATCGAAAGGGGCTCTGGGTATGTTCCCCAAGGGCGTGGCTCCACTGGGAAAGATACACCCTTTATCGCTTCCGTTGTGCTCTTGTATGCCAGGTACCTCAAATCTAGCGCTCAGTGAGATAAAGCTGGCATTCTTCTTTATCTCCAGTTTACAGATGAGGAATGTGAGGATTAAGCAATGTAGTAATTGTTGTAACTCCCTAAATTTACAAACTAGTAAATGTCAGTCCTGAGAGTCAACCTGAGTTTATCAAATCCCAGAGCCTGCCCGCTTAGCCACAGTGTCTAACTATGAGGACAGTGAGGAAAAGAAACTGTCTTTCTCCACATCCCCAGAACAAAACCATAGAATGGAAATTTGGGGTAGTAAGAAAAATCCCTGCTGGTTTGTGATGATTTTGCTAAGGTCTGTTCTAGGCAGGAGTGTGGGCTAAATAACCCTTAGTGTGCCCTGTTAAGTCCAATGACTTCTAGACAACTTTATGATGATAGAAAAAGAGCCTCAAGCTAATCATCACTCCCAGATGCCAATGGCACCCTGGGATGGGACGTGTCCAGGAAGCTCAGCCTCTTAATGGCTACGAGCTGGCATTCAATCGCTGCCCCATCACAGGAGGACAAGAACTCCAAAGCTTTGTACTCTGGCAGGCTGGCTGTGATCTTGCCAGCTGCAAGGCCTTTGTGGAACAAAGAAAGGCAGTAGCATTTCTTTCTTTTTAGCCCATTATTTGAAAGCCGAGTCTCTCTATCAGAATATCCTGTTATTTGCTCCACATGACAAGATCTGAACATAAATATGTCACAACCAAAATGCTAATGGCTTCCTCCCACCATGGCTGCCCATCCTTGCCCAACCTTCCCTCCCCCTTACCCTTCCCATGCCTGGGTCTGTGTTCCAAGAGGCAGTATCTGAGCATTTCCCCCCTGCCAAGGGAAACATTACTGCCAATGAGCGGAATGTTCTTTCCCACTAGGGCACTGGTCCTGGCTCAGGGACCACATGCCCTCCACATCACAGCAGGTGGCAGGGCGGATGGGACCAAGCTGTTGCTTCTCCTTCCTAGTACTCTGCTGGAGCAAGACAGCCTGCCAACCACAGCCTGGGCAGCAGCAGCAAGGGAATGGAATTTGCCACATGCTCTTGGCCAAGCCCGGGCCATACCTGCCCAGCTTCAGCTGGTGTTTCATCAGCCTTTGTTTCCTTGTGATCTTTCAACCTCTCCATAAAGTATTCCATGACGTATTGTAATGCTCAAAGAGATAGTGACAGAACGGTGGTTTCTCAAAAACTTAAATATAGATTTACCATATGATCCACAATTCTACTGCTGGATATATCCCCCAAAGAATTGCAGGCAGGGACTTAAACAGATTGTTTGTATACCTGCGTTCATAGAAGCATTATTCACAATGGCCAAAAGGTGGAAACAACCCAAGTGTCCATTAACAGTTGAGTGGGTAAACAAAGTATGGTATATACAGATAATGGAGTAGTATTCAGCCTTTAAAAGGAAGGAATTTTTGATACCTGCTACAACATGGATGAACCTTGGGGATATTATGTTCAGTGAAATATGCCAGACAAAAAAGGATAAATACTCTGTGATTCCATTTTTTTTTAACATTTATTCATTTTTGAGAGATAGAGAGTGAGCAGAGAGAGAGACACACACACACAGAATCCGAAGCAGGCTCCAGGCTCTGAGCCATCAGCACAGAGCCCGATGCGGGGCTCAAACCCACAAACTGTGAGATCATGACCTGAGCCGAAGTCAGACGCTTAACTGACTGAGCCACCCAGGCGCCCCGATTCCACTTTTATAAGATACACAGAGTAGTCAGATTCATATGGGCGGAAAGTAGAATGGTGGTAGGAAGGTGGGGAGAATGGGGAGTTAGTGATTAATGTGTCCACGGTCTCAGGTTGGAAGGATGAAAATGTTCTGGAGATGGATGGTGGTGAGGACTGCAAAGCAGTGTGAATGCACTTAATGCCGCTGAACTGTACACTTACAAATTTGTTAAAACGGTCAATTTTATGCTATATAATTTACCATAATAAAAAAGAAATAACATACTTGAACGTGTTTCACAAATTGCAAAGTCAATATACAAATGTCAATTTTCATGCCATTTGTATTATTTCTAACGATAGGGCACCTGTGGCTCAGAAAGTTGTCTTTCCTTAGGTCATGGAACACTGGCCTTTGACTCCACATCTGGTGCTCTTGTCAATGTATCAGGGTTGGCATATCCATGGCATGTGGTACCAGTGCTTTCTCCAACCCTATTAAGATCAATTAATAGATCACCACCCTTTTTTGGATGAAATTCACACTAGGCCTCAGAATCATTCTTAACATAGCCCTCCATGCAGTTACTACCAATCCATCAGAGTCATCCAGGAAAGTGGCGGCTTGCTTCTCATCCTTGTACCCCTGGTGTTTGTGTTTGTCTCTTAGTCTAGGTGCCCCATTCCTGTAGGAAGTTTTGAAGATGTAAGAGACAGGTGTAGAAGGGCAGAAGCCTTAAGCAGAGAGCAGGGGGACTAGATGCACAGGTTCCCAGCCCAGAAATGAGTCAAGTGCTTGTGGCCTTGTCTCATTTGAATACTGCCCCCAGCCACCTCTTCAAGATCCGGGTAGCAGCCCTGCCTCACAGGGGGCACCCCTTCTTTCAGGTGGCTCTGCAGAGAATCCATTCAAGATGGAAATATGAATTGAAGTCCTCTGAATCACCTGTCCCTCCCACCGTGGTCTGACTTGACCATGCAACCAAGACCTCTGTCTCGTGCTTTACGTGGGGACCAGGGGAGGGGACAGGATCTGTGACTGAGAGAGGGTCTTTGGTGACCTACTGGCCTTTTGAACTCCCTTTTGTTACAAGCTCCTGGTTTCTATTTGTGAGGAGCCTGGGCTCAATAGCTGCTTAGACCCTACTTTATTTCCAGTTGAGTTATTGACACAAGTGAAGAAAAGAAAGGAAACAAGATTGGTGTCAATTTCCCTTCTTCTTTTTCTTTCTCTAATGTTCTTCTTTACTTTGAAAGATCAAAAGAGGGCCAAATAGGATTCTTTTTTTTTTTTATACCCTCCCCATCATAATAGAATACAGGAGGGAAAACGCCAGCAAACCAAATTGTTCTCAGACATCTTTTTATTTTTCCTTTCAATAGCTTTGATTTACATCCCATGGCTTTAATCAAAGTGCTCAGGGGGGCACAGAACCGATTCTGTACAACGAAGTCCTTGCCGCACTCACTCTTCCTACCCTAATGCTTCTTGCTCCTGTCCCGCTTGCCACATTTATTATTATTGGTTTTTATTAATGTGGTTGGAAAAAATATTCTCCCAACAAAGGAGTAAGGACTGGAGAGAAATTTTGTTTTCAGAGCTAATAACTGGAAGCTGGCTCAGCCACTCTGCAGCTGACAGACTGTTCTCCAAACCCAAGCCCCTTCTCTCCTCCCCTCTCTACTAAATTCATCCGTCACTCTGGGCAAAATAAATAAAAGGCCCAATACACAAATCAATCCATCCTTCATCTTCTGTGAGCTCACGAGGCCTCTAAGGAGGGCACATGAAGGAGTTTCTGTGCTCAAGGCAGTGAGTGCCCACAGCAGGCATCGAGGGCCCACAAGGGCCTTTGAAGATGCAGGCTTCTGTCTTTGGATGGCACAGCAAATAACCCACATGGTTGCCATCTCTTATGCCTGCATCTCTTATGCCTGCTTGGAACACTTCCCAGTTCCTCCCAGTTTTCCCTGGAACGTACCCTTTGAGTTCACCTCTAGAGTATAGCAGCAACACACCCCCTGGGGCTCATTATGGCTGACTCCTTGGGGAAGGGGATGGCATCGGCGACTGTCCATACAAAGGCCAGTTCTCAGAACAGGCCACCAGGCGGCTTGCAGTAATACATTCACTCACCTCTTTGCCCCATTTAGCATTCGTTCTACAAACATTTAATGAGCAGCTATGCATGGTCAAGAACAGGGCCAGCCTCAGGGGGTATAAGGTGAATTATGGCATGTGTGGCTCCTGTCCTCAAGCCGTATGCACTCAGTAGACTGACTTAGAGGGGTAGGGGCTAGACAAGGGTGGGCATGCAGAGCTGTGCATGCTAAAGTCAGCAGACCATTGGGAGTAACGCCCACCATCTCCCTCTGCTAGCAGACCTCGTGCCATGTTCTAAGCCGCAGTGTGGACTGAGGCACTACAGCAAGTTTGGCTTTCCTCTTCCACAGCTGATCATTTTCATATTTTTATTTTTTGAGAGAGGCATTATTTTTTTTAATTTTTTTTTTGGTTTATTTATTTTTGAGACAGAGCATGAATGGAGGAGGGGCAGAGAGAGAAAGGGAGACACAGAATCTGAAACAGGCTCCAGGCTCAGAGTTGCCAGCATAGAACCCAATGTGGGGCTCAACCTCACAGACTGCGAGATCATGACCTGAGCCGAAGTCAGACACTTAGCCGACTGAGCCACCCAGGAGCCCTGAGAGAGGCATCATTTAATTCTGAGGGCCATTGCTGAGCCTGTCAAGAGTATTCAGTGTTCCTTTGAAAGAAAGAAAAAAAATCAGGATTCCCTCCACCCACACTACCACTTTTTAGTCCCATAGTCCTGGGAAGTAACTGAGTATCACTGATCTCCATTTTTAGGGGAAATCCTACCTCTCTTTTGATCAGTCTTTCACCTTGGCATTGCAGGGAAGGGATGATGCCTGGGACCTGGCGGATAGAGCATATTCTCCCAAGCCTTCTTGGAGTTCATTAGGAAGGTCTGAGGGATAGCAGGAAGGCTCATATATATTTACAGATGAGGTGCAGATGCATCTGGAGGTCCTGACCTTGAATTCTCCCATGCCCTCTGAAACCATGTGGTCCTGAGCAGCTGACCCGGCAGAAAGGCAAGCTAAGGAGGAAACGGCACCCATGATTTGGGGAGGCAGATAGCAATGGTCCTGAGAGTTGTAATTTGGCAGAATGAGAGAAGAGATCTTGTGTCTTTAACATCAGGTCCCTAAAGGGAATATATTTGTTAAACATTATAATTACCCTTCAGCTGCTGAACTCCATAGCAAATGAGAACTCCATAGCAATTGAGAACTATATAGCAATTGAAGCCACACCGAGGCCCATTACTGTTTCTCAAATGATGCTTTCATTTAGATAAGGCAGATAATTATACATCTTGATTAGGTCACTGCTCTCAAGGGGATATGGCAGTTTTTTTTTTTTCCAGGAGTGCCCCCTCCCTGTAAATAATGCCATAGAGCTGCAGCCAGTCTTCCAACTCTCTTTCCTCCTTTCTCTCCAGATCTAGATAATGAGATAAAGAGACCCAGACACAGATGTATAGACATACATATGTATACGCAGGCACGGCTCCATTTTTCTCTCTGGTCTTGGTACTTAGGGACACTGAGATGCGTGAGTCTGTGGCCAGGATGGAGGAAGTCAGAAATAATCACACTAACAGTCATAATACCATCTTAGGTATATATTATCCTTTATTTTACAAAATGTATTTGCATGCATTATTTCTTTTGATCACTGCTGCAATCAAAGCAGGCAGAATGGGGATTAGAAGACTTGATTTTTTTCTTCAGAGTTAGGAGGGAGCTGGACTCAACAACAACAGCCTCTAGTTTGAGTCTCTTTGTGTTGCTCTTCTATATGTAAGAGGACAGGAACTGGGGAGGCCAATGGCTTTCTCAGGGCCACCTGGCTGGTTAAGCTGTTGAGCTGGCTCTAGAGCCCAGACCTTCTGATTCTGATGTTTCTTCCTCTCTCTGATTCTAGACCCTTCTGTGGATTCTTACTGCATTCACAGCCAAATAAAGTGCCCTTTGTGTGACCAGCAAGATCCTGGCTACTCCAGGCCATGCCTTGTCTGGCCCCTCCTCCCCTTCACTCTTCAGGCCTTAGCTCGCCTGCTTTGTCCTGGAGGGATGCCACCCAAGAGTGCCAACAAGACTGTGCCCACCGAACTCATTCGCAGTCGTGGTTCCTTTCAGCTTGACGTCACAGAGTTTACACAATTGTAATTACTCATTTGTGAAAGAAAGAAAAGAGGGGTGCCTGGGTGGCTCAGTTAGTTAGGTGGTTAAGCATCCAACTTCAGTTCAGGTCACGGTCCTATGGTTTCTGAGTTCGAGCCCCCCTGTCAGGATCTCCACTGTCAGCATGGAGCCTGCTTCAGATCCTCTGTCCCCTCTCTCTGCACCCCCAACTTGCATTCATTCATTCTCTCTCTCTCTCTCTCTCTCTCTCTCTCTCTCTCTCTCTCTCTCTCTCAAAAATAAATAAACATTATGGGGCACCTGGAAGGCTCAGTCACTTGGGCCTCTGACTTAGGCTCAGGTCATGATCTCAGAGGTTGTGGGTTTAAGCCCTGTGTTGGGCTCTGTGCTAACAGCTCAGAGCCTGGAACCTGCCTCTGATTTTGTGTCTCCTCTCTCTGCTCCTCTGTCTGTCTGTCTGTCTGTCTCTCTCTCTCTCTAAAATAAATATAAATTTTTTTTAATTAAAAGAGTAAATAAACATAAAAAAAGAAGAAAAGTATGTTTTCACCCCTTTATCTCTAGGACCTACCAGAGCTGCAGTCATATAGTAGGCATCAAGCTCATGGTTGTTGAATGAACACATGTGTTAAGAAATTAGCTGTGAAGCAATAATGGCCTGGATGCTCTGAAATCAGCACACCTGAAGATCCTGTAAGGCTAATTGCTTCCAGAGAATTTAATAAAACCCAATCATTCCCTTGCTTAGTTTTATTCTCTGCCAGCTCTCTCCCAAATTATTTGGCCAATTGCTACTATATTTAGAGACCCCGCTGCTGTCTCGTTGTGCGGGAAAGACATGTTCTTCCCAGTGTGTGCAGGCTAGGGCTTCAGGGTCACTTGTTAATATAAAGGGCTTCCCTGAGAGATAATTGAGCTTGAATCCGCCCCCCTTCTCCCCCCTGGTTTTCAAATGAGAAACCTGAGTGGCAGATACTTTCTACAGATGACAAACATCTGGGTTAAATTGAAAATGGAAAAAAAAAAGGATTCCTTGATTTCAAAATATCTGGATAATTAAATAAACCTCTGAATCCCCTTCCAGATGGTTGATGCCACATAGATGTAGAAAGACCTTGTTTTGGAATCTAAAACACAAGTTCATGGTGGCAATGGGATTTGAATCTTGGTCATAAATTGTCATCTCCACCGAGGTGGCTGTCCTTCCCTCTCTGTGGAGTTCTCTGTGTCCAGCCATCTCCTGCTCTCTGCTGTGGATTTCTCTGTAATTCCTTTCCCTGACTCTGGTCTAAGAAAAGCCTGTACTTAACTCAGCCCAATGCTCAGCCGAGCACTGTTATTTATTTATTAGAGTCGCCTGCAGAGTTCCAAGACCACCAGGCCTACGCGCAAATCTATAAAAACACACAATGCAATTTCCAAACATGCCGTAAACTCCCCCTGAAGAGTCTGCTCTCATGAGGGATCTCAGACTGAGAAGGTTTGTGCAGAGGCAAAGAGAAGGCCAGCTCTCTACGAATTGAATGCCCAGGGAGATGTGAATGAAGCCCTTAATTCTTTCTTGGGAAACGTTCTGGGCCCCCCACATGCCTGAGATGAAATGTCAAAGGCTGCCGGGTAACCTGGGTGAAGAGGCAACACACTGAAGGGCAGGTAGTTTGGAGTCTTGGTATCTTAAGACTCCGAACTGGACGGGGACTCAGGGCCAGGCTGCTGCACAACTCCAAGGGGACATCATTTACAAAGAAGGGATAAATTGTGTCCTCAAGAGCTATTTGACACAGTGGCCCTGGGGTTACTCCCATTGGGCTGGGACCCTGGATCAGGGCCACTTTGCTTGAGTCATATACTCCTTGACCACTAGGGAAAGGTGAAAGAAGCCCTTTGTGAGGGCCATTACAAAGGTGAGAAGGGAGGTGAAGAAAAGAGGGAGGACAGGGGACAGGCAGGGCCCAGGGACTTTGCACTCAGTACACCATGGTGGGTCACAGGCACGCCAACAGCGCGCTCGGCTCATCCGGCTCACAAGCAGCCTCCTCTGTTGACCCGTGCATCTTCTGCAGAGCTCATCATTCCCTGAGGCTGCGTTAAACACAGGCTAGGGAGTTCTATTTTTAGATGGAGGTGTCTCCAGACAAAAGTACATTTTGAAGCTTCTAGGTAACAAAAAATCCCTTCCCTGCCATCCCTGTCCATGTGGACACTGCATCTCTCGTAAGCAAGGATGATGACTATTGGGTGAATGCCCTTGGAAACAGGTGGAATCACAAACTCTTCTCGGCAATCTTTCCCCACGTTCCTGTCTTCTTTATTCTCTAATGTGAGTCCCTCGTGGAGCACTTTTGACTCTCTAATATGTGTTTGGGGGAACAAAAAGTTTGGAGCCCCACATAGAGATAAGCAGTTCTAGTTCAATCGTGCCTCTGATGTTTTGTTTGGGTTAGAGCTTTGAACCTTTAAAAATCCCCTTTGCTTGCCTCTGGACTTCTCAGGACTTGCTGAGGACGTAGAACCAATATTTCCTGGGCCAGAATAATTATCCAGTCTTTGCTCCTGGGTGATCACTTCTATGATGCCCTCGCCCGGGTCTTACTTCCATAATGGTCTCAGGCAGCAGTAGACTTAGATCTGTCTTTGCAAAGCAGCCAAAACAGCTATGGGTGATGAAGAAAAGAATGGCGCTACTCTCTTGCAAGGGTTTGCCCTTATGTGGTGTTCTTGGTTCAGAGTAGGAGTAAGAATATGAGACTATTTAAAACATGAACTTCTACTTTTGTTTTTTAAAAACAGCATTGACCGAATGCAGGAAGTTCATCTTTAATATCACTGTTTATAAGCTGCTCAGCAATGTTTACCATGGTTATAATTGGTATCATTAAGCTTAGGTGACATTATTAATGCTGCTGATTAAATTGCTATAAACCCAACTTCACGATTTATACAAACAGCCGAGTCTGAGCTTCCAGCGTTCACACTTGAATACTGGGAGAGAGAAACCGGCCCATTGGGAGGCACAGTTGGGAAGGAAAATGGGTTACCTATCCATCAGGTAGAGCTTCTAAGAAGATCCAGATCAAAATATCTTCACCCACTATTAGTAAAGTGTGTTCCCTTTGTAAAGTGGCTCTTTTGAGAACTAGATGTCTTGATTCTGTTAGTGTATGTGAATAAGGGATGTCGAATATCTCCCTCCGGCTCTCCTGTCTCTGGATCTCTCCCCACTCCTGCCTGCAAACCCTGCATCCACTGTCTGCTCCTGTGCTGGGATCATTTGTCAGTACCCCAGTCTACCTCTCTACTACTCTACCCCTTAACAAGAGGAGTACCCCCTCCTTTTAAAATTTAATTTTGTTGTTTTATTGTGGTAGAAAAACATATAACATGAAATCTATCCTATTAACAAATTTATAGTATGCAGTACAGCGTTGGTAACTAGATGCACAATGTTGTACAGCAGATCCTAGAGCATTTTCATCTTGCATGACTGGAACCCCAATACGCATTGACCAACCACCCCCCCGCCCAGCAACTTTCCTCTGGCTCCTGGCCCCTGGCAACCACCCTCTACTTTCTGCTTCTACTTTGCATACCTCGTATAAGAAGAATCATACAGTCTCTGTCCTATGGCTGGTTTATTTCACTTAGCATGATGTCCTCAAGGTTTACCCATGTTAAAGCATATGAAAGATTTCCTTCTTTTTAAGCTGAATAATATTCCATATTATGTAAATCCCGCCTTTTCTTTTTTGGCCTATATTGAAGTATTTTTTTATTGAGTTATAATTAACATATGTCATTATGTTACTTTCAGGTATGCAAAATAATGGTTCATGGGGAGGCTGGGTGGCTCAGTCAGTTAAGCGGCTGACTCTTGGTTTCGGCTCAGGCCATGAGCTCATGGTTTGTGAGTTCAAGCCCCATGTCAGGCTGTGTGCTGACAATGCAGAACCTGCTTGGGATTCTTTTCCTCTCCCTCTCTCTCCACCCCTCCCCTGCTTGCTCACTCTCTCTTTCTCAAAATAAATAAATAAACTTAAAAAATAATGGCTCACATTTGTAAAAATTGTGCGATAACCACCAGGAACAGGTCTGGTTATCTTTCATCACCAAACATAGTACAGCGTTTTTTTCCCCTTGTGATGAGATCTTTTAAGATATACTCTATTAGCAAATTTCCAATATGGAATGAATATTATTCACTTGCCATGTTGTGCGTTACATCCCTATGATGTTTTTTATTTTCATCTGGAAGTCTGTAGCGTTTGTCTATCTCTCTTCACCCATTCTACACCTGACTCTCTTCTCTGTATCTATGAGCTTGTTTTCCTTTAGGTTTCACGTGCGTGAGATTGTACAATATTTGTCTTTCTCTGACTTCTTTTACTTAGCATAATGCCCTCACTTCATCCATGTATATAATGTATACACACACACACACGTATTTTGCTTCCTTGGCTAAGTTTATTCCTAAGTATTTTACTCTTTTTAATGTTATTATAAGAGGGATTGTTTTCTTATTTTTTTCGGATAGTTTGCTGCTCGTGTATAGAAATGCAACTGAATTTTGTATGTTGATTTGTTGTTGATTCTGCAACTTTACTAAATTCATTTGTTAGTTCTAACCTTTTTTGTGGAGTCTTCAGGGTTTTTCTACATTAAAAAAATCATGTCATCTGCAAATAGAGATAGGTTTACTTCTTTTTGTCTAATTTGAATGCCTTTATTTCTTTTTCTTGCCGCGTTGATTTAGCTGGGACTTCCAGTTGAATAGATGTGGTGAGAATAGGCATTCTTGCCTCCTTCCTGATCTTAGAAGAAAAGCTTTCAGTTTTTTTCCAGTTAAGTATGATGTGAGTGGTGGCTTTGTCATATGTCAGCCTTTATTATTTTGAGATAGTTTCCTTCTATTCCTTGCATGTTGAGTGTTTTTATCATGACAGGACGTGGAATTTTGCCAAATGCTCTTTCTGCATCTATTGCAATGATCATGAGATTCTTACCCTTAATTCTCCTGATGTGATATATCGCAGTGATTAATTTTTGTATGTTGAATCATGCTTGTATCCCACGTACTAAATCCCACTTGGTCATGGTGTATGATCTTTTTAATGTACTGTTGAATTCACTTTGCTAGTTTCTTTTTTTTTTTTTGAGGATTTTTGCATCTTTTACTCATCCAAAGATATTGGTCTCTAGTTTTCTTATTATGTCTTTGCTGGTATCAGAGTAATCCTGGCTTCATAAAAAGAGTTTGAAAATGTTTCCTCCTCTTCAATAGTTTGGATGAATATTGAGGAGGGTTGACATTAATTCTTCTTTAAATGTTTGGTAGAATTCTCTGGTGAAGGCATCTGCTCCTGGGCTTTTCTTTATTGGGAGGTTTTTGATGACTGATTCAATCTCTTCACTAGTTCTAGGTCTTTTCAGATTTTCTATATCTTCATCATTCAGTCACAGTAAGTTCTATGTTTCTAGGAATTTATCTTTTTCTTCTAGGTTTTCCAATTTGTTAGTATATAGTCGGTCATAGTAGTCTCTTATGATTTTATGTATTCTCCTCTTTCATTTCTTATTTAGTTGAGGTTTTTTTTCTTAGTCAAGCTAAAGGTTTGCCAATTTTGTTGATATTTTCAAAAATTATTTATTAGTTTCTTTGACTTTTTCTATTCTCTATGTTGTTTATTTCTGCTCTAATTTTTATTATTTCCTTGCTTCTGCTGACTTGTGACTTGGTTTGTTCCCTCTTCTAGTTTCTTGGGGGGTATAAATGTAGTTGTTTATTTGAAATCTTACCCCCTCCTTCTTCAAACACTTTTCTCTCTTGGCCTCAGAGAGTCTCTCTCTCTCTCTCTCTCTCTCTCTCTCTCTCTCTCTCTCTCTCTCTCTCTCTCTCTCTCCCCCCTCCCGCCTTGTTCTCTCTCACTTTCCAATACCCCTCTCCTTTCCTCTCTCTCCCTCTCCCTCTCCTCCTCCCCCCTCTCTCTACTTAGTTGCTCCTTCTTAGACCTGTCTGCTAGAGTACCAGGCTCCTTACCTTTGGATTTCTTCTTTTCTCTAACTCATTACCTAGCAGGGCTCATTTACTTCCCTGCCTTCAAACACCATGTAGACATGGGTGGCTCCCCAAATCGCATCTCCAGCCTCATATCTTTTCCTTGAATTCCACACTCATGCCCATATGCTTGTTCAGCATCTCTGCTTGGAAGTCTAATAAACATTTCAGACTTAACATGCCAAATGTCACACCCTTGATTTCTCTGTAAAACCCGACTCTCCTCCCAGTCTCCTCCAGCTAATTTAAGAGCAACCCCATCACCTAGGCCTGTGGCAATAACTTCCTCACTGGTTTCCTTGCTTCTTCCCCTTCTCCACCCCAAAGTCTATTCTCAGTGCAGCAACTAGAGGAGACCCTTTAAAACATCAAAAAACTATCGATAGAACTCTCCTATGACCCAGCAATAGCACTGCTGGGGATTTACCCAGGGGATACAGAAGTGCTGATGCCTAGGAACACATGTACCCCAATGTTCATAGCAGCACTTTCAACAATAGCCAAATCACAGAAAGAGCCTAAATGTCCATCAACTGATGAATGGATCAAGAAGATGTGGTATATATATATATATACAATGGAGTATGACATGGCAATGAGGAAGAATGAAATATGGCCATTTGTAGCAAAGTGGATGGACCTTGAGGGTGTCATGCTAAGTGAAATAAGTCAGGCAGAGAAGGATAGATACCCTGGCAGGGGACCATGGGGAAAGGAAGGGGGAAAGAGAGCAGGGAAGAGTGAGGGACACAGATCAAGGGAGACTACTGAATACCGAAAACGAACCATGGACTGAAGGGGGAGGGGGAAGGAGGGAGGGGATGATGAACATGGTGGGGGGCACTTGTGGGGAGAAGCACTGGGTGTTATATGGAAACCAATTTGACAATAAACTATTATAAAAAATAAAATAAAACATCAGTGGGATCCTGTTGCTCTAGCATTCGGCATCTTCCAGTGGCTTCCCAACTCACTTTGTGTAAAACCCAGGTTTCTTACACTGGCCCTGAAGGTCCTTCCCCCAGCAACTTCCTGATCTCTCTAAGCTCACCTCCCACCATGTTCCCCCTGGTCTGTAGTCTTCAGCTTAGCCTCTTGGCTCTTTCTTCAGCACACCTCAGCTCCCACAGAGTCCCTGCATCTTTGGTTCTCTGTTCTAGGGACTCTCTCCCCCATGTCTGCCTGACCAGCTCCCTTACTCCCTGCAAGTCCCAAAGCCACTTCATCAGAGAAGCCTTCTGAGCCTCAGTTTATAAAGCCACCACACCTTATCTCCAGCCCTCTCTATCCCTCTTTCCTGGGCTGCTTCTTCTTCACAGCACTTAGAAACACCTGATGCAGGAGTTATTTATCTGCCTGTTTTTGATTGTTTATCTCCCCCACCCCTGATTAGGACATAAACTTCATGAAAACAGAGATGTTCTCTTATTCATTGCTGTATCTCTTGTACCTAGGTCAGTGCCAGGCCCCTAGTTAGTGCTAATTGAATGGATGAATGAATGAAAGAGTCTGACAAGCACTTGATGGTCTCATTTACCTGAATGTTATATGGAAATGGAGACGATTGGGTGCATTTCTTGCTCATCGCCAGTAATGAAATCTGACGTCAGCTGTCTTAGGGATTTATCAGTTAGGATGTTTCAGTTGCAACTAACAGAGACTGACTTGGGTTATCTTAATCAAAAGGTGAATTTATGGGGAAGGATATCAGGGCCTCCCAGAATTGATGAGGAGCTGGAGGAACAGGCTTGGATGAAGTACGGGAATCAGGGTGCTCTGGCAGCTGGAAGTGTGACAGCCATCTTTTAGCAAGAACAGTCTGCAGGACCTGCAGCCCCCACCTGTGACTCATCATGGCCATCCTGAATGGTTTCTAACCATTCTTCCATGGGTGTCACTGCCAGAGATCCAAAGTCTTGGAAGCAAGACTTCGTTGACCAGCCCAAGGCTCTTTTGATCAGAGGCAAGAAGCGGAGCAACTGGCTCTGTCTACCACCAAAGCGAGGGCACTGGATCCTGCCTGTCACCAGGACCTTCCTTTAATGGTCACAGGTCGGCGGGGCGGTCCTGCAAAGGAGGGGATGCTTGGGTCCTGGACTACCCCCTAAGAAGTCCAGTAGAGGAAGGCATGCATTTGCCTGATCTTTTCCGATCATTGTTTCAAAGACACTCAGAGAAGCACCTTAGGACTGCGCCAGTGCTGACAAGGAACCAGGCGCCTTCTCCATGCTTTCCTGGGGCTGTCAGCAAGTTGCCTCCCGGAGGAGGCCTTTGTGGGGCTTCAGACCACTTCTCTAGTTCTCTGCATTTGCTGCATCTGTACATGCTGGTTGCTAAGCAGAGGGAGGAGCTAGAACTTCTTTCCTTTTGAAGGCAAAGAATCCCTCTCCAAGAGCTTTCCTTGCCCAGATTAATTAGAGCCATCTACAGAGAAGGGGTGCATTAGGGACACGCACATATGTATACAAACAAACACACCCACGGAGCCACGCACTAAGCAGCCTGCTCCTATGTCCGTAACCTACACATGTTAGTGCTAAACAATGCTGACATAGTATTCTGATAAAAGCTATTTTTATTAAAGACTCTAGCTACCACCTTCCTCCATCCAAATATTCTATTCCCTGATGGGAAAAGCAAAGCTGTAGTGGCAGAGCAGTAAAATGTGAATATAAAGCACTTCAGCTCCAGATAACTGAGCCCTATGATTTTAGACCCCAGTGGGTTTCAAATAAAAACTCGTCCTGCCTTAATTATGAAGTCCGTGAGTCCACGATGATACAATACATGTTTGTGGATTTGAGCTCATTTCTGACTTAAACCCCTTGCTATGCATGTACTCAGCGCATGTACACATGCATGCATGCGTGTACACGCACGTGCGCGTGCACACACACACACACACACACACACACACACACACATTCTGCCCATGCCCCCAGCTTGCAGTTCTGGCTGTAATGACCCAGATGCCATTAATCCAATCCCAGCAGGACAGTTGCTCCTTTGATGTTCCCTTGGGGGAACATTCCAGGAGGTCCCCACTCTTACTGATGTGGATCTCTCTGGGGGTCAGTGAGCAATGAGGACATGTGTTGGGGGTGGGGAAGAGAAAACCCCCCGGGCTCAGGCTCCATGAGGGAGACAGATCTGACATGAAAAGAGCACAGACACCAAGGAGACGCAAGGCTCCCAAGAAGCACAGCAATCTTGGTGAATTCCCGAGTAAGAGGGCCTTCCCTGCAGAGAACAGAGCAGCAGGTACCCAACCACAAGGCCAACCAAGATACTCTCTGTCCTTCTGCCTCAGTTCCTCCTCTTGATTAATGGCCGAGTGGGGTGCAGTGCAGAACACATGCTTTCTCTGCCTCTCAGAGCCAAGTCATTCATAGACTTATTGGTTCAAGTCAGAACGGTGGAGGAAGCTACAAATTGTAGTGCTGAGATCATGCTCATCTATTTCTTTGTTCTGTAATAAGGTTTCCCCTCCGTTTCAGGAAATTCAATATCCCAAATACACTGCCCTTGCCAAACGGATATTTTAAGGTGTGATAATATGTATGGGGGAGGGGGGAAACTTCCTAGTGAATATAAAAAAAGATTCCGTTTGTAAATTTTAGATCGACAAGCAACTTTTCTGACATGCATCCATTACATAGAACCAAGTGCACACACCTGTAATTAATAATGATAAGATTATAGCAATTGGCATCACACCGATGCTTAGTTTATACTATAACAATTAGCCTTTAAATGTGAGTTAATAAGGGCATAAACACATATTTAAGAGTGGATCTAAGAACAACTTAGAAAGTAATCACAAAAAGTATTCTGGGATGGAGCCATAAAATCCCGGCCAATAAATCTCTGCCAGCCAACCAGACATTCTGTTATTTGATAAAACTAATAATGCAAAACTTATTGCTATAGCAGAAACGTCATAAAAATGTAGTAAAAATAAACAAGCACATGGCTTTGGCAGAAGAGCTAAAAACAAGTGTGGAAATTGAAGACATCAAAGGAAAGCCAAGAAGCATCTTGGCAAGTGGGAGCAGGCGATGTTCACATATATTAGTGGAAAATCTTAAGGAATTTAGGATTTTTTTTTCGTGTTTGAGCAATATTTTGGGAAGTGGTATTTCATACATACTTGTCTGTGTACCAAGACATTTCTCTTCCCAACATTATTTTGTAATGTACTTGACTGGTGAGGTCTGTTACTCTTATGATGCCTTTTGGTAGAAATATTTGAAATTTTTCAAGCAAAGGAGAGGCACTGAGGTTATTAAGACATATACTCACAGTTACCTGCATTGTCTCGATTCTCAAATCAACCCTGGAAGTGGAAGGAAGGAGTGTTGCCACTTGGAACAAAGGAGTTCCAAGAAGTTGATCCTGTGGCATGGTGGTAGGCATGGGTCTGTCTGGCTCCAGAAGCCATAGGCTTGGCCATGGGACCTGCTGCTTCATACTCCTGCTCCTTACCAGAGATCGCAAAGGATAAAAGAAGGAGGTTCCTGTAGAGCACCATTCTGTGTGTTTGGAACCCACTACCTGCTCAGTGAACATTCATGAATGCTCATCTCCCCATGCCCTGTGTGGGCTCCTTTCCACCTTCCTTCCATCTCTGACTCAACCACCTGCCCCTGAGGTGCAGACAAGGATTGACTAGGGAAAGTTATTTCCCAAGGTCTAGCAGGTGTGTTTGGGTCAGGCAAGGGGAGGGTCCTCTTCATCAGCTCCCTTGAAAAACCCCATCTTCCACTGTGGCTCAGCCTTTACGTCCACAGCTGCCTGGAACCAGAAAAGGTGAAGCCGCCTCTCTCTCGCTCACTCTCTCTCTCTCACTCTCACTCTCTTAATCTCTCCCCCCCCCCCCCCCCCCCCCCCCCCCCCCCCCCCCCCCCCCCCCCCCCCCCCCCCCCCCCCCCCCCGCCCAGCCCCCGGGACCTTCTGCATCAGACAGATGTCTGCTGTCCAGCCTTGGGGGTATCCACAGCTCTGAGAACGAGAGAGAACATCCATCAGTGATGGGTGCTCACATTTGTGGGAGGGACATGCAGGGCCTCTGGGCAGCTTATCAGAGGAGGAGGAGAGAGGTGGAAGAGGAAGAGGAGGAGGACAGCTGTGTTTTGGATCTGAATGGGTCATAGGCCCCGCTTGGCTCTCAGAGGGCCGCCAGCAGGGGAAGCAGGGAAGCCGTGCGGAGAGCGCCAAGTCTCCCATGCAGGGGCCTATGCAGCTGAAAGCAGCCTCCTCACCCTCAAATCCAATTAAAGGCCAGTACTATGTCAGTGGGAATGTATGCCAATCCTAATACAGTCTAATAAGCCTTAAAATAGCACTCTGTAAGTGGAAGGCCCTGTGGTTTAATTTGATTCACAGCCTAATAACAGGCTTAATAAGAGGGAATTGGCCCCCTTTTATTTTCCAACTGGTCGCGGCATGCTCTTTTCTTCCCTTCTTATTTTGCCTCCTTTCTCTTTCTCTGGAGCTCTGATGAGTGATAGAGTGAGGCCGGAGTGAAGGGAAGATGGACACCCCTTTCTCTTCAGAACTTCTGGCTGAAAAACCCATGGCTTCTGCCACCTGAGGGAAGGGGGTTCATAGCAAGTGGCAGGGACTCTACGTCCTTGGTCCTATGCTTGCCTCACTTCATGCCTGGACAGCCCTTGTAGTTTGCTTTGCTGCCTTCCATTGGCATTTGGGGAGATGGATGTGGGACTCTTCCAGACACATATTCTATGGCTCTGCCTTCTTCCCGGGCCTGGGGTCCCCGTTTCCAGGACAGTGGAGCCAATGGCCATTCTCACACCCACTGCTGGGGGTGGTAAGATGGTCAACTCTGGGCAGGTCTTAAGAACATGGTTCAGAAATTGATCCAAGGACCTGTTTTAAGGAAACTTGGTCTAATTCTCAAGAGTGTAAAGGACTCCCAAACATTTATTAAGCAGAATTCAAGGATTTAGTACATTCTTTCTTTTTTAAACAGGTTTAATGAGCTATAATTCACATTTTGCACAATTCACCCATGTAAGAATACATTTCAATGGCTTTTAGCATAATTACTGAGATGTGCAACTGTCATCACAATTTTGCAACATCCTCAGTACTCCGTAAAGAAATGCCTTAACCCTTAGCCATCACCCTCCCCAGCCCCCATGCCTTCCATCTCTAGAAAACCACCAATGAACCTTCCATCTCTGTAGATTCATCTGTTCCCGATATTTCATAAAAACAGACTCATACACTATGTGGTCCCTTTTGATTGGCTTCTTTCATTCAGCATAGTGTTTTTGAGGTTCAAACATGAGGTAGTATATGTCCACACGTCATTCTTTTTCTAATGGCTGAGTAATATTCCTTTATATGAATATAGCACATTTTATTTATCCAGCCCTCATGTGATGGTCTTTTGGGATGTTTTCATTTTTTTGGCTATTATGAATAATGCTGCTCTCAACATTTGTGTACAAGTTTTTACATCAACATATGTTTTCATTTCTCTTGGATATATAGCTAGGTGTGAAATTTGGGGATGGTACCCTAAATCTATATTTAACCCTTTAAGAAACCACCACACCATTTTCCAAAGTGGCTGCCTCATTGACATGCCCACTGGCAATGTGTCCCACACTCTCGCCAACACTTGTTATTGTCTGTCTTTCTTCATAGCCATCCCAGCAAACGTGAGGCAGTACCTCACTGCGGTCTTGACTCACATTTCTCTGGATGGATTTAATGCACTCTTGGTCTGAATGGGTCTGTGAGCTAATCAGCAGTGAGTGATGACTTCAGATCTGAGCTATGGTGATTATTAACCAGATAATTTTGAACAGGCGACTTAATTTCTCTAAACCTTAGCTTCTACATGTGTGATAAGATTCTGCAAAGACAGAATCTAGGGGAAGCAGCCAGCTTGCAGGGGATACACCCCCAATACAGCCTCCTTCCCCTCCCCCACTGCTGATACTTAAACCTCCAGTTTGATGTTGGTACAGTGGAAATGATATTTATATGTGTTCCTCCAATTTAACAACAAGATCAGGAGAAAGACTGTAACTTTAAAAAGAAAAGGAGGATAATGATGGATTGGGATGAGTTGGGACAAAGAAAAAAGGCGTTTGACACTATAAAGAAATTGGAGTTTGGTGGTGGTGTTTGTTTTTTTTTAACAAGGAGAAGCAAAGGGTTAGGAGTGACATAATAACCATCTTCAATATGAGAGGGGTTATTATGTGGAGGAGGGTGACCAGCTGTTCCCCAGCTCCACTGAGGACATCAGAAGGAAAAATGCATTTAAACTGTGGGAAGCAGCCTGTAGCCTAGCTATTAGGAAGAGCTCCTTCGGTGTCAGGGTCGTGAAGCATTGGAATGGGAATTTATCAAATTTCCTGTCCCCGAAGGTCTTTCCAAGTATGATGAACTGCATCCGGGAGCATGAATGAGATGCCCTGAGGGAATTCCTTCCATCACAAAAGTGCTACAGTTCCTGGCAGTGCCCACCCTTGGCTCGTGCTCCTTAAGACCCTGCTCTGCACATGAGGGAGTGTCGTGGTGACCTCTCTCCCCCTCCCCCATTGGGACTGGACCTGGTTGCTCCCCCTGCTCTCCTGAAATGGTGTGGGGGAGTTGTACAATCTCTATTTTAGTAGTGAGTGATGTGCTTTCTATACATAGCCCCGGCTCAGAACCTCTTTGGCAGCTCCCGGGTTGAAAGGTGCCGTTAAGAGAGAGGGAGAAAAAGAGCTAAATAGCCCTTTTATTTTGGGGAAAAAAAATCTTTCAAGAAAAGCTCAAATGTTTGGTCCTTTAATAGATGGCTCACCGCAGCCATCATTGTCCTCGGCAGATCTCTGACTAGCTACCCCCGTTTTAGGGATGAGCAGACCAGATTGTGTACTGGGGAACGCATCATTCATTGCACCTTCCTCCCGTAGCACAGCGACCAGGAAATGTAAGGAGGGTTGCCTCTTTCCCCAAGACTGCAGGTGGGTCCCCTAGGCCTGAGCCATCCAGGGTAATCCTATCTGCCTTGTCTGGCAAAGTTTGATGCAGATAATCCTAAATGATAAGTGCCCAGAGTTTCCCTGGCCCCAGGGTTTGGGGTCTCCCTAACCGTCTTTACCCCACCTTTACCCTTATTTGGGGGTTGTGCTTTCTTGGTCCCTCTCCTTGGTTGCTGTGTGCCTCAATATTGATCTACACAGCTTGGGGAGCCACCAAGAGGGGCCTGGGACAGCCAGAGCGCCTAGAGTCATCCACCTGCCTCTGTGAGCAACCCTCCAGTTTACCCAGGCACACACTAGAAATATGTATGACTTTACTGTGTGTGTGTTGATGGGAAAATATTTGGGAAACACTGAAGCAGAAGAGAATGGGTTGGAATGAGAAGGGTAGATGGGCAGTCTCACATCCACTTGCTCACATGCTGGGTTTGTCTGCTGTGTCCTCAGATTGAACTCGAGCCTATAGGAGCTAGCAACAGCACTGGTCTACGTGGGTAATGTTATTACCCCCAGATTAGCAATTAGGGAACTGAGGCACAGAGGTTATGTGGCCAATGTTATACAGTTAGCAAGTGGTAGGGCCAGAACCCAGGCAATCTGGCCTCTCCACCCTCCCCCCACCCCCGCCTTTCCTGCTGATGAGTGGGCAGATAGAGGAGAGGGCCAGTGGGTACCCCATAAATCTCTCCTCCAGCACCAACCTAAGGAAAAACTGCGAGGCAGATGAACTTTGTGCCCCCTTCCCTTTTATGGTTCTCTCATGTCTGTCCCGGAAGAGCTGGGCCTGGGAAGATACCCAAATCATGGTGTCCGACTGTCCCCTATTCGTGCTTCCTTTCAGGGGAAATCTGGTTAAAATGAACACACTGGTAGCGCTGAAGTGTCTCTGAAGGGTAAAGGCCGCCTGGACAGCAGTGAAAGGGGGAGAAGGAGAAAGTGAAGCCAACTGAAGAAACAAGGAGCGCCCTGGCCCGAGGGTTAGAAGCCTGGGATGAGGTTGGGGCTCTGCCTCTATCTGTGTGATCTTCATTGACTGCCTTCCCCTCCCCAGACCTCAGGTGTGGTTTGCAGATTCTTCTAGGAGCACACAAGTGCCTGTCCCCCTGGGCAGCCGTCTCAGCACTGGACCTTCAGCTTGCCTCTCTTCTGTGACCGCCCTATCTCCCCCTACTTGGACATCTTGGACAGCTCTTTCTGGGGCAGCAAAGTCTCTTCACTGAGCTGGCATTGATTTTGTCATTTCCCAGTCTCTTTCTCCATTTTTTTCTTCCTCTTTGCCCACCCCATGCAGACACTCATCCACAAACACACATGCCCACAGACAAATGGGCTCACCTTAGGAGAAGCCAAACTCCCCAACAAACACTCCCTCAGTCTATTGGTGTCTGGTTTAGTTTCCAGGTGATGAAACTGGCCTTGGGCCTGGGTGGTTGTCATGGAGATGTATTCCAGCTTCCCACCCCACATTGGCCCTTAAGCTCTTCTCAGCAACCTTTCTGGGCTAGAAAAGAAAGATTTGATTTTGCCCTCTGTTTCTCCTTTGTGGGGAGGGGTATCAGCTATAAGGACCTGAAGGCTGCCTGTCCCAGGTCATGCCCCGGGGAAGGGGTCAAAGGGCCTCGAAAAAGCAAGAGCTTTTCTATTGGCCTTGTTTATATTAGCTAATTGTCCCAAGTGATGATCAGAAAAAAAAGAAAACATGGTAACATCCATGATATTTATGTTTTATCATCTTTGCCAAGGTCAGCAGAAGAATGTAGTTTATTTCTCTCTGACCCTTCCCTTAAGGCCATCTTCTTGCTGCTGAGCACCTCTCACCACCTACTGATAGCACCATCAAAAATGCTTCACCTTTTCATGCAAGGCTTTGAATAATAGACAGCTCATCAATAGTATGTACCCGAGCCTTTGCAAAGTCACGTCCTTCAGGAACTTAGACCGGTCTGAGTTTCTAGGCAAGTGTGTGTGTGTGACATTTATCCAGAATTAATCTCAAAGGACTTTGGCCAATGCTTTCCAAATCCTGACCATTTTTGGTAGGAGGGGGGCACCTACCTGTTCCTGCTGTGGTGGGCTGATAGAGGGGAGCTGAGGCACAAAGTAGAAATGAAGGATGGCATATCCTTTCATGGAGTCCAACATGTTGAAATCTAGCGGCCACAAAGGCAAAAACAAAGGTGTCCTGTGTGTCCTGTGGCCTTTCCATTGTGTTAGGAAAACAGGCCTACCACCAAAACTGTAGCCACAGGACTTGCTTTTATAGAGAGAAGGGTGGAATTAGCCCTGGAGGGGGAACCTGATAGCCTGGGTCTTAGTCCTGCCTCTTCCATTATTGAGTTGGTCAAGTCACATATTTTTAAATTGGGGGTATTTAAAAAAACTCTCCCTAAAAATTGAGTTAAAATACCCACTTTCCTCCCTCTAGGTGATCCAAAGGTATGAAGATACTTTGAACCTTTCAAGGCATGCTAGAAATGCTAAGTTTAATTAAAGCTATGAGATATCTCATTTGGTGCTTACAACCATCCTATGAGGTTTGCATTATTTTGCAAGGCTCAGAGAGATCAAACAACTTGCCCAAAGTCACTCAGGTAGCGAGCGGCAGTGTCTGGATCAGGATCTGCTGACTTCAACTTGAAAGCTTTTCATCTACCCACAGCTGTCTGTCTAAACCAGCACACAGACTCGGATCCAGAGAGAGGGTCATTTCAGGGTCATCCCAACAAACAGGCCGCTGTGCCAGCTCTGGAATGATATGCAGCTCCAGTGACCAGGAATTATAGGAGCCTTATGGCTCGTGCAGCAGATGGGGAAAGAGGAGAAAGGGATAGAGTGGGGAGTGGAGGAAAAGTGGAGGAAAGAGGAAGCCATGTGAATTCCCATGCTGGCCTGGAAGAGGGGAGGGTAATGTGCCATGCTGACGTCTTTGAGCCAAGAGAACATGTGTGTCTTTATCTCTGTCCGTACAATTTATGGTCCAGCTGGGCCCTTCCGCGAGGCCAGGCTGTTCTGGCACTGCCAGGAGAGTTACTCTTGGGGCCAAACACTGGAGCCCCTGGGGCCCTGCCAGGAGCATACTGTAGTCATGGTTATTGGGAGGAAGCTCCCCAATGGGGTGGGCTAGTAGCGCCCAGAAGATTTAGAGGGCACCACTCTGTGGAGTTCCCAGAGCAATTGACTGGCCTGAACTCATGTTAGAACCATAGATTGTATCATTTCCTTCCCTGTGAGTTCTGACAGATGCTCTTGTTGACTCATTCATTCATTCAACAGAGATTCATGGCAGGCTACGTGGTTATTATCATTGTAGTTGAGATATGACATGTCTTTCTATAGGAGAGCTCAATATACAGGGTGTATCTGAGTTTTTCTACCCTCAAGAGGTAGGCAAGAGACAAATGTTAATGTGACAGGCACCCATGGATATACAAATTATTATAGTTCACCATTATCCAAATGGCTTTTAGGAGTTGTTCATTTACTGAGATTAATGATGATCTTTTGGAGTGTCGGTTTAGTGGATTAGGTAACCAATGCTGTTTATTTGTATGTGCTCTGAGAACTCGAATATTAGTCAGAGTAACCAGGCTTAATGTGCTGAGAATCTGGACTTTAATGCCTGTGTCTTGTGGATTATTAACCACTCTGTTCATCAATGGATTTCCTTTCACACCTACAGCCATCCCGAAAGCAATTAGTTTGAAGATCTAAGATCTAGCCAAATATACATGTGCATTCATCCATTTGTTCACTTTACCAATGTTTATCAATGGTCGGTACCTATTCTGCTGGGGAAATATTTATCATGTACAAATTTCCAATGAGAAAGCTGAGATAAGATGCTTCAGAGGACATACTGGATCCATGAGGATCCTCATCTCTCTTATTAGAGGAGATTTTCTCCTTGTGACAGTGTGTATTGCTGTGGCTTTAGTCACAGGATCCCTGCATACCTTGGAGATATTATTATCCCCTTATTCCATTGAAAAGTGAGTTCTTCTCAGCCCTCTCCTTCCTTGACACATAATTAAATTGTAATACAGACAGTGACATGACAGTGTTTTGAGGACAGAGGTAGAAATACAAATGTTTTGATGAACAGCTGTTGGGAATCTGCATCAAACCAGGCACATAGATAATGAAACAACATAAAGGAGAGCAAAGGAAGGAGGAAGCTGAAGAATAACACAGAGAGAAGGGATGAAAGTATGGACACTAGTCTTGATTTGCAGGGGTGAGCACTGACTATTTCTGAGTGCAGAAAGTAGGCAAGGCATATGGTCCTTGCTCTGCAGGAGTTGAGTCTCTAAGTGATCCTTTATTACACTGGTCTCCCCTCCCCCAAGAGAGGCTCAGCGTTCTGAGTGTTTTGTCTTATGAGATGGGAAGATTCATACTTCAACAGTCCTTTTTCATATCATGGCACACACAGGAAATGATCATTTCTGTGGGGCACACTGTGCCTTAGACACTGTTGGGATGCGCTCATTCAGGTGACTTGTCTTATGTGTGCAAGAACAGGTGATTTCGAGGAGGCCATCTATTCTCCTTCCTCCAGGCAGCACATGCATTTATGTCATCCTGGGAAGGCACAGTAGTCAAGTTGGCAGAGGGTGTTACAGGAGCTATGGGCAGGAGCAGGGGAGGGCGACAGCTGTGGATTCAAACTTAGTACTTCTTATCAGAGAGGCGGCACCTGCCCATGCATTTAACCTCTTCGCTGCTCCCAGGAAAGCCTCAGTTTCCCACTTGCTCTCTTACCAGTGTTTCTCTAAGCCAGAGGACTCTGGAAGGATGACCTTTCCCTCTTTAAAAGGTGAAAGTTTCAGAAGGACTTTAGGCTCCCTGAAAGAGCAGTGCAATAATGATTATGAAATGGTCCATTTAAAAAGGACTTTCCAGACAGAAAGAAGAGTGGTTGTCAGGGGCTGGGGGAAGAGAGGAGTGGGAAGCTCATCTTTCATGGATCTGGAGTTTCAGTTCTACAAGACAGAGCACTCTGTGGGTGGACAGTGGCAATGGGAGTGGTTCAATGCAGACATACTTAACATTGCTGAACTGTGCACTTAAAAAGTGGTTAAGATGGTACATGTTACATTATGTAGGCTTTACAATTAATTTTTTAAAAAGGACTTTCCATCTAAAGAATATGCCTTATCTACTCTTCATCATTTCAAAGTAGCTTCTTTTCTTCTTTTTATATTATTTCTAACCTTTAAAAAAAATCTTACTCTGTCAATTGATCCTTAAAACTATAACATTGAGTGCTGTTTTCCTTATCCTTTTTCCCAAGAGACATCTGCCAGACCCCGTCACCCTCAGTCCTTACAAACATCTTCCTAGAGAGGCTCAACCAGGGTCCCTTCTCCTGAAACCAACATGCAGAAGTCAGAGATCAGGAGTGGTGCCTGGGTGGCTCAGTTGGTTGAGTGTCTGACTCTTGATTTCAACTCAGGTCATGATCTCATGGTTTGTGGGGTTGAACTCTATATTGGGCTCTGCATCAGCTCTGTTTGGGATTCTCTCTCTCTCCCTCTCTCTGTCCCTCCCCCTCTAGTGTGCGCGCACTCGCTCTCGCTCTCTCTCTCTCTCTCTCTCTCTCAAAAATAAATCAGAGCTTAAAAAAAGTCAGAGATCACCCTCACTCTGGCCTGTGAGGAGGCCAGCAGGAAATGCTGGCCTCTCATCTGTACCCACAAATACCCCTAAGCCAGTAAAGCAAGAGACAGGACTCTTGCTTTGGGTTGTGCTTTTCAAGTTTTCTATAGCATGATACCTTAAGCCCAGCTTACTCTATAATAACAACAGCAACAATCACAGAAGCTTCTTATCTTATAGCTGAGATTAATCTGTTTGTAACTCATTATATTCCCAGAACCCTTATTTGCCTAAGTATATTTCTATGGCTCCTGAATTCTATTGTTATTATCAGCACTGTTATTCATACGTTTATCCAGTGTTACTATTTTTATTGAGTCGCCTTTTCCCCTAGTTTTCAGTAATGCCTTCAAGTCCCTATTTTATTTATAATCATAAATCCCCCAACAGCAGGAGTGATTTTTCCCAATGTTACAGAGAAGAGGAATAGTGAGCCACAGAGCAAGACTAGATGGTCTCCTCCAACTGTATCTATTCCTCAAGAAAATTCCATGATGGATTGAACCTTCCTGTCACATGCATTTACTGAGTATCCACTTTATGCCACTTGTGGCTAGTGCTTAGGCCACTGTGATCCAAAAGGATTAAAAATGGGCAGTGGTGTTATCCACACATAGGTTTGAATCCCATTTTGACCAGGTACTATACTTAGTCAATAGCTTGTGTGAATTTGGCCGAGTTGCTGTCTATTATCTGTTTTCCTTATTATGTAACAATCGCACCTGCTTGTGTATGGAAGGCATGTGGTAGTGAACACCCCTGTTACCTGGCCTGGAGTGAATACTCAGTAAATATTCACTATTTGTTCTATCTTCCTTGAGGTGCTCCTGACCTAGAGAAAGAACCAAACCCTGAAATACTCACAACTGTGCTGTGAAGGAATGGGGTAAGGGCCACAGTGAGCGTGAATTGAAGGGTCAAACTGGCCCAGAGGAGAGAGGAGGCTGGGACCCGGGGCTGCCTTTCACGCAGAAGGAGGAGCATCCATCCAGACCCAGAACCGAGAAGCCGTGAGGGTGCCGATGAAGGAGAATCAGATCTGGCTGAAGAGCTGGTCCACACAGCGTGGGGCCTGAGCATGAAGCTGGACGTGTTAATGAGACCATTGTGAAGGGCTTGAATGCCATCTCAAAGGGATTTAGATTTTCCTGTATTTTAATATCTCTAAAACACACCTTTTAACATCTCCAAACCGAACGAATCTTATAATCAATGTGTTGGTGTTGTCCTCGTTAATTACCATCATGTTTTTCTTTTAGTAGTACGCAAAATTATAGTGTGCTGTGCGATTGGCACCTCAGATTAGAGGAAATAGGGTGTGTTAAAGGCCAAGGACCCAAGGCCTGATTGGAGCAGGCTTCATGCTGCTATTGTTTCCTTTCCATTCCGGTAACTTCAGTGCCCGTAAATAAATGCCCCGTTGTGCTCAGATATAATTCAGTGCTGGTAAAGGACACAGTCCTCCCAGCCCTTAGCAGTGGTCGCCTCAGTGCAGTGGCCCGGGCTGGGGTCCAGTCTCCAGTCAATGTGAACTCTCTTGCTTCAAAGAGCCACATGTGGGAAAATAACAAGTGCAGGCAAAGAAGCAAAACCTCCAAGAGGAGGCACCGTATGTTCCAAAGACAATTTACACACAACACTCAGCCCTGCTCTCTTGTCCTCCACCACATGCACCCGCATGTCCCTTGAAATGTCCCACAACCTCCTCCAAGACTGGTTCTCGCTGCCTGCACAGGACTGCAAGGTGGGGCTGCAGGATGAGCTAAGAACCCAGGCAGAAAACTGGACTTCGGGGGTGATGCTAGAGAAGAGATCTTTGCCGTTTTCAATTTCTTGGTTCTTTCGTATGCTTCCACATCTCTTTTGTTTTCCCCCATTCTTTATGCCTCTCTTTTCTGCTTCTCTGCACAGAGTAGAGCCATTCTTAGGGCACAGTAAATCCCTGGCTCACCTTTTGTGGGGACACGGACAGGGAGAGCAGGCAGACACTGGAGAAGATCAGGAAGGTCCCACCACCTGCTACTGAACAAGCTGAGGCTCATCTGCATCTGGGCCACATAGAAGCCCCACCCAACCTTTTGGTGGGTGGGGCTGATTGCCTAGCCATAGTCCCCTCTGCTCTTTGTGCTTCTCCTAGCCACAAGGCATCATCCCTTCTCCTTGCTTCCCTTCAGACCAGCCTATGAAACTCATTTTTATCCAGCTTTAACTTGAGTAAATAATTGAGAAGTGTTTGATGTGATCTTCCTTAGACACTCAGCCTTTAAGTTCAGCCAGGCCACTGAGGGCTGTGCATGGCATCCACCAAGTCCTGAAACTTAGCTCTGCCACAGACTCCCTGTAGGACTGGTCCAAAGCAAAGGTTGTAGACAGGACCTAGAGAGTGCACAAAGCCATTTGGGATCTGTCAGGTCCAGAATCCCACTCTCACCCTTTCCCTGTTAAAGCCAGGCAGGGAATCTGATCTGGAAGCTAGTCCAAATCTGTAATATTTGTTGTATGTTTCTTACAGGACCTTTAGTGAAAAAAAGTCTTCATTATCAGGTTCAGCATCTATGCTAGGTTCTTTCAGTTAAGAATCAGTGGAAGTTCTGGGACACCTGGGTGGCTCCATCGATTAAATGTCTGACTCTTGATTTTGGCTCAGGTCATGATTTCATGGCTCTTGAGTTTGAGCCCTGTGTCAGGCTCTGTGCCTAGAGTGTGGAGCCTGCTTGGAATTCTTTCTCTTCCTCTCACTCTGCCCCTCCCCCTCACATGCACATGCTCACTTGCTCTCGCTCGCTTGCTGTCTCTCTCTCTCTCTCAAAAATAAATAAACTTAAAAAAACAGAATCATTGGAAGTTCTTTTCAGAGCTTCCGAAGGATCTTTCAGTGAGAACCTAGTCTTTCACTGTCTCATCACAACAAATCCTGAATGCAACACAGTATGTAATTCAGCATTTAGACCAAGTGTGGGGGGCCTTTGAGTATTTCCTAACCTAAAAGGATGGAAAACTCAGTTCTAATCAGTTCCAATTTCTGTATCCCAGGAGACAGAAGAGAGAAAAGTTATATTTTTAAAGTCTATTTACTTATACATGAGCAATACGTTCATAATTGCTACTTTTCATGAAGTAGATTGCTTTTTCCTTTTTTTTAAATCAATGGCTTGCATAGGGTAGACACACAATAAATATGTATAAATGGAAGGAATCTCTTGTTCAATGATTTTATTAAAACATCCTCTTATGGGATAAAATATGGAAAATTGATCTGCGGGGTACATGATCAAGAACTGAGAGTAAGTTGGGGGATTGTGTTGTTAGATAAGGTTCATATGTGTTTTACTAGAGTGGTATGGATGAGAACCAGTCACAATATCTGGTCAGAGTTTTCACTTTCCAAATGAGAGGTGGGTAGTGGACCTCTGACTTTTTGACCAGCTTAACATTCATAATTCCAGGTATTAATCCCTTTCTTTCACTGGTTTCTTTCCGAGTTTGTGTTCTGGTCAGTAAAATGACAAGGACTCCACTTTCCCTATAGTTACTACTGAATGATCTCCTGAACCTGAGTGGAGTCTGTGTGAGGTCCTTCGCCTCCCTGGGCTTCTTGACATTCCGGGAGAAGCTGTGTCTCATCACAGAAAGATCTGTGGCCTTCCATTTCTTCTCAGTGGCCATCACATCCCCTGACAGGTGCCTGACATGGAAAACAGAGATGGGGGTGGGGGTACTGTATCGTCTTGCTGTCAGTGATGTGAGCCATCCTTCCTCTTTGATTTGGCGCATGGACAGCCCAGTATCCAAATGTCTCTTTAGGATGCTGCTAGGGCCCAGAAATTTATCTTCTTGAGGAAGAAAAGGCTATTTCCTTGTCCAGAGGACAAGGGCTAAATGCCAGATGAAGGAAGTGGGCAGCTGGGGGGGTCATCAGTTTCTAGTTAATTTTTGAGGGTGGATCCTGTGTCTTGTTCAGGATTGTATCCTCAGAGCCAGACCACTCCCATGCCCCAATATTTACAATGTGGTCACTAAGTAATTATTTGTTGAACACTGAGCATTATAAAAACATTCCACAGCTAGACTCCAAAGATATCTAAGCTGTCTATAGAACATCCTCCTGTGACTTTGAGGATGAGAACATTAATCGCTGTGTAAATATCTGGGTAATTACTGCACTGGCAGCATTTTTAAGACAATTTGTCCCAAACCTGGGGTGGAGCAACCCATTCTTCCCAGTTACGTTTCATCCAGATTTAATAGTTGGCTGGCTTTGCCAGCTTCAGAGGTATTCTATTTTGTGGGCTCTGTTCTCCATAAAAGCAAGGCTAGCATTTGCTGGTGGATTTCCAAACACTGAGGGGTCATAGAGTTTGGAGGGGCCTCCCTGACATGCTAGAGTGGCCCTGAGGAATTTGAGTTTGTAAGATTCCTGTGCTTGTGAGGTGGGCAAAAGCCAGCTCACCTTATTTCACGCCCAGTGCTCTTTCTTTACAAGGCACCCAGAGCCAACCATCCTGTAGTCCTTGCAGAAACTTGAAGTGGTAGGAACTTGCCCTCGCCGCGGTCTGTAGCTGGGAATCTTAGAAGGTTAGACAAAGTCGTAGTGAATTTCAGAGAGGAACTCACCATCTGAGAGGTGAATAAATAAATACATTTCCACAGTGTAAGCGTAACAAGTGTGATGAGCATCTGTTTTCCCTCACCGCAAGAGGAAATGGACTTAAATCGCTCCAGGAAGGACTTAGGGCACACAGTCAGGGGAACTTCCTGGCTCTACAGTCTCTGTAAAGACAGACCCATTGGCCACTGGCTCACTCACTGCAGAGGGTGGTTTTCTGTTCCTGCACACCCGTGTTCTCCCAAAATGCAAAGGAATCGCCTTTTGTGAACAAGGCACATGTACACAGCCTGGAAGTATGTTATAAGCAGAGCCTTGTTCCCCCTCAGGGTCATGGGTCTCGGCTGTGAACAGGGGCAGCCCGCATCATTCTGTGTCAGGCTAAGCCAGCTGGAGCCACTGGAACTACCTTGGCTAGGTTTGCTTAGCAGAGGTCAGGAAGAGAGTATTCTAGCTTTTCAGCCTTATTACTCAGAAATTGTCTGAACTCATTACTACTGGGGTGCAGTTGACTGCCCATTTCCATGGTGATATTTATGTGAGAAGGGAATAAAACTCATTCTCTCCATATGACCATCTATTTGCACACGTGTGTTGTGCAGGTATGAATATGTACATCCCAGGGATGTGTGCACGAGTCCAGCTGTGTGTTTTTGCACATGCATCTGAGTATTCATGTATATAATTGTATATACAATGAAACCAGGGCTCACGTGTGAACACAGGAAACGTGTGTGTATGTGTGTGTTTGTGTGACTGTGTGTGCACTTGTGACCCTAGTCCTTATTTTCACTTCACCCATGGCTTCTTATATGTACAGGTATCTGCAGCACATTTGCAGATGCCCATGCTATTTTTTGCTCATGTTATTTTCCCTGCCTTTATGGGGGAGAAATTGTTAAATGTTGGCAGTGCAATAAAGAGAAACTGATTTCAATGGAATGTTCCCTTGCCCTGCAGACACATTGCCACTGCTTTTATGCTGCACATTACACCGTGGTGAAATTTAGTTAATTTTATGGTTTGTTATTACAACATCAGAGTGGATTGAGAGAGGCAGCTTCTGTTGGCTCCATGTCCCAAATTTCCTGGGTGTGATGGGAGTGAGGGCAGGAGACTAGCAGTGGTCGGAAACAAACTCAACCCGGAAGAAAAGTGGCTGCTCTAATTGGCTTTCAACTTCCCTAACTAGAGGAATTAATCGGTCAGCAGAGGCTTGGCTGCTACCCTCATGGAGTGTATATTTTGGTCAAGGAATCAAGATGAACATTCCCAGACTATGAGCAAACAACCAGGTGCTCAACTATTTTGCTGAAAAACAACACGTTCCGGTGAAAAGAGCTTTGCAGTCTGAATATCCTGCGCTCAATTTCCGGCTTCACCAGCTACTGGCTCCCTCTTCTCTACCCTCAACATCTTCTTCTGGAAAGTGGGGATAGTGATGACCACCTTCTGAGGTTCCTGGGACGCAAGCACCTAGACCATAATGGGTGTTCGAGAAGTGTTCCCTTCTTGCCTGGGACAGCTCCTCTGCCTCAGAAAATCTCAGGAGTTGAGAGAAAGCCAGAACAGAGAGGTTTTGAAATCAGACTGAGTACCAAGCACAAGTGACTGTGCTCATAATTTCTGAACCTGCAAATTAGGACATACAGGCTGAAAACTTTGAAAGGTCTATTCTAGAAGACCCACAACAAAAATAAGGTATTGCCTGCATCAGACGCTGATCGTTCTGAGTGTGAATGTGACTGAAACCCATTAGCTCATTGAGATATATGCCATCAGTCACTCCGAATGAGGCAAAGCTATTAACATTCTTATTTATACTACTAATGAAGCTAATTAAGTCTTAAATCCGAAACAGAGTTGGTGTGGACTAGAATACTTGGAGAGCAGAAGCTGTTTCCACGAGAACATGGCTTTTCTTGTTATTCTTCTCAGCTGGGTCCTTGGATCCCACCACCAATGGTAGGGCAAGCAGATGACAAAGAATATGTCAGCCCTACTATCATTCCCTCGAGGTCTGGCAGCTTCTTCCCCAGGCTGGGAGGCTGTTCATCTCTCTACTAGTCAGTCCTCAGTTCTAAGCAGTCAGGAGCCCAGCAACTTCTGTTGGTCTTTCCTAGTATCATATGCTGGATGGGGTAGAACCCGCTTCCCTCCCAGCACGAGGAGAACATTTTGCCAGGAGGCAAGTAAACAAAAGACTTGCAGATTCAGGTGCTTGTGTTGGCTGTTCTTCCTCCATTGATTCAGTCTCTCATCTTTGGGAAGTTTCTTCAGGAAGTTTCCTTGCCTGTCCTATCTTAGAAGAGCTGCAGGTGCATGGAGATACCATACATTTATATTCTCTGCTGATTTGGATGAGAGAACAAACAATGATACCTTTGTTTCCTAAGCTGAAATGCATCATTTTATGGGTAATGTCAGAGCTCATCATTTTAATATAGGGTGGCTTTGAGCTTTAATGCTAAAAAAAAAAAAAAAAAAAAGAATAAAGAAAAAAATTTCTATTTTGGCCCTGGAAGCCCTAGAATGAAAGTATTTGAAAACCACCAAACAAGGCTGACTCATTGAAAGAGCGTTAACTCACGTGCTGTAGGGCAGTGGGGAGAGGAGGGCAGGGCTTGGGGAGGAACATGGAACAAACACCCTGTGGAGGAGAATGCAGGCTTCTGAGTCATAGCATCAGTGAATAACTTGATTTGGGTGATTTTAGCTATCACTAAAGCAACCCCCTTATTGTTGAAAAGGGGCCACTATTCCTTTAGTGTTCTCCCTCCAGATCTCTTGTGGCACATTGTGCCCATCCTAACTTTTTTTTAAATGTTTATTTATTTTGAGAGAGAGAACATGAGCAGGGGAGGGGCTTGATCCCACAGACTGTGAGATCATGACCTGAGCAGAGATCAAGAGTCAGACACTTAACTGACTGAACCACTTAGGTGCCTAGGTGCCTCCTCAGTCCTAACTTTCGATCCTGCTTGTGGAAGATGACAAAGAGAACTGGTCATTTTTGAAGAATAGACTTAGGGAATAAGATATTGTGAGTAACTAACTACAGATTTGGACTAAGCGGTGACGACTTTTCAAAAGATTAAAAAGCAACACATTGGTTCTCACAATAACACGAGCTGAATATAATGATTTTTAGAAATTATTTGCAAGCAGTCAAGATTTTTGCAGTGCTTAGAGCGAACATTAACCTGTCAATGTAAATATGCAGACATCTGGTTAATAGAAAGATCTGGCAAATAGAACAACAAACATCATGTACAGTATTGAATTTTTTTGAGGGGTTTTGTAATCTGGCTTATTTTGTAATCAAAAAATTAGACTCTAATGAGAATCCCCTGTTACATTCCCATTCAATCCTGATGACCCAGACCCCGTGCAGTGGGGTCTCTGAGGGTGGATTTGAAGCAATATCAGGAAGAGCATTTCTCTTGCAGTCAATGATACACATGAATCTGAGAAGGGCTCAGGACACTCCATTTCCCTCTTGCTTAACTCACAAAGTCAAGTTCTGATTCTGGCCCTAAGATCATGAGTAGTTTCTAAGTCTTACTTCCTCACTGTTTGTGTTCAGGCCTCAGAATCTGAGGTGCTATTTTCTAAAGTACCATAAAGCTCCAGAGGACAGTACTTAGCAAAGATCTACCTCTTTTTAAATATAATCACCGAGGGGCGCTCAGTCGGTTAAGCATCCGATTTCAGCTCAAGTCATGATCTCACAGTCTGGGAGTTTGAGCCCCGCATCGGGCTCTGTGCTGATGGCTCAGAGCCTGGAGCCTGCTTCAGATTCTGTGTCTCCCTCTCTCTCTGCCCCTCCCCCATTCTTGCTCTCTCTCAAAAATAAATACATTTTTTTCCCAAAAATAAATGTAGTCACCAAGACACCTCTGAGAAAACCATAATAATAAAGACAGAAAGAAAAAAGAAAAAGAAAAAAGAAAAGACTGCTTTCCACTTTCTGCCACTTAAGTATTTTACACTCAGCCACAAGAATTCCATTAAAGATATGCTACCTAGTGTAAAAAAAGTTACAGATGTTATAAAATCATCACAATTATCAAATGCAATTTAATTAGTGTACCAACAGTAGCTAAATATGTGTACAAAACACTGTTATGTTCAGAGCACCTTATAAACGGGAAAAATAGGTCTGACAGGACGCTGGGGAGGGAATGGAATCCTTTCTCCATAGAAGACAGGAAGAAACAGAGAGGCTGGCCATGGCAGTGAGTCCTGTGCTGTGCCAACATCTGGCCCTCCTGCAGAGTGCTGCCGTCAGTGCTTATGAGACAAGGCAGGACGGGTGGCATCGCCTTGGGTTTCTCCCTGGCAAGTCCCCACACCCACAGGACTCCTGGGAAGCAGGTAACTGTACTGATTCTCTTCACTGAAGGGGAGACATGCTTCTTTTTGACTGCTTTGTCCTTCTCCGGGGACCCCAAGCCTGACTCTCACCTCTCCATGCCCGGACACCTCCTTGAGAACACCCCACAGGGGCCACATCCCTCCAGCAGCTGAGGACCAGGCACAATTAGGCAGCCCAGTGAGCTCCAGCCACGCCTGCTTGCCCCGTGGGGCTGTTAGCAGGAATCAGTGAGAAGAGTTGGGGGAAGGTGGTGCCTCCCCTTCCACAGCCTCCCTGGGTGTTCACCCTTGCCTAGGTCACAGTTTCTTGGTGCTTGTTGCTATGTTCCCAACTTTCTGGTTTCCCTCTTCTTCCCTCCTTGCTGAGAATCTGGGGGAGCACCAGCTCTGGGCTGGGAGCAGGTGCAGGATAGGCAGGAGCTGGAGGAGCCCATTATCACTCTCCGTGCACGTTGTCTAATTAGCATCAGGCTGGAATCCTGGCAATAAGATGGTGCCGGAGACTCCCACCCCACAAACCCTCCACCAGCCACACCCGGGGAAGACTGCTGCAGGGGGACAGGTGGACGAGGAGGACATCTGCCCATCCTGATTTCAAACCACAAGATTGGAAACTGGTAATGCCCTCTGAGGTCATCAAAGACAATGACTTTAAAATTGTGGCATGAGACCCACTGATGTGTCATGAAAGCAATTTAGTGGGTCGTAACCATCATTTTTTAAAAAGAAAATATAATGCATGTCACATACAAATGAGATTTTTCCTTCAGTTGTCTCTGAGCGTGTGTGTCCTGGGTTAAGATGTATCTGTGATGGCAAGTCTCAGAGAAGAGGCTGGAGAAAGGCATGGTAGCTCAGTCCCCCCTCCTTCTGCATTAATCTCTCTCCAAGCTCCCTGAGCCATTGAGAACCATCTTGTCTGCAAAGGTTTCTGTTGGAGGACGTGCCTCAGCTCCATTGCAAGCTTGTCCTGGTTTCATGAACACTCCTCACTTCCAGCAAGTTCTTCCCTGCTATCCTGTCTGAATACCAGTCAACACGATCTCTCTTCCTTGGTCATAGAAATCTGACCACCTTCACATAATAATCCTTGATTAAATTCTCCCTGTGAGGAGTTTAGGAATCTCAGCTCCTCAGGTTAAGAATTATTGGGTACCCTTTTGATAGATAACGACTTCCCTTGCCACTTTTTTTCTTGACCCCATCTCACCCAGCCCCCCACCCCCCTTGAGTGAGGCTCTTGCTACAATTAAACAAGAACTGGGATGAAGATGTTCTTGCTCCCAAACACAGCCGTAAAGACCAAGGTCACAGAGGATGGTGGCAAAGAGAGAGGACTCCTGATGTCAGAGTGGACCAGATCCCAGCAATGGAATGGGAAAACACTATGCCCCAGGTACAGGGCATCAGCCCAAATCTCAACTTAAAAGGCAAAAACGTGCATTCCCTGGCCTGAGGGTCTCAGTTGTTACGTGTAAAGGATGGTGATGTCTTTTTACACCTCAGGTGGATACCAGGCTTGCGTCCATTCCCTTCATGGGTAGGGAGAGAGAAGAGTCAGGGATTCCAGAGGCTTTTGGAATGTTCTTCCCTTAATTAACAAGTAACTTGTTAGTAAAATGTGAGTGCTTGAGGGAAGTTCAGGAAAATCTGTGTGTATTTCATAAAGGATCCATATACTGCCTGTTGAAGTTCAGTGCTTTTCCCAGGGTCACCCAGAATGCTATGGGATGAGCAGGGTCTAGAATCCAGATCTCAATGCCCAAGCGCCCCCTTCTACCCTCCCAAGATCCCCAACTGCCCCTACTGGCGCTGGTGGTACTGGTCCTGCTCTTGTAGGAAAAGGGGAACAGGACCCTACTGCACATTGTTTGAAGCACATGGCCCACATCAGACTTTGTCATCATTTCGTCCAATAGTGGTGGTTGGGCCAGTGGGATGGAGAGCTGGAGGTCTGGGACCCCCGAAGGGGGGACATGAGAAGAGAAACCCTGAGAGCAATGGCCATGCATCATTATGATGAGAGAAATACTGTAAACTTGAAGTTATTACTTTTATCATTGTTATTATTAGATTTAATGGCTGAGTGAGCGGTTCCCTTGGCCCTAATAGAAAATTGCTCCTGACGCCTCTGCATAACCACGAGATCTGGGGAAAGGCAATTGCAAGAAGCGCTCTCACCTTTGCTGGGGAGTGACATGCGCAAGGCTCAGACACGGATGACCCAGGTCCCCGAGCGACAGAACAGAGCATCTAGCTCCTTCCCTGGCGTATGGCTCTAAGCAGGAAGGGGTGAGGTCAGGGAGCAGAAAGGCTGCAGGCCCCAGTGACCCTTGGCAGAGGTGAGCGCTCTGTCCTTGACAAAGGTGAGGTGTGTGTGCGGGGGTCGGTAAGGTTCAGTGGCCAGCGCCAGGAGAGACCCCCATATCCATCTTCCTTCCACTCTCAGCTGAGCCCATTAGGAATGTATCTCTGCCTCCCAATTGCTCTTCTGTGCTATTAATTTGTGGTTGTATTAATTCTTGCTGTTATTATACAGTGAGGTGATGCAGAACAAAACTTCTCATTAACATGGCCAAGGAGCTGTCGCTGCTGCCAGGGTTGGTGCCCCCTCCCCCACTCTGTCCCTTTGCAATCTCCACTCTGTCTTGACATGAGTGGAGGCTTGAACCTTGGGAAATGACTGGTGGATTCTGAGACCCAGGCTGCAATTCAGAAGCTGAAGGTGCCTGGGGAACCTCAGTAAAGTAAAAAGAGCAGCTTTACTCTGTCACTGCCCTTGGCTGACCTCCCCCTTTATTAAAAAAAAATTGGATTATACTCCTAAGCACTGCCCTTTATGACAGGGGTCTTGGACTGCTTTTGTGATGAGCAGAGAAGCACGGTGCACCAGGTCATATCCGCAAGGTGACCGCCAGGGTCGGTGGTGTGTGTGATCTTGGACATATCCCTCTGTTTGAGCCCAGTTGACCCATGGCCCAGACGGAATCCACAGCCCAGCTCAGGAGCTCGGCCCCCAACCCGCTCTGTCATTCACCTAGCGTCTCCCTGCGGACCACTCACCTCCACACAGCCCCACACAGACACAGTTTGGAACTGGGAAGGTTCCCCCGTGGGACCCCCCTGGAGTGTCAACTTCTTTACATGTTTACATTGTAAAGTGTTCCATAAGGAAACACCCAGGACTACTGCTGGGCAGGAGGCACATTTTATTTCTAAGAACTGAGGACATTTTCCACCCGTTCTCATTCCTGTCCCCTCTGCATCCTTCACTGGTAAGTGGGTTATATTTCACTCTGAGTGGGGATTCCTGGAAAGCGTGAAAGCTTCGTTCTGCTGGTTACTCTGCCACCGTGAGGCAATCAATTAAGTCCCTGTGGCTGTCTCTGACGCCCCAGTGGGAGGTGGCCAGCACTGCTAAGGCCTCCCTCCTGCGTTCGCTTTCTCTCCGTCACCCCCTCAAGCCGGCCTCTGCTCAGCCACACCGAATGCCTCGCTGTCACCCAAACACTCCAAACAAGGCGAGTCTTTCCTACCTTCAGTCTTTGCACATGCTGTTCCTTAAACTAGATTATTCCCTTTCTTTACTATGGGCAGAATACCACTCCTTCCTTGAGAATCAACTCAGGGTGAGGCACCTGGCTGACTTAGTTAAGCATCTGGCTTGATTTCTGCTCAGGTCATGATCTCATGATCGTGAGATTGAGCCCCACATTGGGGCTGGAGCCTGCTTGGATTCTCTCTCTCCCTCACCCTCTCTTTCTTTCTGCCCCTCCCCCATTCTCTCTCACTCTTCTTTTCTCTCTCTCTCAAAATAAATAAAAATAAGAATAAATTTTTTAAAAAGAATCAACTCAGGGAAATCTCTGTAATACCTCTTGCCTCCCAGCATCCATAGCACCTCCTAGATTCCAGCTATACCCCTCAACACTCAACGCAAAGCTCCCCTTAGAAGGGTCAGTTGTCAGGGCACCTGGGTGGCTCTGTTGGTTTAGCATCTGACTTCGGTTCTGGCCGTGATCTCATGGTTTGTGGGTTCAAGCCCCACATAGGGCTCTGTGCTGACAGCTCAGAGCCTGGAATCTGCTTTGGATTCTGTGTCTCCCTCTCTCTCTGCTCCTCCCTCACTCATGTTCTCTGTCACTCTCATTCTCAAAAAATAAATAAACATTAAAAAAAATTTTTTAGGGGCACCTGGGTGGCTCAGTCAGTTGAGTGTCCAACTTTGACTCAGGTCATGATCTCATAGTTCGTGGGTTCGAGCCTGGAGCCTGCTTCTGATTCTGTGTGTGTGTGTGTGTGTGTGTCTCTCTCTCTATGCCTCCCCCTGCTCATGATCTGTCTCACTGTATCTCAAAAATAAATAAATGTTTAAAAAAAATTTTTTAAAGAAGAATCAGGTGTCCTGGATGTTATTTGTACCCAGTGCCTGGTCTAGCACCTGGCCTCCTGTAAGCTCAAAGAATATCTGTTGAATGAATGAAGGCACCCTCCCTATTTTGTAAATAGAAAATTTTCATCACAGGACTCAGAGCTCCTGGGTCTGGGTCACCAAGCATAGATTTAGGGGTGGTGACTCTAGAACTTGGGGACCCTCATTCCTGGGTGGGGCCCCCATTCATCTGTGAGTACCCTCCAATTTCCAGAGTGCATCCAGAGGCCAGGAGCCAACCCATTTCTATCTCCATGTCCTGTGATCCCTTGAGAATGGCTCGGTGCAAAGGGATTTGCATTGTTATTATTTCGGTAATTAAAAACAACCATGAAGCTGGAGGCCCGTGATGCAAACAAGGAAAAGCAGCTGGAATTGGCTCCAGGCTCTCTGGTGATGCTGCCACAATTAAGGGTTGTGCTTAAGTGATTTTCTCTGGTTTCCATCAAGGCAGGGTGTGACAGACCCTGGGGCCTGCAGATGTGGGGCCGGAGCAGGAGGACAGGCAGGCAGGGGTATGAGCACCCTTGGGCCGAATCTTGTGGGGATGCAAACTAGAGGAGCTCACTGACCATCTCCTTGTGAAAAAGGGAAACACAAACAAAAGGACATAAAAATACACGGAGAGTCAGGGGCACCTGGAGGGCTCGGTCGGTTAACTGTCTGACTCTTATTTCATTTCCGCTCAGGGCATGGTCTCATACTTCGTGAGTTCGAGCCCTGCATCGGGCTCCACGCTGACAGAGCAGAACTTGCTTGGGATTCTCTCTCCCTCTGCCTCTGTCCCTCCCCTGCTGACTCACTCTCTCTTTCTCTCTCTCTAAAAATAAATAAACTTTAGAAAATACACTGAGAGTCAGAGTCAGGCATGGGGTGAGAGAATAATGATGGTTGTTCCCAAAGATCAAGGGAGACTCCAGAGTGGGTCTGGGTAAGTGATGGAAGGGTAAGGTTGGAGCTGAATTCAAAGCACAGACTCCATTTTTAGGGCATTTCGACTCTGCCTAGAGGTTTCTGGAATGGGCTGACAGCAAGGTATGCCCGAGGGGATGTTCTCAGACGTGGGTGGGCATCAGAATCACGGGGTGGGGGGCTGTCGGTACAATACACACAGCTGCATCCACCCCTAGAGTTTCTGATTCTAGTCCGGAGTAGGTCTGCAAACTTGCCTTTTGAACAAAGCAAGGGATGCTGATGCTGCTGGCCGCAGGACCCCACCCCCACCCCGAGAACTGCAGCGAGCTGCCCCCAGAAGCAGGACCATGTGAACCTCTGGCCGGGTGTGGCATTGTCCACGCTGGGATCCTGAGTAAAGACAGCTTCTCCTCATCTGCCATGGTTTCCGCCTCTTAGAGGTGCCAGGAACATGACGTGAAGTGGTGCACATAGCAGTGCTGATGACCCTTGTCTGTGTCAGCTAGTGGGCTAGCTTGAGACGCTCAGTGAGGTGTCCATAGGGAAGCTGGGTCCTGATGCAGGCTCTCCTCTCCTCCCTAGAGAATGATTCTCATAAGAATGGGCAGTTGGTGGCCCAGCAGAGAGCGTGAGCACCTCTCCATGGGCCACTCCTGGGTGGAAACTGCACCTGGTGGAGGGGCACCCTCTCTATGAAAAGCCACTCCCCATTCAGGGCTGTGCCATCCACCCCCAGGCATCACACCTGATGCACTCAGCAGGATGCAGAGATGAAGGGCTTGACTTTACTGAAAGCAGGCTCATGGCCGCCCCTTTCAACAGCAGGTGCTGCCAGCAGCCAACCAGAGGGTGGAAGACGTGCTGTATTGATCCCACGTGCCAGGCAGTAGGTTCAGCGCTGAGGCTGATGCCCAGTGATCCAGTCTGGAGTGCTGACTCCAGCATACACTTCCTGCTCTCTCTGCTTCGTGAGCTGTCTCCCCGGACTCCCAGCCCAGCCTCAGAGGCCTGCTCTCTTATGTCCTGCAAAGTGAGGAGCCTCCTTGTGGGGCCCGGATGGTCCACACTGGGTGAGCTGTGGAGGCTCAGGTTGGTGGTGCGTGTGAAGCGACAGGTGACTCGGTGGGTACCCGTGCTTGTGAGGTACGTGTGGCAGATACCAGGAATATGGAGGCTGTCTCCTACAACAGGACTCATAAGGTCTCCCGAAGAGCAGCTTCCCCTGAGGGCTGCAGAGGGGAACTCTTCTTTTCTGGGGTGTTCTTCCTTCTGCTATGGCACTGGGGACTCCTGGGTGGTGCCAGTGTTCTGGATTCTTCCAGCCTCCTCCGGTCCTGGGAATTCTGCGGGGCCAATCCAGGCAGAGGACACACCCTCTCTTGTTCTTCATCCCTGTTTGGCTCCCATGAAATCCTAAGGAATTTTTTATGCTTTACTTTCTCTGAGACCAGGGCTCTGTTAAACCTCATGGCTTCTGGTAATAATCTCTCCCAGAGTCAAGACACCCCCCCACCACCCTCTGGTCCTGTCACACAGCCCGCTGGACCAGAGTTGGGAGGTGTGCAGCAGGGTTAGGCAGCTGCCTTCCGTGCTCAAGCATCTTGCACAAAATGCTCCTTTTGTCCAGAACCTCCCCCAAACCTAGAAGCCTCAGTGATGTCGTGATGGAGACTCGGTGGGGAGGAAGGGGGGAGGGGGAGGGTGTCATGGGCCAAGAGGATCAGAAATGCAGCTGAGGAGGTGGCTCAAAATAGCTCGTGGAGAACAGGCTTCTGCTTGACAGGCTGACAAGGATGTGCCTGGAGCCAAACCCTCCTCTTTGACTGCTCTGTCTCCTTCTAATTATGGATCTGTCAGGAGGAAGGGAAGCCAGCGACCGCCCGACCCCAGTGACCCTTCACTTAACTTGGAGACGGAGAAGCAAAGCTCATCCCCCATTAGCAAGGCCAGACACCTCCCTGGGAAGAAATCTGCCCACCCCCATCCTTTCTGTGGCGACTGGAAGTTCTCTTTGCCCAATCTACTGGCTTCCTTCCTGATGGGTAAGACAGGTCACCTGTGTCCCCAAGCAGGGACAGGCCCCTCTGATCTTAGAGCCTCATAGAAAGAGTGAGGACCTCCTCAGCCAACAAGTGGATGAGGAGTCTGGTACCCAGAAGACTTTCTAGTTCACCGTCAGGGACTGATTTCATGTCCCTTCTTTATAAGGTGTTAACTTTTATATGAAAATTCTTTTCAATTTAGTACAATTTGATGAATAAGTCATACGGAGTTAAGACTGTATCTTCTTCACACAGGGCATTCACTCCTGTGGCCTGAGGATCTAGAGAATAGCAAGCCTTCAGTGCATGTTCTTGAATGAGTGACTGACTCTGGTGTTACCAGGATGACCAGCGAAATGCATTCAGAGAGGACCTTACTTTCTAGGCCAGCAGGCTCTATTGATCTTTTTCTGGAAGAATTTAACACTTCAGAAGGTTTAGGGGTAGAGATGGGGATGAGGGTGGTCAATAGAATTTGATAATTAGTCATTATAATCTTCCTTGATCTACATATATATATACCCATACATACATATACATGTATATATGTACATATATGTGTGTGTGTATTTATATAATGAACTTATCTCTTGGCACTTCCATCCCTAGATTGCAGCCTTGCCTTGGAGTGCCAAACTCTGGGAAGCTCTAGGCATGAGCAGACCCCAGGGGGCCGTCCTTGGGTGGTGGGTGGTAGATGGTATGGGGTCAGGGTTTGGGCTTGCAAGGCTGCTCTCCTCTCTCCCTCCTTTCTTCTTTCACTCTGTCCTCACTACTCCTTTCCAGCCACAACTTATCAAGTCCTCACTTTGTGCCAAGCACCAGGCCCAGATGCTGGAGGAACAGTAGGGAATAAGACCAACATGGTCCCTGCTTTCATGAGTTTACATTCTAGCAGGGGAAATGAGCAGCTTTAGTTGCAGGTTTTGTTAAAAAGAAAAATTAAACTGGGCAAGAGGATGGTGACACATTAGCGGGATGGGATCCATTAGAATCGGAAGTATCAGGGAAGGCCTTTCCTAGGAGAGATGATGTTTGAATAAAGGACTTGAAAGAAGCCGGGGAGCAGCTCCCTGAGCATCCCAAGTGGATAGGGTGGTCCTTAGGCAGAGGTGGGGGGCATAGCAGGAAGGCTAAAAAGATGGAAATGAAATGAGCAAGAAGAGAGAGGTAGGTGGAAGGAGGGACCAGGTCACATAGGCCATGGGAATGCCTGGGACCCATTCGTCAAGGGCTTCCAGGCATCTGACCCCAGGGCTTACCATCTGGGTTCCGCAGAGAAACAGAGATATAGATAGATGATAGACAGATAGATGGGTGGATGGATGGATAGATCGAGAGATCAAGAGATTGAGAGATCGAGAGATAGATAGATAGATAGATAGATAGATAGATAGATAGATAGATAGAGATTTATGATAAGGAATTAGCTCACATGATTATAGAGGCTTAAAAGTCCCCAAAACTCAGAATGGTGTAGATTTCCATTCATATCTGAGTCTGAAGGCAGAAGACTGATGTCCCAGCTTGAACACATGCATAGAGAATTCTCTTACTCAGCCTTTTTGTTGTACTCAGACCTTCACCAGATCAGGGGTCGCCCACCCACATTGGGAAAGGCAATCTGCTTTACTCAGTCTACCCATTCAATGTTAATCTCACCCAGAAATACCTTCATAGTGTTTAACCAAATATCTGGGCACCCTGTGGCCCAGTCAAGTTGACACAGAAAACTAATCAGCACCTAAGGTGACTCCTACATGGTCTGTGGAAGAAAAAAGAGGCTGGGTGGGCTGCTCTGTCCAAGAAGCAAGCTTCTGTGGCATCCGCTGCCTTTTTGGCCCTAAGGGCTCTGCACATCCGTGCCATCCCTCCCCTTTTACAGGACCGTCCCTAACGCCCCCTGTGCCCTGCTGGTCTTCCTTGTACTCATCCCCTAGGTCTGCTGTAATGAAGTATCACAAAGTGGGTGGCTCCAAAGAGCAAACATGTATGTTTCACATCTCTGGAGGCTAGAAGTCAAAAACCAAGCTGTCCACGGGGCCCTGCTCCCTCTGAGACTGGGTAGAGCCCTCCTTGCCTCTTCTGAGCTCCTAATGGTAGCCTCCATCTTGGTGTGCCCCATGGATTGCCGTTACAGTACTCTAGCCTCTGCCTCTGACCTGTCACCTGGCATTTTCCTCTTTTATAAGGAGACTGGTAATCTTGGATTAAGGCCTACATGAATAATGTCATCTCATGATCACATCTTATCACCATCACATCTGCACAGCCCTTATTTCCAAATAAAGCCACCTTCATAGGTACTAAGGGTTAGGATTTAAACGTCGCTTGTGGCAGGTACACAATTCAACCCATAACACTGGTCTTCCTCAGCTTCCCATAGGAACCAGAGACACATCCAGAGTGGCCTTGATTGTCAAAATTTCAAAACTTCCCCTGCCCTTGTTCAATTACCCACACACCTACTGACTATCACTGACTATTGAAGCTTCCTTTGAAGCTCTGGGGTATCTTTGCTCATACCTCAAATCCAGGGGGAGTTTTAGGTACCCTGGAAACTACTCAGAGAAACTGGGTGTCTAAACTAGAAGCAAGAAGTGTCTGTTTCTTCTCCTGGGCTGAGCTAAGAGCTGCCCTAAAGAACAACCCGTCTGAGGAGCTCCAGGAGTGAGAGTGGCTGGGGGCAGGTGTCTCAGCTTCTGTAAGAGTACTGTGGGCAGTTTGCCAGTCCTAGGACCTCATCCAAATTCCAGCTGGAGAAGAGAAGGCTGTTGTCCTGTTTTGTTCTCTATGGAGGGCTTCTGGTTCTTGATTTTAATCTTCTTCCCCAAGGACGTGAGAAAGGCTCATGAGTTTGAATTGATTCCTGTCACCCATCACCCAACACTCACTCACCTTTCCAGGAATCTGATGATGCTTATGTTTGGGCAGAATTCAGTTCACATCCATCTTTTCCAGTGCCCCTGCCCCACTGCAGTGTCCAGAAAAACCCTGGGCCAGAATAAATGCTGGGTTTGGGCGTCTCTTCCATTAGCCCCAGGGAAAGGCTTAATCTGCAAAATTACTTTAAAGTTATCAGGAGGCCTCTCCAATTCTGAACATTTTTAATAGCCAACACTCATTCCTTTCCCAATGCAAAGAAGAGATTTATTCTGGCCAGCTTATCCCAAGTAAATCTTGGGTATCTCGGCTTTACATTTTAACGAGAAACAAGCACTTTATAATAACTGCTCAGATTAAACTCCAACATACTTTCAAACCATTAACCTGGAAGGAATTGTAACGATAAATTAAACATATTAATGAAGCTGTACTACAAGCTCAAAATTTGTTAGGTAAATTGTAGCATTATTAACAACCAACTTGACTTATCACAATCTATCATTGGAGGGAAATGAACTAAAACAGTGATTACATGACATGCAAATCCCACCAGAATAAATGGAAACAGAAATGATTGTTAACAGCAAATGAAAATCTGCCGGGACATTTTCCTGTGAGTGTCAAACCTGGCAGATCTTTAAATTTTTTCTTTTTCTCCTTTCTGGTTTCTCCTCCTCTTCTGTCCCCTCCATCCCCTTCACTCTCCTCTTGGGAGGATTGGAGAGCCTGGTTTGGGGTTTGCTGGCTGACATACTGGTCTTCAGTTCTGCGCTCACTTTGCAGAAAGAACCTGATTTTTGCACACAATGTAAATCTCTCCAGACACTTGATACCCATTGTTTGCCTGTCTCTGTCTCTGGGTGGCTCTTGGCTGGGTAGAGCCCCACTACAAATCAGTCCTCAGGCAGATATTGTGACTATTTGTGCCTGAATTTAGTTTGCACTCCCATAGAAGTGCAGAATCTTCTGCTTGGAGGAACCTCAGAGATACGAGGTCCTTGCTTCCATGTAAGGGGGCAAAGGTACAGAAGATAACCTGTCTTTCTTAACAGCCACCCAGATAATGAAGTGGCAAAAAATAGAAGTTAGTCTCCCAAAAGTGACATACCCACACACAAGACCTCAAGTTTCTCAATCCTTTCTGAGCCTTTGGCAGAACCTGGTCCCAGTTCTGAGGGTGGTCCATGCTCTAGCGGGCTCAGCATGGGCACTGTTGCTTGTGGCCCAGGGGAGTCCCTGGTGCACTGAGCCCTGCACAGCAGAGCCCCTGCCCTGACAGAGGATCTGGCAGACCTTCTTTGGAGCGTCTGCCTAGAAGTGGCCTGGGAGATTGCAGGAGGACCAAGTCAGGCCTCTGGGTTGGGGAGTTTGGTGTTGATGATTTTGCTTTTATGGCCTCATCATAGTCCTTAGGGATCCTGATGCCTAACTCCTCAGATCACCGTGAGGACTGGATGAGATGGTACGCTTTGCAGAACCACAATGTAAGACAATGGCATGGTGTCATGGTCACGATGGTTGGCATGTCCACACACCCCGTCATCACATTGTCTGAAGAAACACTAAGCACAAACTAGCTATTTCCACCATCATTCCCCTTGCCCCACCAAGCATAGGTAAACTAAGGCCATTCCCCAATGGAGAGGGAAGACATTGAGATGTAGGGTGGAGGGGAGGGGGGAAGAGAGGGTCATCTGGGGAAGGAGAGCAGCTGCACGGGGAGGAGACTCTTGTGCTCCCTCACTAGAGCGAGTCTCAGCCACCTTAGCCCAGCTGGCAGGAGCCCATGAAGCCAGCAGGTAAAGACAGGTACTGGGCTCTTGGGCTGGGAGTGTGGAGGCATGCAGAGGCGGTTGTAGAAACTACAGTGCTAGAATCCTAGAATCTCCGATGACACGCCTTGACCCCTCAGCCTCACGTTCCCCCCAGGGCATCTGCCTGTTGGGTTTCATGAATCAGTCACAAGCTCTCAGCAATGTACACATACAGGTGATTTACAGCCAGGTTGGGGGGACGTGAGAGGGAATACAGGCCGGAAAAGGTGAACTCATGGGGATCACAGCTCAGTGGCCACCTGAGTTATGAGTCTCTTTTTCCACAGATCTCTTCTCTCCATGAATTTCCATTCTGTCACCCACCGTACTTCATTGATGCCAGAGGAGAATTCACTGATATAAATGTTCTCCCCTTCCCAACCTTTGTGTTTCTGATCTTAAGGCCCCTCTGGACAACACTGTCTAGTGGATCAACTGTCCTGTTTAAAGTCTGAACAGATCTGTATGTCACAGGAAGTTGAGCCCCAGGACAGTGATATCTACACCTGGATTTGTGACATTATTTCTTCCTGAATGTCTATGGCTGTTTGGAAGAGTGACCCAAAGATCGAAGTCCCTAAAGAAAATAAGTCACAAGAGTTTTGAAAATGCATATGGTGCATGATGTGCTTAAGAAGGGAGGAGTGGGGTTTTTTTGTGTTTATTTTTATTATTTTTTTTAAATAGCTTATTGTCAAATTGGTTTCCATATAACACCCAGTGCTCTTCCCACCAAGTGCCCTCCTCCATTATCACTCCCTCTTACCCCCTTCCTCCTCAGCCCTTGGTTCATTTTCAGTATTCAATAGTCTCTCATGATTTGCATCCCTCTCTGACCCCACCTCTCTTTCCCCCTTCCCCTCCCTATGGTCCTCTGTTAGGTTTCTCCTGTTAGACCTATGAGTGCAAACATATGGTATCTGTCCTTCTCCGCCTGACTTATTTTGCTTAGCATGACTTCCTCTAGGTCCATCCACTTTGCTACAAATGGCCAGATTTCATTCTTTCTCATTGCCATGTAATACTCCATTGTATATATATATACCACATCTTCTTGATCCATTCATCAGTTGATGGACATTTAGGCTTTTTCCATGATTTGGCTATTGTAGAAAGTGCTGCTATGAACATTGGGGTACATGTGCTCCTATACATCAGCACTTCTATATCCTTTGGGTAGATCCCTATCAGTGCTATTGCTGGGTCATAGGGGAGTTCTATCGATAGTTTTTTGAGGAACCTCCATACTGTTTTCCAGAGCGGCTGTACCAGTTTACATTCCCACCAACAGTGTAGGAGGGTGCCTGTTTCTCCACATCCTCCCCAGCATCTGTAGTCTCTTGATTTGTTCATTTTAGCCACTCTGACTGGCGTGAGGTGGTATCTCAGTGTGATTTTGATTTGTATTTCCCTGATGATGAGTGATGCTGAGTATTGTTTCATGTGCCTGTTGGCCATCTTGATGTCCTCTTTGGAGAAGTGTCTGTTCATGTCTTCTGCCCATTTCTTCACTGGAGTATTCATTTTTTGGGTATGGAGTTTGGTGAGTTTCTTATAGATATTGGATACTAGCTCTTTATCTGATATGTCATTTGCAGCTACCTTTTCCCATTCCATTGGTTGCCTACTAGTTTTCTTGATTGTTTCCTTTGCAGTGCAGAAGCGTTTTATCTTGATGAGGTCCCAATAGCTCATTTTTGCTTTTATTTCACTTGCCTTTGAGGATGTGCCGAGTAGGAAATTGCTGCAGTTGAGGTCAAGGAGGCTGTTTCCTACTTTTTCCTTGAGGGTTTTGATGATTTCCTGTCTTACATTCAGGTCCTTGATCCATTTTGAGTTTATTTTAGTGTATGGTGTAAGAGAGTGGTCTAGTTTCATTCTTCTGCATGTTGCTGTTTAAACCGAATGAGCAATAGTGGCTAACTACTAAATGGCCAGGCACTGTTCAGGGTTGGAGGCTGGGGAGGCTGAAATCATATCAGACTCACTTGCTGGGAAGGGAGCTGTAGTTTGACGCTCATCCATGCTGCCTTTTATGTTGTATTATAGAAAGAATGTGGCCACAGCCTCTTACATTCTGATGCTCCATCTTGGAGAATGAAATTGAATCAGGCAGCCCTCTTAGGGAATTGGAACTCAAGCCTTTGTCTATTTGATTTCCAGACTCCATGAAAATTGTGTCTTCCACCAGATCTGCATGCAAAGATCTCCAGATTTTTCTGCCATGTTCCTTCTGCAAACCCTCTTCCTCACCATATTCATTTTGATTGCATTTTTTCTCACTATGACTCTACTATAATTGTGCCCAATTTAGCAATTGAGAGAAAAGAGGCATAGAAACTGGAGGGTAATTTGCCCAAACATCAAAACAGTTGGCTAGATAGACAAATATACCAGCTTCTGCTTGTTCCCCCTTCTTCTGGGTGTGGAACTGTAGTATTCACTGCACTTCCTCCTTCCTGTATTTGGCTTCCCTTCCTTCCCCATGCTTAGCCAGAGAGCCTCTCCAGGGGCTGGGAGGTCGATCACCTGCACACAGGGCTTTCCAGTACCCATGCTTGGCTCTCTCTTAAGTGCTTTCTGCTCCTCCCCACCCCCAACCCACAAAAATATCTTTAAATTTTTGTCTTGAACGTTCACCAGACCCCAACACATATCCCCCAGGGCTCCCTCCTGCCAGTCTATCTGCCTTCCTGCAGGTCTGTCTGCTAGTGCATGCCAACATAGCAAACACACAGGGTGCACCAACACTTCAGCGTTGCTTTGAACAAGCCCTACCAGGGGATCGTAAATGTGGAGAGCAGATGTCAGAGGTGACCGCTGTCTGCCGTTTATGGGAGTTGCTCGTTCTCCAGGTCAAGCAATGTGTATGGAGACTGTCACAGCCAGTGCAATGAGCATCCAAGGGTTGTCACTGGTATCTCTCTGGGAATTGGACCATGATTTTGAAAAAATAAAATAAAAAGCCTTGCCTAGAACACAGACATGCTAGAGTAACTAGATTTTACGTTCGTGTAGATCCTCGGTCTGACATCCTTGCCTTCAGCAGCTTGGCAGATAGAAAAATAACAGTTTGTTTTGTATGTGATCAGAGTTAAGTAAACCAACCCCTGCCAAGTTCTTCTCTTTGTCAAGAGAAGGAGACGGAAGGAGGTGAGGGCATCCTAAGTGTGTGTGAGGGGGCAGCAGGAGAGCCAGGGGAGGAGAGAAAAATGCTGGCTCGTGAGTGTGCCTCTGACACCCTCTTGAGGACAGAGATGGGGCAGGGTGGCTGGGAGCAGGCGTTGCCAGGAACAGGAGGGCAGAATAAGGGCATTCTGGGCAACAAGTGGTATTAGCCAGGGCTGGCTCTCCCTAGGGATACCCTTGTGCCCCTCTGCTGTAGCAATCATTCCCAACCTTCAGTGAGCTTCACAAGCGCCTGGAGGGCTTCTTACATACAGATTGCTGGCCGCACCCCCAGAGTTTCTCAGCCAGTAGGTCTGCAGTGAGGCTGGAGGAATTTCCATTTCTAACAAGTTCCCAGATGCTGCTGGTCAGAGGCCCACACTCTCACCACCACGGTGCCAGGGAAGCCAAGAAGCTGACTTGCTTTAGATGCTTCTAATTCAAGAAGTCACCAGGGGCTCTGTATTAGCTGGGCTTTCATACCGTGTCCACCAGAAGAAATGCTTTATTCATATGAAGTGCTTGGGAAGGCACTAACCCCCTACACCTACTCTCCTTTTTCCAATTAGAAGGTAAAAGATGACAGCAGTGCCTTTAGTGTATGGGTATGACAGGTTGAATTATATGTCCCCCACCTCCAGACCCAAAGAAATGTTGAAGTCCTAACCTCTGATGCAGGTGACTGTGACCTTATTTGGAAATAGAGTCTTTGCAGATGTAACGGAGGTATTTACATGTGATCCAAGTCATGCTGGATTAGGGTGGGTCCTCAATCCAATGTCTGGTAAGAGAACAGAGTGGGGGATTTGGACTTAGAAATAGACACAGGGAAGAATGCCCTGTGAAGACAGAGGCAGAGGTTGGATTTACTCTACCACAACCAAGGAAAGCCAAGGATTGCCAGCAACCACCAGAAGCTAGGACAAAGCAGTGAGAAATTCTTCCCTAGAGCCTTCAGAGAGAGCATGACCCTGCCAGCACCTTGGTCTCCGACTTCTAACCTCCAGAACTGAGAATAAATGTGTTCTTTTAAGCCACTGAGCTTGTGGGATTTTGTTATGGAGGCCCTGGCAAACTTATGCATGATCTTCAGAGTTTGACTGTGTTATCTTAGGAGCAGCCAGCATGACCACTTTGGGTGGGTCTTGTTTCTGCTCACTTTCAGGGGAGATGCCCTATACCCTAAGTACATCCATGTTCAGCTTTAGGCAGCTCCACTGTGGAGCCTTGCTTGGAAGGCACCCAGGAGCGGAGGCTTTTCCCAGGGCAACTGGATGGGGCAGCTGGGAACCAGCAGAAGGATGGAGTGCCCCCTGGCCCTGCACAATCCCAGCAGAGCCCCATAACCACCGAGGCCGGGGAAGGTGCTAGGTTTTTCAGGGGTTCGGACAAAATGAAAGAAAGACTAGGATGATATCGAGTTGGAGAAAACCTCCCGGAGGAGCAGGAAGTCAGGGATCTTAGAGCACCAGGAAATTCACATAAGGAAAAAGACAAGTAGTCTCTTAGGAATGCGAAGCTTGGACTACGTCATGGCAGAGAAGCACAGTGACGATGTGTTTGAAGAGCAGGAAACAGGTGGCGAGAAGGAGAAATTGCACAGGGCCTGAGAGCAGATGGTAGTATGAAGGCCTCATCACCATACCTGGGATGTCATAGTTTCCTGTTTCTTGATTTGGGCTTCCCAGGCCACTGCATGGGAATCACTGGCAGTACTTATTGGAAATGCAAGTTCCTGGGCTCCACCTCAGCTATACTGAGGGTGAGAATCCCAGTGAATCCCAGTGAATGGGCATGTTCTAACCAACTCTGAAGGTCAATGTTCTACCCATCAAGTCTGAAAACCACTGCTGCAGATGCTTCATAAATGCTAATAGGCTTACCCCTTGCAAGACAAAGTTAGGGGAAATTCAGAAGAACAGAAGAGAGAGGGAAAGGAGGAGAGGGGGTTTCTGGAGAGTTTTAGGGTAGCTCTTCCCCACTCGTCTTGCTCAGGACCTCTGTGTGGGCCACACCGGCCTCCTGGACACACCTTCCCTCCCACAGTTGGACCACAGCTGACCCGTCTTTTGCGTCTAGTAGACTGTAATCACCGGCCTGTCACAGCTCTGCCACCTACTGGTGGTAGGGGGAGATGCAGAACTCAACGTGGAGTTCACGCTGATGAAAGAGCAGTTACAGAAAACACACACGCACACACACAACACGTGCGCGCGCGCACACGCACGCGTGCACTTGTACACCACCCCCCAGGGCCCTCTGGCCCCGCGAAGCCGCAGCAGCAGCTGTTGGCTCACCTGTTGCCACAAGTACAGATGCATTAGATTTCTCAGTTCCGGGACTGATGAGATGGGGAGGTGGGGGGGCGGGGGAGGAAAGCAAAGCGCAGAATGTTCACCAGAGACTCTGAAAAGATCTCTTCCTCCTTCCTTCCTTCCTGTTTTCGATGAAGAACACAGAGGGTAAGGATGTTAGTGAGAGTTGTGAAAAGTGCTCTCTGTGGAGGAGAGGGGGAGGAAAATGCAAGCCACTGAGGCTCTCCTGGGACCTTAGAGGCGGGGAGCAGGGAGAGGGGGTATGAGCTGCCCACACTCCCTCAGCTGGGCTCTCCCACACCCAGGGCAGATGAGCACAGACTGCTATTATGTCCTCCCCCTGAGGCGTGCTGCTGGCCAGTCTTGTGGGCCTGTCTGCCTCAGTTTCCCTTTTGTGAGCAGACAGGGCTGTGGCATGAATACATGAATGCCACTGCCTCAAACCCTGCCAGAGTGTCAGGTTCAAGCCTCATCTTGCCTGAGCTCAGAAGGCCATGAAGGGCTCCAGAAGCCCCCCACCCCAGAGCTGCTCAGAAGAGCGTAAGCCTCTGCCTTAAGGGCCTTGTTTGGGATGAACTTCTGTCCTTGTCCCGTCTCATGCTGTGATCTTATGTCAAAACCGCTAGGGGGTGAGTTTCATTGACCAGGTTACCTTAAGTCTTTGGGAACAGCCGTTCCCAGGAGTCACAGATACTTAGACTCCCAGAGAATGCTCTCTGGCCTGCAGATTCTGCCCGCCAGTCCCCTTTGCTCTGATGGTTTCTTGTTCTCCATTCCCTGCTCTTGGCTTTCTTCCTTCCCCACTCGAAGCTGCCAGACCGGCTGTAACCTGAGCCAGCTGAGGGAGGGAGCAGGCAGGGAGGGTCCCTGAAGTGGTGTCCAGGCAGTGAGTACTGGCCTTTGCTTGTGGTACCCTACTTCGCTCTTGCAGGACTTGGTCATTGTGAAACCACTGTGGCTTAGCGAGGGCAAGCAAGTGGACACTGAATGCCACAAAGCATGCACAATCAGGACAAGCTTTGTCGCAGACCAGTAAATCAAATCCAGTCCGACCCAATGCATTCCAACACAACACAACACAACACAGTGCAGTCTAACCAATGCAACCCAATCCAACCCAAACCAATATGACACAACACAACAAAATAAGATAAGCCCAACCAGCAGGCTGTTTTATAGCACCTTATTTACTCACCTCACTCTGCATTGATGGAACAAGGGAGGTAGGAGACTGGGGAGTGGATTTTCCTGGTCATATTCCGTCCCTTATTTGTGGGATGGTTAGCAGGAAGGGAATGCCAAGGGGGTATGGTGAGGGCAGCAGGCTTAGGAGTGAAGAGATGAAGAGAACGGTGACATGAATTCGGGTATTCACTTAACATCTAGGTTTTTGTTCGCCTCTCCTGGGGGCCTGGGCCCGAGGTCATGTTACTAATCTGGCTCACCTCACTGATGTGCAGATACACTGAGGCCTTTAAGAGCTGGGGTTTCTACCCCACAGTGACTCAATCGAGGAAGGTTAAAATAAAAAGCTGTTACTAAGTCCACCATTTTTTCCATGAGTCCAAATTGGTTGATTCCATTTATTAAAGAATATATCAAGGATTTCCAAAACTCCAGTTAGAAAGCTTGCCTCGAAGAAATGTGTGATTCCCTTAACCTACACACAAATGACCCAAACACAAGAAGTTGGCTATGACAGAACTGAGAGAATGTGGATTAGTCCACAAAATCCAACTCCGACATGAGCTCGGGAGCCTCTTGGTGGGATACTATTTTGTGTTTTTGGTGCTTGACACATAAGTAGTTCTCACCTTTGTTAATGGGATGAAAATGCTCACCTTCAAGGGTCTTATTGTAGGTTCTCCAAATTGGGAAAATAGAGTATGGGTGATTAGCCCCATACTATAAAAGTCAGATTACTTCAATTCCTACCTCTGAAAAAGACATTTCCGCCTGGCCCTGCAGTGTCAAGCTCAGTGCTTGGAAGAGCATTCAGGGTCTCTTGTACCCACATCCAAACTACCATCCCAGGCTTCCTGCTCACCTGTACCTATGAAGTCACCTGTCCTGGCCGTAGTTGGCCAGTCCCCACTGCACACACATGGCACTGCCTTCCATGCCCACTGGCTTAAGCCAGGCAGTCCTAGGACACGTTCCTCCTTAGAGTTCCTTTTATTTGAATCATATACCTCCTTTAAAAGTCAGCTCCTAGCACCACTATTCTGTGAAATGCTAACCATTCTTTCCTTCTCATGGCCACACACAGCCCATTATTTCTGTACTTCACTCAGGAGGAGCTTGGTGTGGGTAAGAGGACATGTTGGTAGAGATCTGGTTGAAAATTCTCAATTTACCACCGGTTCGCTGTATCTGACTTCAAGCATGACATTCAACCCGTTGAGTCTTGGTTTATTTACACCTAAGACATGAGTAAAAGTAACTCTCTCCCTTACCTCATCAGAACCGTAGCTCATTTATTAAATCAACAAGTGTTTATTGCAGACCTACTAAGTGTGGTGTGGGTTAAATTAGAAAATAGATATGAAACTGCTTTCTATAAATTGTGTTTTGTATCTGAGTTGTTTTAGACAAGAAGCCTTTGAGGGTAGAAAGCAGCCAAATTCTCGCAGAATCCTTTGAGTCAAAGAATCCCTTTATATCTTCTGTGGCAACAGTTTACTGTGCAAACAGTAGGTGCTCAATTAGTGTTCGGCCATGGCATGAACTAGAGAAAACAAGACTCCCAGAGATGGCACACAGTGGCCGGTGGAGAGCCCCCGGGGTCCTCTGCTTCCCTGGCCTCAGTCACGGAAATACCTCCCCTGCTCCTAGATCCTCCGACCGGCTCATCTCATTCACCAAAAGAAAAAGGCAGGGAGAGAAAGCTATAGAGGAAGAACATAGGTTTCCACTGGATAAACAAAATGCTTGGGGGAGTGGAGGATAGATTATTGTTAATTATCTGACGCCCTTATTTATGTAGTGTCTGTGATAATAACAATAATAAAAACTCTCTAAAGTGCTTGCAGCCCATTGGAGGCTGAGAAAATAATTACCTGCTTAGAAATCTGGGAGGAAATTAAGTGACGGGAGACAGTTTTGTTGCTGGCTTCTTTTTGTCTATCTTTCGCTAGTGCAACACAACAAGCTGACATGAGCAGAGTCCTCTGGGCTGAAGAGGAACAAAGAAGAGTTTCCATCCTGCTTTTCCCTGGTCTACCTTGAGGGACAGGAAATAGAGCTCGCTGCCTAATGAATGCAGCCACAGGTCCAGCCCATGGACTCCATGCCATAGACCTGGGATGTAGGGACATTCTACCCAGTACCCAGGGCCTTGTGAGGTGGGGAGTCAGTGGGGCTTGTCTTGGAGCCTGGAGAGTAATAGCCTGTACATCTCCTCCTCCCTTCCTGAGATTTTCGAACCCTCAGTTCTCCCATCCTTCCTCTCCTCTCCGCCATTGCCTCCATTTCCCCTCCTGGCTAACTGGGGCCAAAGTGGAAGGCCCCAAGAAACAGAAGGGAACAGTGACCCCTGGTGGTAGGTGCTGGCATGAGGTCCACCAAAGGTAACCAAAGGAAATGGTCTATGAGGAGGAAGGGCCCAAACACAGGCCCCATCATTAGAGTCAACCCTCAGAGTATACTGTGCTTTGCTTTAAGTTTTAGGTCAGTGGGGCACATAAGTGCTGAGTTGGTTTTTTGTTTGTTTGTTTGTTTGTCTTATAATGATACATAAATTAGGGTTTTGAAAATGACATAGACTCTGGAGAGAAGTTCCAGAACCAGCCCCAAGCAAAATTTTGGTGGAAAATTGGACTTCTCTTTAGCTCTTCAAAAATGCCCTGCTTCTCCAACCTGAGCCATCCTGGTTTCTGTTGTTCCCTCTGATAATCTTTCACCAGGCACCCCCATTCTCTTCTGTTGTTGAAGAACTGTAGCTAATGAAAACCCATCTCTAGCCCATATAATCGAGTAACCTGGACCCAAGAGTTCACCTAAACCCACCATTTTGTTGCTGGTTCCTAGAGAGACAGGCAACCTCTTCTAAGTCAGGGCCGTTCACTTCACCCCACTCCACCCCACCCCCAAAGGTCAGCTTCCTCTCCCTAATCAGAATATTTGTATCTTAAAAGATGCCTCACCCAAACAAAGGTTCCTGAAGTGCTAAAATTCAAAGATGGCAGTGACTGTATGGGGAAGCTTTGTTTTGTGTGTTCCTCAGAGTGACTCCCTATTTGTCTGTAAGTTAATGTAAGTTAAGCACGGAGCCTATTTAAGCTGTTGGACTGGGAAATGGAAGCATGTTCCTGTTTCTCAACTGAGCGAGCCCCCTGATTTTTCAGAGGCAACCTGAAGGGAAGTGGGAAAAATGTTCTTCTCCTTCCCCACTGACTTGCCATGCTGTTTTCTTAATCCATGAACTGTGCCAGACCTGACCTCAGAGAGAAAGAGAGAGGGCCAGACTGGCACAGTGGTCTAAATTCTGGCTCTGGAAAATGTCATTGTGTCGTGATTTCACAGTCCACCTCTAGCATGGCAGTGGTCAATGGCAAGTCCTTATCAACCACTTTCTACCCAAGCACTAGTCCTGAATTTCCAAAGGCAACCAGACCCCACCAATGGGCAACTGGCCATCCACCATTATCTCACATTCAACAGGTCCAGACTCACTCTTCAGCTTGCTACCCACACCAGTTCTCCAACCTGACTTGCCCTTGGTCCTGTCACTCCCTTGGTCATCCAGATGTGACGATTCAGAGTTGTCACGGATCTCCAAGCTCTGTCATCTTCTACCTCTTTCTTTTCTTTGATTCCCACTGCCTGGAGGCAAGAGCACAGTCTTTTTCTGTCACTCCATTTCTGGTCTCTCCCATTCACACCATCTAAGATAAAACCTATGTTCCAGGAACACACAGTTTCCTAGAGCAAAGGGGCGCCTGGGTGGCTCAGTCGGTTAAGCCTCCGACTTCGGCTCAGGTCAGATCTCACGTTCGTGGGTTCAAGCCCTGCATCAGGCTCTGTGCTGACAGCTAGCTCAGAGCCTGGAGCCTGCTTCCGGTTCTGTGTCTCCTTCTCTCTCTGCCCTTCCCCCTCATGCTCTGTCTCTCTCTGTATTAAAAATAAATAAAACATTGAAAAAATTAAAAAAAAAAGGCTCGTAAAAGAGAATTATTTCTGTATGATCCCAGACTGCCACCATTCCACACATTTGATCCCTTAAGATATCCTCAGAATACATTAAAAACTTTTTTTAATGTTTTATTTATTTTGATACAAAGAGAGACAGAGCATGAGAGAGGGAAGGGCAGAGAGGGAGAAGGAAACACAGAACTGGAAGCAGGCTCCAGGCTCTGAGCTAGCTGTCAGCACAGAGCCTGATGCGGGGCTCGAACCCACAAACGTGAGATCTGACCTGAGCCGAAGTCGAGGCTTACCCGACTGAGCCACCCAGGCGCCCCCTCAGAATACACTAAATAGTACTTCAAAGAATTTCATAAATAAGACTTTGATTAACCATTATTAGCTTAATATTGACTCTGGGGATACAAGGGCATGTTCCTGGAGTGGAGTGTGATAGGCAGAGGGGGAGGATGGCGTTCAAGGACCATCCTCGCCCACATCCAGGAGGCCAACTCCTCCTTCAGACCATCAAGAAAGAATGAATGTCACTCATCCTATCATGAATCTCAGTGTCAGTATGGATGGGAGACCAAGCCTCTCTCCCTTACCCATGATGTAACCATGAAACATGAGTGACAGGAGAAGGGTCTTGGAGTATCCTGTGAACCTCCTGTGATAATAACTGACAACTTTAGATTAGCACTGATGATGATGGTGTGCTAAATGCTTTTCATCTACTGACTCATTCATTCTTCCTGTCAGCCAGACGCAGTAGGTAGAGTTATTCCTCGCATTTTACGAATGAGGACACTAGGGGTTGGAGAAGTTGACTCATTTCCCAAAGAGGCTTGTAACTAGCTCATGGCAGAGCTTGGTTTGGAGCCCACGTTCATGGCCTGGGGAACCCACGTGCTTACTCACTACACTACATAATATCTTGGCCAAGCCTGAAAAACAACATCCTCACAGAGCAGGTGTTGGCCGCATAGAGAAAGGAACGTAAAGCTATTAATCCATTACTGTAACAGTAGTACATTATGCTAACATATTGATTCTTAATGTTAATATTCCAACCAGCGGCTTTCCTGCTCTTGGTTACTTCTGCTGGGTCTGGGTTTCTGCATCTGAGCACGAGGAGAGACAGTTCCCACAGGAGCAGGGGTGGTGGCTGTGGGTTTTGCACAGTGCCTCGGAGTTGTGAGATCAATAGTTTAATTGCTGTGAAACACGGGGCCTTGGTGATGCCGTATAAATAATTGTAATAACGGTGGCCAGTGACGGAGAGGATGGTTTTCCAATATCTTATTTTAAAATGCATTTCTCTACAATTAACACCACAAGCTTCTGACAGAATGAGTAGCCCATGTAGGCACTGTTTTTCTTTTTTTCTTCAAGACCCTTCAGCTCCGATACCTCATGCTTTTTCCAGACTCTCCCTCGCTGGGATCAGAGTTCACCCATCTGACTCGAGGAGAGTGTCTTTAGACCCCTCAGCTGAGGGTGGGGGCGGCGTAAAGCCGAGTCTCTGTGGTTTTCCTAGGATGAAGGGTGGTCAAAAGACCCTTTGTGATAATCGCAGCCAAACTCCCCCCTGGCCCCCGGGGCCCCTCAGCTCTCTGCATCTGTGAATTCCAGCGCTGTCTGGTGATGTCATCCCCTGGACAGGGACGCCCTTCTCCACTCCAGAATTCTAAGCCCCGGGAAGGCTGTTCCCCACAGTGTCTTTGGAAGCGGATTTTCTGACTGCAAACCATTCACATGCCTCACCCAGGCCTCATGAATTCCTGGGTTCTCATTTGAAATAGTTCCAAGTGTTTCTTTCTCAGAGTAGCTGCTAGAAAAAAAAGAAAAGAAAGTAAAATGTGGGCAGTGGCTGCAGGGGAGATGTGTGGGAAGAGAGAGAGGGTGAAATAAGTGACACTTGGCGATCATTGAGACAGTACTGAGTAAAGTCCACTCCTCAGAAAAGATGCAGCTATGTTTTGATGGACAATAATGAACATTGTCACTATGGTGCACAGCAATACCTACTTTTTTGTCAGTTGTTGCTAGTGAGATGCCAGCAAACTTTAACTCCACTCTAGGGCTCTACTCGCTGCCTTTGTGACCTCAGGTTAGATGAGTAAGACAGCCTGCTCTCAAGAAGCACAGAGGCAAGTAGAAAGATGGGTTCATACACAAGACCCATGCTGTGATGTGCCCCAAGGGCCCTGATCGAGGCACGTGGGTACACGCTTCTGGAGCACAAGCAGGAGGTATCAAATCTATACTGGGAGACGGTGGGGGAAATTCTTGGGAGAGAGTGATGCTGAGCTGGGTCTTGACTAAATACTACACATGTCCCACACTTACTTCTTTTGGCCATACAGAAAAATTCCTAGATAATCCAGGAGCCAGGCCTATTCTGAAACTTTGATACTGATCCCAAGTGAGCAAAGCTTGACTCTTGGTCTAGTTCAGGACTTTGTAAGTCCTCTGACATTTTAAAGGAACCCTTAGCCATTCAGCCAGGAGCCAGATGGTGTCACTGTGACCAAAGTCCTTCCCGAGGTGGGGGGAGAGGGTGCCATGTGGTCTGCAGGGTGAGCGGCTGATGCCCTGTCCTTGACTGCGGAATTGCGTTCACCTTCTGGGCAGCCGGCACCTTGGTACTTTGCACTAGGAAACGTAGGCTGTTCTCAGCCTCACAGAAATACACACAGGTGCCCTTGGATGGTGCCCCTCAAAAGGGCTAATGCCCCAACAGCTTGATGAGGCTGCAGGGAAAGTACCAGAGCAGAGCTCATCAGAGAGAGCAGATGTCGAGGCGATAAGCACTTGTCTGACGCTCCCTGGGTTATTTATTTGTCAAGGAAATTGCCAATCCGTGCCTGGGGGCTAAGCAGCAGTCCTGTGGCCTCACGCAGACACTTCTGAACAGTCTGACAAGTGGGAACCAGAGAGGGCTGCTGCTGCTGCCACCCTTAGTGTTAGAAACAGTACTGATGGTCCTTGTCAGGGCAGGACATCAAAGAGCTGTCCGCTTGGGAGAGTCTTCGGGGAGCCGGACCTCTTGATCTTTTTGCCATTGCGCTTAGAACGCATGCATCCTTTTGTTAATTTACCAAGCATTTATTAAGCAACTCTGGTGTTCACAAAGCTGTTGGGGTCCTTTCTAGAGGTCTGTGCTCTGCTACGTTAGCATCATCTTCCTCTTAATACTCCTAACTGAGCACAACTACACATGATGTAGCCACAACCAGCAGTCATATGCATTGACTACTTCTGTGTACCGGACATTTCAGTAAGAGCACGTCACAACCCACCTGATGAAATCCTAACGGCAGCCTTGAGCATAGAATTCTGAGCCCAGCATTTCAGCTGAGGATATTAAATCAGTCCTCAAGTTCTGCCTGAGGTCACAAGCATTAATAAGAGGCAAAAGCAGGATGCCAGGGTGGCTGGCTACGCAACGCTCTGTCTTAAGCCCAATGCTACAGACCTGCCCTCAAGATGCTGATGCTCGTAGCTTAAACCAACACACCGGAAGTGTGGGAGCAAATCAGGAGAGATTTTCATACAGGCCAAGGCATGAGGCAGCTTAAGTGGCTGCACGGGCACCTTGGGTGACGTGACCTGGGACAATCAGAGCAGGGTGGGTATTATGGAGAAAGCCTTTGGAGGAGTGTCTTGTGCCAGGTTCCCAGGGGCTGATGCACCTGGGATGCTTGAAAGGAAACAGGGAGGAAATTGGAGGAAGGAAGTAGGGGAGGGAAATGGTGTGAACAGGAATGGGAGGGGACTGGTCCCATTCCTAGAGGGAACAAAAAGGCCCCCTGCCTGGAAGGAGGGGCAAGGCTGTGCTGGGGAGCCAGGGGATGCTGCACGTACACCTGCTTTGCTTGGGCAGTGCCATGTGGTTGCCAGGTGAGGATAGTGGATGGAGTGGTCCCTGGAATGGGGGAGAGGCAAGGGGGAGGCCTGGGACGAAGACTTTGGCTCTGCTCTAGGGTGCCCATGGCAGAATACAGAGGATGGTCTGAAGACCGAAACAGCTGGGTGAGGATGAGAAAATGGCTAGGAGACATGAAAGGTGGGGGGCTGCCTCTGGGCTGGGAAAAAACTGGACAAAGCCTACTCCCTTCATTCAGCCAACACTTGGTTCTGGAGTCTCGATTCTGTGCCTGGCTCTGTGCTGGAAGCTTCTGTCCTCTTAGCCGGCAGCCAGCTGGTTAGGACCCCTGAAAATCCTAGAGACCCTGTCACAGCTCATGCAAGAGACCATCCATCTCCAGTCTCCGCTCTCCCTCCATTCTCCCTGGGTGCTCCAGCTGGACAGGGCTTCTCCTCATTCTGGTACAGCTGCATTAAGCACCTGCTGGGCCCCACTCCGGAGGAGCTAGGTTTCCAGCAGGGGAGAATTGCTGACTGCACACCAGCCTCTAGCGGTCATGATGCACCTCTGTTCATTAACTCCTTTGTGACTGCAGCCTTTGCGGGGGGTGCAGAACAGAAGGGATAGCCCCCATTTGGCAGGGGACACATGAAGCTCAGAGACCGTGAGGGAGGACAGGATGAGGAGTGACTTGTCTGAGTCATAAAAGAGGCATGAAGGGAATGTGGATAAAGATTCAGGAGCACTGATCCTGGTCCAAGACTCTGTCCCTGACACCATGTACGGCATTGCTTCGTCTCTAGGAAACTGGCTTTGCTTCTCAGCATCCTGCCAGCTCTGACTCTGCCTGTGATGGGTCTGTGAGGCGCCTCTCCTCTCTGTGAGGCCAGGCTTTGGTACCCCACATCCCTTCCTGTGGCTTGCACAAACCTTGGGCACAAAGGGGCTTTCTTCTTTCTCAGTTGCTGGCGTTCTGAAGCCCACCCAAGTTGAGACAGACTCAGGGTTTCCTGGACAATTCCTCCAGCTTCGGGACAGCCATGTGAGAACATGTGCATCCATGTTGGTGGAAGGCCCATCTGGACGTGCCGTCTGTGTGAGCACACCTTCCCCGCCCGGTTCCCTGTCTTCTGTCCAGCAATGCCTCCTTTCTCCTCTGCCTCAGGTGGCCCAGAGCAGAGTCTTGGGTCCTCTCCTCTTTCTAGCCTCTAGGTGACTTTGTCAGATGCTGGAGCCCACTCTGTGGGCCACATCTTCTAATCTCTCTACAGCACACAGGATTGCTGCTCCTGCTGGGGATGAGTGGGAGTCACGGGGTCAATTCGTTTGAACTCCCTTCATAGTAATCATTGCTAACTTTTATGGAAACAACTGTTACCCTTTCTTGATGGTAAGTATTCTACATGCTTGGGACAGGATCAGTTGCCCACAATAGGAATAACAATATCTGTTTGACATCTGAGGAAAGCGATACTCAAAGTGTGGCAGATTATCCACAGCCAAAGAGTTCCCAAGTGGCTGAGGTGGGTTCCCATCATTTGCTTCTGGGCTTAACCCCATGCTCTTCTGCCTGCGGCCGTATCGCAAGAGCCAGAGGACTCTGGTCTTTTGTAATGTGGATGAGCACAGTCCGCCTGCTTAGCAGCAGAACCAGCCGATGTGTGTAAAGCCCAGGACGCGGCTCAGGGCAGACGGTGAATCAACTATCTATTCATCTTGTTTTTCTAAGAGTGGGTGCAGTCTGCCCAGGCTCCCTTGTGGCCAGAGGGCCGCGGAAGTGGCCAGCCGAGGCCTTTGGGGTACAAGCTACTCAAACAAGTGGTGACTCTGCGGTCATGGTTTGCATGACTCATCCAGGCTTCAACCTTGTAACTTGCCCATGCTCTTTGGAAGGTTGAATCTCTTTGGAAGGATGCAGCAAGAGAGGCTGGTTTTAAATATTTTGCATCTGAGCTGTGCTGGTTTGAGCCTTTTTCTGGCACTTTCTTGATATAATATAAATCATGCTGACTTTCCTTTTTATTCCTTCTCTCTCCAAGACTTGTCCTTTGTGTCAGCCCCCAAACAGGTGGGGGGCGGGATGGAGGCCATTGTTCCCAATTTCTCTGTTTTGGGCGATGTTTCATGTGTATCTAGAGACCCAAAGGGACCCATTTTCCCGACCGTGTTTGGTAACACAGCACGAGATTCATGCACGCACAGGGCCTGTCTAATTAATTACTGTTTACACCCTTGCAGTTCTCTTTGCATCCTTTTCCTCCTGGCTGGAATCAGGAAATCAAAACAAAGCACCCTCATTGTGCTATTCTGGGGCAGCTTAAGCTGTGGGAACACAGAAGCAGGGTCTAAGCCCTCATTCCGAGTCCTGGGAATAGAGGCAGGAGGAGTGGCTATAACAAGAGATCACCCTGTGGCAAGAGAGGGCGCTGCCAGCCACTGGGGTGTGGGTTGCACAGCTCTGGCTTCCTTTTCTCCTGCTGCTCAATCTCCCAGTTAGAACACCCCCTCCCATCTGGGTTCCTTGCCATAGGATAGGGGAGCCCTGCATCGTGAGGACAAATTAAAATGTTGATGAGTACTCAGAGCATTTCCATCCATTCATTTATTCAACCAAAATTTATCAAGCACTTATTACGTGGTGGGGCTCAAGGGTTTGGGGATACATTCACCAACACAAAAGATAAAGACCTTTCCTTTTTGGAGTTTACATTCTAACCAGGGAGACCAACAATAGCGCAATAAATGAATAAATCACATAGTATGTGAGAAACTCAGAAGTGCCATAGAAAAAAGAAAAGTGAATCTCGGGAAGGAGATTGAAGGGCCAGCGAGGGAGGGCGAGGGGGAGATTTTACAATGAGAGCCCCAAGGGACATTACCAGTGAAGTTCTGTCTGTAGGTGGCCCTGGTGAGGGGCCAGAGGAATATTGACAGTGAGTGCCTGGGGCCCCAAGGGAGCTGCCCTTGGCAGAGGATAGACTTGCAGCCCTTGAGCGTGGCGGAAATTTGGAGGGCACCACGCTCACCATCCTACCACTCAGGGAACTCTTTCGCAGACACATGGAGACATGCGAGGGGACCCTTTCCCTGGCGAGCTTTAACCCCACCACCAGCAAGTCATCATGATGCTTAGACCTGATGTTGGTGTCTGTCTTCCTGCAGGCCCCACACACCCTCCCCAGTCCCTCCTCATCTGTGCAAGAGCTGAATCACCTGCCTTCCGTCCCTTTGTCATAGACTCATAAAGGGAAAGTTCTAGAGGCTGAGTGGGAGTTGAGATATGGCCTCGTCTGCAGAGACAGAGAGAGCATGTGGGTGCACAGATGTGTGTGTTTGAGTGTGGGTGCATGCCTAATGGTTGCAACTATGGAAATTCAGGCCCAGAGTTAGTTTCTCGAGTCATTCATTCATTCATTCATTCATTCATTCATCCAACAAAAGAACGCTTCCTGTGTCTGATGCTGGTGCTCTAGGGCCTGCTCTTTCCTTTCCCCTGCTCCCCAGCTTGTGTGGCAGGATGCCGAGTGACGGTGACCAGGTTACATCCCTCAGAGCCTTGAGGGGGGCGGGGGGGCAACTGAATTAACTGCATAAGTAAGATCCGAAAGGCTCATTATTTTCCTCCTGAGAGACATCACGGCCCGCAGTGTCCCAGGAAAGTGGATCCTGGTCGCTCATTCCCCACCAAGGGTTCTTCCTGACTTTTCTGCCTCAGTGGGAGACAGATTGAGGCCAGCACAGAGAGCCAAGACACCTGCAAGAGCCAAAGTTGTGTGCTCTGGCTCTTGAGGGTAGCAGAGCCTTGGTCCCTCACTTCCTCCTTGGGCACCCTGCCTATGCCCTCTAGCCTGCACCCTGCCTGCCCCGACACAGGCTCCATTTTGCAAACTGCCTGGTCTGCAGGAGTCCCTTGAGATTCTGGGTACTTTGGAGACTTGCCTGAAAGGGATGCTGGCCTAACTCTGGCTCTGGCACTGCCGGAATATGGGGCATGCCTCTCTATTAGCCCTGCCCCACCAAGCGGGGCCATGCGGCCACCCACATCACCGGTGGTTTCCCACCTGCCTTCATGTTTAGGTCTGAGGGTCTAGGTCGAAATCTAGAACATCTGTCCTAGGCTTCCATCAGCCCTAACCCACCTCTCTAGCTCCTGCTTCAATTCCAGGCCCGCCAGAGGACACCCTACCCTGTCCTTCTTATAGCTGGGCCCAGGCCAGAAATCTGGCAGTATGGACCTTGACCAGGAAGTTTGGGGTGATTGAGAAAGGAAAGGGATCCAGGAGATGGCTTGCATCTTCAAAGATGAATGGCACTGTTTGCTCATTAGGGAGATTATTCCAAGCAAGAAGGCCGCCAGAACAGTCTAGTGCAAGCATCTGCCTGCTACTGGGAGACGATATTTATTGTTCAGTCCTTCAGTGGATGTAAATAAACAGCCCGGCCCAGATAATGTTCCAATAAACAAACAAGCAGCTGCCAGGAGCTCCCCGGATGGCTGACCTTTGCGGAGGCCACCCTGCTGATGTTTTAATAGCGCTCGGCCTGGCAGCGCAGACACTCACCGTGCCAGGGAGGAAGAGAGGTGGCAGCGCGGGCTGGCAGAAGGGCTGGTGGGAAAGGGGGCCGCGTCACCTAGGAATATCCCTGGGGTTCTGCAGATGGAGGGGGAAAGGCAAGCTGGGGATGCCTGCACACCTAGAGTAGGTGTGCCCGTGCCTGGTCCCAGGTTGCTCGGACCTGTCCCTGGTGGGCCGCATGGAGGGGAGGGGAGGTGGACCACGTTGCTGGCACATTAGATCTTTAGAATTTATTCATCCTGTATGACTGAAACTTTGTACACCTTGACCAACATCTCCCCATTCTCCTGCCCCCCCCCAGCCTCTAGCAACTTCCCCTCAACTCTCTGCTTCTGAGTTTGACTCTACATTTAAGTGAGATCATGAAATGTTTCTCTTTCTATATCTGACTTATTTAACTTAGCATAATGTCCTCCAGGTTCATCTATGTAGTTGCAAATGGCAGGATATGCATGTATGTATGTATATATGTATCCATTGTTTGCATGTGTGTGTATATTATATGTATAATATAGGCACACTACATGTGATATATAGATCACATTTTCTTTATCAATTGTCCACAGACATTGAGATTACTTGCATGTTTGGCTATTCTGAATAACTCACAGTTGTTAAATATTGAAAGTCTTCCCTGTGATTGGTAGTTAGCTGTGTCCCCAGGACCCTGATTGCCCGCACCACCTCAGTCCCCCTTAGCCCCCAACAGTATTGCCTGGTGCAGCTGGGAGCCTCTGAGATCCTGCCCCTGAGCGTCTCTTCTGATGGCTTGGTTCTCTCTCAGCAGTTCTTAAATATTTTGACTGTCACCCAGGGCACAGAGGGTTCCTGCCATGCAAGGGGTGTGCCCAGAGCACCTGTTTCCTGAACGTGGAAAGAGGTATGGCTACATCAAACAAGCTTGCTGAGCGCTAGACTGGATCAGAACTGAGCGCGCACAGCTGCGTGTTATAACGTGTTTGGGCTGATGGGGCTCGCACAGTTGGTTGAAGCTTACAACTTGCGAGCTCCAGAAAAGCGAAGACAGTTGGGCACGTGCATCTTGCTGTAAACTGAAGGTCCGGGGAGACACGGGGGTGTGGTAGCAGGGGAGTGGAGTGAGCAAGATCTCAACTGAAGGCACCTCCGGAAGGCTAGTCAGCAGCCAAATGATTAACAACATTGTGTAGGGAGTGTAGATGAGAACACAGGGGTGACAGTCATCTAGACTTGTGCCGTCCAGTGATAGTCACCGGCCTCATGTAGCTATAAAGCACCTGAAATATGGCTGGTCCATACCAAGGTTTGCTGGTAAGAATAAAATACGTACACATCAGGTTTTGGGAGATTTAGTACAAGGAAACAAACGTAAATTTCATTTACAATTTTTTATGCTGTATACATGTGAAAATAATAATATTTAGGGCACATCAGGTTAGATAAAATAGATTATTAAAACTAATTATAATCATTAATTTTATCTGTTTCTTTTTTATGTTTATTTATTTTTGAGAGAGAGAGAGAGAGAGAGAGAGAATGCCAAGCAGGCTCCATGCTTATCAGCACAGAGCCCAGTGCAGGGCTAAAAACCCACAAACTCTGAGATCATGACCTGAGCCAAAATCAAGAGTTCAGTGCTCAACTCATTGAGCCACCTAGGTGCCCCTACCTGTTTCTTTTTTAATGTAACCACTAGTAGAAAATTTAAAATTGCCCATGTGACCCACCCTTGTGACTGGCATTATATTTCTGTTGGGCAGCACTGGTCAGAAGAACATTCTGGTGAGACCTGAAGAGATACCACACCCTACCACAGAGAACACATTTACACTCAGACTCCTCAGGACAGTGTTGCATGAAGACAACCACATTTTCTGCCTCTGACCCCCTTTCTCTCATTTTTCCTCTTATCTCCCTTGGCCAACATGGATATCTCTTTACAAAATCTGTTGGTACCACTGATTTTGCTACTCCGGATCAGTCTCCCTATGGACCTAAGAGACCTTGTCTCCTAAGGTGGCTTTTAAATAAATCTGATATTACCCACTGTGTATTTTATTAGTCAAACTTTCAGAGTTGGGGGTGCCAATGGCAGCTTGCATGCTCCCTTGAGCCTCAGTTGGGGCTGGGCTGATAATTCCTGGTCACCCTCCAGTCAGTGGCTAGGTCTCCTGGGAAGAAGGGACAGAGGCCTGTGAATACCCTCAGTTGTAGCATTTGCCACTTGGCCTCATTTGTGTGATATCTTATCACTTTAGGACAAAGGGCAGGACAAAGACACCCCTTTCTTCTCCAAACGCTAGCTCTGAGCCTAGAACACAATGGCCTTCCAGAAAGGCACTCTGGATGATAAATGAATGTGGAATGTTACTCTGTCAAGGGACGTATAGGGTAAGGATGTGATTTTCTCTTCGTGTTAGCCTCAGAGAATAACATCTTCTAAACACCCAAATTTACATTAGCAGCTTCTTTACATTTTCTACCTTAAAAAAAAAAAAACAACTTTCTCACTGCTTAGGTGATCTACAAGTATCATCTGTGTTGTGTAACATAATAAATCTTATTTGTCCTGATGTGTACAATAATAAATCCTGTTTGTTCTTAGCTGTCACCTCGTAAGCTTCAGGGTGCCCCTTGTGTTGCTGACTGAACCACAGCCACTGGCCAACACGTTTCCTTTGATCTCAACTATGTCTTTGTGGCCTGTGGCATCTTTCCGTGCTGTTCTCACAGGCATCTGGATTATGTTTCTACCTTATCAGGGGTGAGCTGGGCATGATATTCTGTATTCAAGTGAACTTGGCCAGGAGAATGGCTTCTGCTTGTCTCTTTTCCCCTGAAATCCTATTTGAATGCTGCTTGAATGTTGTTGGCCATTTGGGGTGTCATAGAGTATCTAGAACAGTGAATGATGACACTAAGCTCTCCTTTCTTGGTCCTGCCTCTTGCTTTGAATACTCCTTGGTCTCATTCTGTTCAGTCCATGGTTCCATTGGCAGAATGTGGCTTGTTTTTCCCATAGACAGTTAACCATTTACGTAGTAGCTACTTAATTTTCCCCATCTTTATTAAGGCATAATTACCAAATAAAAGTTGTATGTATTTAAGATATACAACTTGATATATGTATGTACCATGAAATAATTGGCACAATCAAGCCAATTAACATATCCATCGCTTCACATAATTACCATTTCCTTTTGTGTGTGTGTGTGACCAGAACACTAAAAATCTACCTTCTTAGCAAATTTCAAATATACTATTCAGTATTATTAACTACAGTCAGAACTTATTCATCTTATAACTGAAACATTTACCACTTGACCAAGATCTCTCCATCTTTCCCAACCATCAACCCCTGACAATGGCCATTCCAGTCTTTGTTTCTATGAGTTTGACTATTTTAGATTCCACATGGAAGTGAGATCATGCAGTGTTCATCTTTCTGTGTCTGGCATATTTCATATAGCATAATGGCAGAACCTTCTTTCTTTTTAAGGCTTTATTACATGTATATATATATGTATATATTATACATACACACACATATATTTTGTGTTTATATGTACATATTTAGCAAATATATGTGTATATGCCTATGTGTGTGAGTGTGTGTGTGTGTGTGTGTGTGTGTGTATAACCTTTTCTTTATCTTTTCATCCACCAATGGATATTTAGGTTGTTCTCACATCTTGGCTATTGTAAATCATGCTGCCTGGAGCATAGGAGTGCAGTTATCTCTTTGAGATACCCATTTTGTTTCCTTTGAGTAAATACCCAGGAGTAGGACTGCTCTATCATAAAGTAGTTCTATTTTTAATTTTTTAGGACCTTCATACTGTTTTTAATAATGACTGAACCAATTTACATTTTCAAAATGTTTATTTTTGAAAGAAGAGAGAAGGCATCAGGGAGGAGCAGAGATAGGGAGAGAGAATGCCAAGCCGACTCCACACTGTCAGCACAGAGCTCCATCCCATGAACTGTGAGATCATAACCTGAACTGAAATCAAGAATTGGATGCTCAACCAGTCACTGAACTATCCAGAGTCCCCCCACCCCCAATTTACGTTTTCATCAACAGTGAGCAAGAATACCCTTTCTCCACACTCTCACCGACACTCACTGGAACTACTTGTTAGCACCAGCCATGTCTCAGGTGCTGTGCTGGGTAGGGCTCCAAACCTAGTCTTTGCTCCCACGATACATGCAGTCCCAGGCCTTTTTGCGCATGTGCACCTCCCCTCCCCAGACTTCACTGAGCATGCCTCCATCTTTCTGCTCTCTGTCATTGGCCTTCTTGTTATCCCAAAGAGCTTAGAATCGTCTGCCAGTTTCCTGCTCCCTCCTCCAGACCACTTACACAAAATATTAAATAAAACAAGTCATAACACCAGTGCTTGAAAAGTCCCTCAGTGCCTACTTCTCCATGCAGAAACGGGTCTTTTTCTGTCTCTAAGTCAGTTCTCTCTCCTTGGTCAAACTGCCCAAAGTCCCACAGAGACTCATTATTTTTAAATACCTTTTCATGTGGAACCTTGTCAAAGGCTTTTGGAAAAAATCTAAATCACTAATAGGCAAGCACTGCGCTAGGAATCGGAAGACCTGAGTTCTAGAGCCTGCTGTCGCTGGTTTATCACTGACCTGGGCAATGCACAGGACGGCTCCAATCTCAGTTTCTTCATCAGTAAAATGAGGATTATTGTGCTAGTAGTCAACACCATAAAAATCTTATAACCATCCGGTGAGACAATGTTATTTAAGAATGCTGTGCAAGGGATAAAACAAAAATATAAAGGATCATTATTTGAAAATTTACAACAGCATCTTCTTCATTCATGTGCGTGATTCTCTCCCAAAAGAACTGCAGTGCACACAGAGATGGGTCCTCCAGCACTCTCGGGTGCTGTTCATTTAGTGCCAACTGCTTTCACTTCTTGAAGGGGTGCAGTTTTATATAACCTAAAGAACCCGGTCAACATATGCTGGTGTAGTATGTAAACACAAGGAGGCATGGACAGAATCAATCAGACCTTGGTATGGGGCAAAGCCATGCGGTTCACTAGATGTGTGACCATGAACAAGTTACTAAACCACTCTGTATCTCACCTGTAAATGGAACAATATCAATGCTATTTCACAGAGTTCTGTGGTTTAAATGAGAAATTAATAAAGGCTAGCATGAGACCTGACACACATTAGCCACTCAGTTAATAACAGTTCTTGTTGCTGTTGTTTATGGGATACCAAGGGAGCCCATAGCTGGGTCATCCTACCTCAATTTTATGACTGTCCATCATTCAGCAAATCCTACCACAAACTCCTTTTTTCCAAGATCTGTGTGAGATTCTTTCAGCAGGGGGATGAATGAATGCTTTCCTTTCTGTTTTCCAAAACAAGTAGTAGACTGGGGAGGGGTATGGGCAGAGAGACCCTGCCTTTCCAGTTGCTGATTTCCCACCCAGGTGGAGTGTGGAAGGGGGCACCATAACCCCATCCTCTCTCCCTGGGGAAGCTCATGAAAACTTGCCCTCGGTGCTCCCTGGTCCACCACTCTGTCCCTCCCCTGCTCACCTGACTTCCTCTGATGTCTACCTATATCCAGCCCCTCACCTTGCACTAAAGAGCAGGGAGTGGGGGGCCCAATGATAAAGAAGGTTGATCAGACACTGAATCCAATTTCCCTTGGGGATTAGAACATGGGCACTGGATGGGACTCATATCTAGCCGCGTTACCTAGGGGAGCCTGCTCCTGCCGGCAGACTGAGGGGGCTGGAGACAAGCCAGGGTGCTCAGTATCACTTTTGTCACTCTTGTCTGCTGCTCCACAGTTGACTCACAGCTGGGGATGAAGCCTGGCTGGGCTGGGGGCCAAGGCCATCGCCACACGGTCAGACTTGGGTGGTAATCCCAATTGGTTTTGCATGAACTCTCATTTCATTCAGATTAAGGAAGGACCTGGCCAGGATGGACATCTGGTGGTGTGGGGGTGGGTACAGAAGCAGGAGGGCTATTGGAATCTGAGGCATTTGGATTTTCAGAGCTAAAAGTATTTTCTTTAATTCCTTTATCAGTTTTTTGTTTTGTTTTTGTTTACATGAGCTTAATGGGAAGTCAGCAAAGAGAGGTTTAACTTCATTTATTTCTCCATTTTTAAAATAAATATTTGTCAAGCTCAAGTACTTCAGCATCAAAATCAGGAATGACTGGTGAAAACCACTGGAATTGTATAGACGAGAAACAGATGCTGACCTCAGCCCCCTGCCTTTATTTTGGTGGCACCCCCCCCTCCTCCAGGGAGTAAACATGAAACCCATCAAGGAACAAGGTCTCATGTAATGGATGATAGGAAAACCATGGACTTCAGAGTTGAACTGGATTTGCATTCTATCCCCAGATTTTATATCTCAGGCTAATTGTTTTGTGTACCTCTGCCTCATTTTCCTCATCTCTTATATCAGTATATCATGTAGGACTTTTGATGTTGCAGACAGACCCTTTGTTCCTTTAACAATGGGGAAATAACTTGAGTAACTAGAAAGTCCTGACATAGGGCAGACTTTGGAGTCATCTGGATTCAGTGGCTCGGGGATGTCAATTTTTTCCACCTCCATACGTTCCCTGGTTTCGACTCCCCTCTTTATTACAAGACGACTGCCCACAGTTCTGGGAGCAAACTGTTTCTTTGACCCTATTGAGAATGAGGAGCAACTGTCTGTTCCCTGATCACAAAACACTGTCTTGTCCTGCTTTGCTCTGAGTGCACATGTTGATTGGCGTGGGGTTGCTTTCTTTCAGTCACTGTGGCAATAGAAAGAGATTAAACTGATTTGCTTGTGCCCATCAGGGTGCACCCCTGGGAAGAAGGGGGTGGGTTCAGTCTTGCCCCAAAGGTAAGAGAGGGTGGAATGAATGCTGGAGGGGCCATGCAAGTCAAGACAAATGACCACTAAGCCCACAGGACTGAGAGGATTACACCAATAAGAAATTATGTGCCTGATTTCTCAGTGCCTGATGTGTAGGAAGGGCTTAAAAATAGTGCTTAAGAGGAAAACAAACAAACAGAGCCTGGAACAAACCTAAAATCAAACACATAAATCACAGAATAACCTAGTGTCAGAATTGGGTGAATTCAACAGAAACGAGAAGCAGCAGCCTTTCAGATGAATTGATGTCATCAGTTGACATTAGTGTGGTGTCCCTTCTGTAATTTGGTTCCTCTGAATAACTTCTCTTCTCCTTGATCTCTTGAAAGGTTAAAAATTGAATATTAAAAATTTAAAGTCAGAGGGCATAATGGGAATATATGGAATATAATTTTTTTCTTTAGTTTTATTATTGAAATCTCTAAAATTACATGTGGGTAACTTACAGAGTCATATACAAATGGTATCTGATCAAGTTTGGTGATCGCCTAGCTATTGCCTCTCCCTGTCTCCCTCCACTCTTCCCCTCCCCTTTCCATGTTCCATTGGTCCCAACTAGGTGAGGAGCATTATTAGTGCTGGGTAGTGATTGTGTTGAATCTATGAGCCCAGACTTGTGATGATTCTAATGTGGGAGGCCTGGGCCAGCACCCAGGGTCAGATGAGCATCATGTAGGGTTGGGAAGTCTCTGTCTTTATAGATTTGTCCCCCACTATGGGGAATGTGGGCAAAAATCTCTCCTGGTTGTCGCCACATTGTCTAAGCAGTTCTAGGAAGGCCTGCCAATGGCCCAGGGGTGATCTACTATGCTAAGTATTCTTGGAAATTTGGAGATGACTCATGCCCAATACGCATTTTCCTGGAATGCTCGCATCCCCTTCCTTTGAGACATAAATAGAACCTCTAGGACCTACATCACTCTAAAGCCTGAAGCATAAGCCAATGGTTTAATGGCCAGAAGTAGCCCACTCAATGTGAAACTTCTAAGGTTGGCCCCTTGCCTGGTTCCCCCCAAAGGTATGGCAATGATAGCTGGGTAGCAGTTTCAAAGAATCAGCCCACATCCTTACCCCCAATTTATTTTCTGAGAACAAATGTAGTAAATCATATTGCTGTTCTATTGCATGGTCTGCGGCAGGTTCAATTATCCATTATTCACCCAATCCCCAGCCCCCATTCCCCAATATCAACCCCATCCTTTTCTCTAAAAATGTACAAACTAGGCCTCAAAGACTTAAATCTGAGGCAGAGGTGGCCAGAGAGGATGACACCAGATGCTTTGTGGAGCCTGGTTTGGTCTCCCTGCCTTCCTTCTCTTTGCCATTCCCAGCAGGAAGCCCATGGGGGGTTTCTATCACTCAAGCTCCTCAGAGCCTGGCACCTGGGGACTGTGGAAGCAGAGCTTGCTGCCTCTCCTTTAACTTCTGGGAGGGTCTCTGGGCTGTAGTTTGACTCATAGGATCTGAACTCACATCATCTCTCCTTTTCCTTTTCTCCATAGATCCGGGTAGATGGGCCCAGGGGCAGTGCCCTCCAGTATGAGACTGTGCAGGTGGTCGACCCTGGCCCAGTCCTCCGGGATATGGCCTTCTCCAAGGACCATGAGCAACTCTACATCATGTCAGAAAGGCAGGTAAGGCTCTTGGACTCTGTTAGACATTTGTCTTGCAGCTAAACGCTAACCTGCGGCTCGGTAGAAACCTACAGGATGCCAGCTGCAGAGAGAGGATTTGATTTATTCGACTCAGTGTGTATCCTTTTGGTCAGCTGCCTGGGGACTGAGGCTGAGTGCACTGAAAAAGGAGATAAAACATTTAAAATATCAAAACATCTGGGAGTCTAGAACAAATCCACTAACTTCAAAGGGATGGTGAGTATAGACTCAGGGCCAACATTTACTCTCTTTTGAAGAAACATAGTACAGATGCTCGCGTTTTTTGTCTAGATTTCCTTACACAAAGTATAATCTACTGCCAAGGTCACCTTCCTGGACCCTGGAGGTCTATGACAGGCAAGGATTTGCTGCCCAAAAATCTTGGTTGAGGGAATATCATAGAACAGTCAAATGGACAAAGATTCAAAAGACAGAGTCTGTGTGTATGAGGTGAGATGATATAGCAGGTGGTCTGAGCCTTCCTGTGTATGCCTACAACTCCAGCATGAAGTTCCAGCATCTTCCATGAGGCCAAGCCAGGCAGAACATAGGGTGGTGCAGGGATTACTGTTAGCTGACACTGAGTAGAAAGCAGCAAAGCTGGGACTGTTTCTGGAATTCAGCTGAGTACTATGTAAGTTCTTCAAGGGTCCTTGAGCTTATACGAGGACTGATATGTCTGCAGCAGGCAAAAGAATAAATAGCACCTTGAAAATGTCATATATTTAAGAGTATATCCCGGAGCGCACAGCCTAGAGTGTTCCACCCCGCAAGACACACCCACCTCAAGAGTGGGTTAGCACTGCCATACCTTGCCTCTCTCATCTCTATGTAGGATGGGTCATTCCCAGGAGCTGTCCCTCCAGCCCATGAATATGTATGTGACAAAGGCAGCAGCCATCAGGGGCAGATCCCATCTCTTTATTCATCTTCATTAGCAAGGCCTGAACTCCCCAGAGGACCTTGCCAACAGAGTCTGGATTGTTCTGCCTGTCCCCTCTCTGCACAGTGAAGGACATGAATACTACATTATGCCACCCACAGGGCTTGTGCATTATGCCTTGGCAGCCCACAGCAGCCCCACTCTCCCCAAGAGCTTGATGACATCTTCTCTTGGTGTGGGACTCCCTACTCCACCACACTGGGACCCATTGTGGTGCCCTCACTGAGGCTGCTGTGGCTTGGGAATTGTCTCATGTGGGGCCCACAGAAGAACATTTTACCCCAGGAGCCAGGATGGGGTATGAGGCTGCTTCTTTGCTTTCATTCCTTGCTCTTTCCCAATGTGGCCCACACTCCCTCCCTCCCTAGGTACCTTTGAGTACCTTTTCCGATGGGGCTCATACTCCTTACTCCCTGCCTACCTTTGAGGTCCTAGACACTTAGGGGAAGCAGCTTTCCTTGGATCCTTTGGAGAAGACTCAATACCTTTACAAGGCATTAAGTACTTCAGGATTTCTTGCCTTAATGTAAAAGCCAGGATTTCTGAACCTGGAGCTTTGGGAACTTCCAAAAATGGAAAGTTTAAGCTGGGTGGAGCCCCCTCTGATCACTGAGTTGAGATTTGGAGCTCCTTGTCCTCTGCCATTCTGCTCCCCTGAGAGGGGTCGGTGCCCACCCAGGCTTAGAGAATGAGGTACGCTGGGAGCTCTGGATTATTGGGGAAAAAAGGAAGGCAGGAATGGATGAGGCTGGGGCATTCATCCATTCTGGGACAGTTCCTCACAGAGATGGAGAGTAGCCTGCCATCAAAATAAAATCCCAGCTGGCCCAACACCGGTATCTGGTGGTTTTGCACATTCTTTGTAGAGAGAAGTAGTATAGCACAGTTAAGTGCACAGGCTTTGGTGTCAGAATATCTGAGCATGAACCTTAGCTCCACCGTTTACTAAGTATGATCTCAGGTACATCCCTTAACCTCTTTACAACTCAGTGTTTTCAACCATTGTATGGAGCTAATAATAACATCCAATAGTGTTCCAAGAATCAAATGACATAACGTGTATAACAAGCATGAACCAAGCCTGGCATGGAGTAGGGCTTGATAAATGGAGCCTCTTATTATTATGACATTGCAACAGGAGTGTCTGGACATTGGCTGTGCTTAAAGTCAGGCATTCGGTGACATCAAGATTCTGGGTGATCTATCATGTATGGAGCATAGGAGTTCAGGTAAAGGCCAAGGTAGGCAGGGAACAGGGATTAGGTCCAGGAGGAAGGCACATCAAGAACCCAGAGCCTGATTTATTGACTGCAGGTACCAAGTGGAGTTTGTGACAAGAGAAGCCTGGTAAATCCATTGGGGACACTCCAGCCTCTGTCTGCTGGCAGGTTGGTCTCAGCCACATTGTGTCAGGACACCTGAGTCTACAGGTTAGTCTGTATCGCTCAGCAATGATGTGTGCTTTGCTTGTAGGGCACTTTTCTTTCTCATCTGGGTAATTCTGTCTTGTTTCTCAAAACTTAGTTCTGCTGTTACACTCCACAGTGGGTGATTGCTCTAGACACCTCTTTGGTAGCTCTTCTTACACTGAGCTGTCTTTCTCTCCTTGTCTTTCTCTCTTACCAGACTATCGGCAGTTTGAAGGCAGCCCTGTGTCTTCTTTGTGTGTCTAAACCTCACCTAATAGGTACTTGATAATTATTTATTTGATGAATGAATGAATGAATGAATGATTATTTGAATCCCCACTGTCATCAGTGACCCAGAATTGGAAAAGGGAAGGACTGGAGTACCTGGGTGGCTCAGTTGGTTAAGCATCTGACTTCGACTCAGGTCATAATTTCATGGCTTGTGTGTTCATGCTTCGTGTCAGGCTCTGTGCTGCCAGCTCAGAGCCTGGAGCCTGCTTCAGATTCTGTGTCTCCCTTTCTCTCTCTGCCCCTCTCCTGTTCACGCTCTGTCTCTCTCACCTTCAAAAATAAATAAACATTAAAAAATTTTAAATTATTATTTATTATTTATTTATTACTTATCTTAATTTCCAAGTCAAACTTATATATGTAATTAAAAGACTACACTTCAAACAAAGAAAGTATCTCCCAAACTTCCATCATTTGTTTATCACTGCCATAACTCTTGCCCTGTCCTGAACTATTTTTTGCTTTGTGTTTTTATTTAAGTAAACCTACTGTTAAACCTAAAAGCCTAGGACACCTCAGTCAGTTAAGCATCCCATTTGAGCCCCACATCAGGCTCTGCACTGTCAGTGCAGAGCCTGCTTGGGATTCTCTCTCCCTCTCTCTTTGTTCCTCCCCTACTTGTGTGTATGCTCGCTCACTCACTTTCTCTCTCTCTCTTTCTCTCTCTCTCTCTCTCTCAAAATAAATAAAAAGCTTTAAAAAGGATTATAAAAACCTAAATAGCCTACTTTAACCATCTCTTAGATAGTAGTATTGTAGATCTGATGTGCTAGACATATATAATATGCCTAATTGTGACATTGTGACTTATAATAAGAAATATATATTTGGTCTTCATCCTTATTTCTCGCACTGAGTTACCAAGACTCTTGGAATTTCATGAGTGATAAGAGCAATGGGAGAATCTTTTGTTGTAATATTTGGTCTCTTGTCCTCAGTTTCTGAAATCTTTGGGAGCCAAGAAAGTGAAAGGGGTGTCTTGTTATTCGTAATAAGCCCCTTTCAACCACAACTGAATTTATGTTAATTGGGTGACTTTTGGAAATCCCCTAAAGATGGGGGATGACTGGTTGTCAGGAGAGCCACTTACCATGTGGATTAAAGGGTTGGAAAAGGTAAGGATGGTATAATAGTAGAGGTAGAAAATGTAGTGTGTGTGTGTGTGTGTGTGTGTGTGTGTGTGTGTGTGTGAGTGTGCATACAAATGCTATATAACTCCTGGTTCTGAGATGATAGACAAGTTACTAACTCTCTCACAACCTCATTTATTCATTCAATATTAACAAATATTGAGCACCTACTATGAGTTGGGCACTTTCTAGATACTAGAGATTTAGTGGGGAACAAGATAGACAAAATCCCTGCCCTGATAGTGCTTATATTTTAGGTAGAGAGACAGACCATGAATGAGTAAATGAATGAATGACATATGTAAGATAATGGCAAATAAAATGAAAAATTTAACAGACTCAGTGGGAATGAAGTGATGGCCAGGAACGTGGTGGGGGATACTCCTTTGGGAAGGTTGTCCGAGAAAGCCTCCCAAGAAGGGAACTTTCAGGCCGAGAGAAGGATAAAGTGAAGTGGCAGGAGGTAACTAGGGACCAAGCATCATACAGGTAGATGGAACAGCAGGCACAAAAGTCATGAGATGGGAAAACGACTTGGTGATTCTGGGGGTGCAGAAGGGCTTCCCTGGAGTGGGGAGTGGAAGGTGGTAGCTGATGCACTGGGAGAGAGGCTGCACCTGTTTGTGACCTGTGAAATGGGAATGCAATAAAGGGCCTTGATCTCCTAGGCACGGATGAAGACTAAAGAAGATAATGCCTGTAGGAAGAGCTTGGCTTAGCATCTAGAAGTGAGCTCACATCCAACCTATTAGGATTATTTGCAAATTGAATAATCCTAAGTGAGGATATTGTTACTGCTGTTGGGAATATGTGATTTCCTCTTTATTTCTCACCCCAAAAGGCTTTCACTTTCCTTATAAACTTCTCCTTGGAGTGTTACAGTGAGTGAGCTGCTGGGTATGTGCATAGAGTATGCATGTGTGTGTGCGCGCACGCATGCACACATCTGCACGTCTGCTCCCATGTCGGTCCCCATCTGCATGTCTCCCATCAGCTTTTCCCTGCTTTGTACACGTCTGTGTGTGTATGGTGTATATTTACCATGACTCCTGTACCCCTGAGGGGATGTCTACATACACTGAAACTGTTGTGATAAAAACCTGCCAAAGCTATGGCAGGGAGGTGAGAAAAAATGTCAGTGAGGCAGATCGATGAAGAGAAGAGGTGGCAGGGCTATCCTCAGGTATCCTGGAGCAGACCCCACTGGGGAGGAAGCAGCTGTCCCCCACGGAAGGCAAGTCTCTTCTCTGAAAGGCTCCAGAGCAAGTGGGAGATCCAGCATCTCAGCCATTTCACACCAGCTCCTCCCTGCCTGAAAGCCAGAGGCCTCCAACACACGTTTCTGTTTGGGAGTCACACTTGGGTTGTGTGTTGTCCAAGCCAACTTTCATGGCGTCCTTTGTTTTACCAACTCCTGTTGATAGTGGGTCTGCCTCCGGGTACCTGGGGACATTCATAGGAGCTGGGGACACTCATAGTGCTGGCTGCCATCCAGAGTAGGATGCCTGTGGGGGCTGAGGAGGTGGGTCAGGAAGTGGGTCTGCCTGCCACTTAGAGTTACTAGGAAGGCAGGACCAGGTGGGGCAGCTCTACTTGGCTGCTTTCAGCATAATCCAGTAGCGAGTGCCATCTTGTTTTTATAACATATTACCTAGGGCTGAGTCATTTGTTCACTCAACAAATATTCGCTAGGCATCTGCCACATGCCGGGCGCTGCCTTGGCATTGGAGTTTCAAGAGTAAAGAAACAGATAAATCACCTTGACTGCAGGGGCTTGAAGTTTTAGCAAGAGGACACAGCAAAGAAGCAATCAACATACAGATAAATCACATAGTAGGTTAGGATGAAAGGGAAATGGAGAGGGATAAAGGGGATCTGGAGACCTAGTCAAAGTAAGAGTTGCCATTTCAATTTTTTTAATGTTTATTTATTTTTGAGAGAGAGAATAGGAACACATATACCCCAATGTTCATAGCGGCACGTTCTACAATAGCCAAATCATGGAAAGAGCCTAAATGTCCATCACCTGATGAGTGGATCAAGAAGATGTGGTATATATATATATATATATATACAATGGAGTACTACATGGCAATGAGGAAGAATGAAATATGGCCATTTGTAGCAAAGTGGATGGACCTTGAGGGTGTCATGCTAAGCAAAATAAGTCAGGTAGAGAAGGATAGATACCATATATTTTTGAGAGAGAGAGAGCACGCACATGAGCAGGGTAGGGGCAGAGAGAGGGAGGCACAGAATCTGAAGCAGGCTTCAGGCTCCAAGCTGTCAGCACAGAGCCTGATGTGGGGTTTGAACTCATGAACCATGAGATCATGACCTAAACCAAAGTTGGATGCTTAACCAACTGAGCCACCGAGGTGCCCCAAGAGTCGCCATTTTAAACAGAGTGGTCAGAGAAGTCTTCCCAGAGAGGCATAGGTGTAAAAGGGGGTGAACGGAGGCCTGTTGACCTATCCCCTTTCCTGTTCTTCATGTTTCTTTAGAAGCTCTTCACTCAGAGCTGTGAAACAGAGCTGGTCAAGTATGCCTATTGTGAGGAAATTGGTGAGAGGGTCCCTTTGTGGTTGGGATGTTTACCATATTGAGTCTTTCATGGTTAAGTTAGGTTTAAAGGGAAGGTGGTAATGTGGTCCCAGACAGGCTCAAGCCACTTGCGGCTGCAACCCCTAACTGGACGGTGCCTCTGCTGGTACTCCTTGTGTGATGAAGGGCCATTGCTACTTCTCTGTGCCTCAGTGTCCCTCCCATCCCCAGCCTGCTTCCCAGAGGTGTTCAGAGGTCAGCCAATGAAAATTCTGACAATCTTGGATGTTTACAAAACACCCATCTCATATAAGGTGAAGCTGTGAAGATAGTTTCTGCCCCCACTATATTCCTATAAGAGGGATTCTGACTCCGGGCCTTGAGTTCAGGGGACGTCTCACGTGAGGTGCATGTGCAGTGGGTGACACAGCCGTCTGGCATCATCCCTCCCACCCTTGCAGGGGACCAAACCGTATGCTGCAGCTCATGTCTGGATGGTGAAACTATGACAAGCCCATTTGGACATTTGCTCCTGGCATCCAGACCGGGCCGTTCTGATAGCTCCTGGGAGAGGGAACTTGAAGCTTCGACCTGAGAGTGACAGGAACCGGAGCCTCCTCAGGCACTCAAAAAAAGGGGAAGGCTGTTGCAGTGTTCTACCCAATTTCACTCAGACAGAAGCCTTCCCATTCATCTGGGGCTGATCCCAAAGGTTCCAGCGTGTCGTAACTGAGATGTTCCTGCTTCTCACTGCCTTCTCAATAAAAGCAGAACATCTCTATTTTACTGTCCTGGAACTGGAGGGACCCAGATGGGAGAAATGACTTCCTGCCCCAGCTTCTCACACTCACTAGGTTCCAGGAGCCTGGCTTCTCCCTCACATCACAAAACCCCAGAACTGGAAAAGCCGTCAAGGCTTATTGGGTCCACCCCTCTCCTGCTGCCTCATCCCAGTGTGACTGAGGACCAGAGAAGTTAATGACTTGTCCAGTGTCACACAGCCAGTTGGCCAAGGAGCCGAGTAAGAATCCAACTCAGCTCCTCTTACAGTGTCTTCTCCAGCTCCTCCATGAGGGACATGGAGCTCTCTGTGGGGGCTGGGGACACTCTTCACCTTCTGCTCTTGCCAGCAGAAAGTTATGCACCAAGCTCCTCAAGCACTAAAACAAGCCTAAGAAGGCAAAAGGGCTTGCTGAGGGTGGGGGGCTGATCAGGGCAGTAGATGCAATGGCAGGAACACAGAGGTGCCTTGGCTTATTCTTCCTTACTTCCTGCCTGATACAGGTTGGGACAAGAGCTTCCTTGATTTATTCTAGAGCATCTGGGAGCACATGGGACCCCAGACACAGTCAACCCATCCCATAGGGTGGTAGGCAGGAGAGCCCGCTCCTTTTCTAACAGACATGCTTCTAAATGGTCACTCATATAGGCATGAAGTCTTCAACACCTGAATGTGATTTTTAGTAATCTCCCTGAGAGGAAAAATGATGGTGGCCTGACATTTCCCAGATGGGGTGACCAGAAGACATAAATGCGTGCGGGATGGAGACCACAGGGTGGTCACGAATAGGCCATGAACTTGGGTTTTCATCCTGGTCTTTTGCACTCACCAGGTCTGCCACTGGAGCAAATCACTCATGCACTTTGTGCTCTAATTTCTTCATGTGGAAAATGCAAATGATAATAACTACCTTTCAGGGCTTTTAGGATTAAAGGTAATATATGTAAAGTGGCTAGCATGCAGTAGGCTTTCAGCAAGTTGTGGGAGTCATCTCCACCATTATCATCGTTATTATTACCAATATTCTTAGAGCATGTATTGTCCCCAGGGGAAGGCACAGAGCTGTGCAGCCTCTCTGGGGGGCTGGGTGGGGTTTCCTCTGGGCTCAACTTCTGCTTGGGGGGAGGAACTTTAGTGTGTTTGAGTCCAGTCCGCTGGACTTGAGGTTATCACAGACTGGGCATCTGAAATCGCTTCCGGTTCCTCATCTGTCAGGACTGGCAGGGAAGATGGAGAATGGCTTGTTCCCCTTCTCTCTGGCTGGAACAGCAGAAGAGCTACTATGTAAGGGTAGGGCAGCATGGCATAAAGGAGGGGTAGAGTGGGAGGAAAGACTAGGCAATCCAAGGGGCAGCTGACTAGAGAAAAGCCTTGTAAGCTCTTAATTCTGAGCTGCATCAAGCATCTGTCTCCGGCAATTGCCCTGACAGTCCCATATTCTCTCCACTTGGTGCCTGCATCCCAAGACTTTGGGGGGCACTCAAAGTGCCATTTTAAGACAGCCACCTGTAATATTCCACTTAGCATATGTGAGGAGACTCCAACAGCATGGGCAAAGAGGGCCAGGGGCTCCATCTCTACCACTCCGGTGCCTTCCTCCCGCCATGTGTGTTTACCAAGTGCCCACCGCATGCCCACCTAGCACAGGTGCAGACACTGTGCAGAATAGAAAAGAGCAGAAAGAAGTCACTGTTCTAGGAGCCTCTGTTAGGGATGAGGTGGGAGCAGACTCCAGCTTGAAGGACATTGAAACAGAATAGTTCTACCGTGAGGATTACCCTAGAAACCCAGCTTTCTTGTGTAGTTAGGGCTTGGGTGGGGTAGAGAACAGGAGGTCAGCCTGAAGGGCACATTCTCCTGGTGCATTCGGGTGAGTATCACGAGGACTCTGGTGTAGCGGCCAGGGATCTTGGGTTGTTTCCCAAGATAGTTCTCAATTCTGCGGGTACCACTCAGTTCCCATTTCCTCTTAATCGCATAGGCGTGGAAGGAAGCCGACTCCCACCATCCTAGCCCTCTGCTCTGTCCTCTGGGGATGGCATCTGAATGGAAGTGGTTCAGTTCAGTGAGACTGACTGACTCGAGCTTGAGTTCCACAGAAAGAGAGGCTGGGAATATTGGATACTTAAGTGAACCATGTACTCAGTTTGAATATTGATGAGACATTTTCAAAAGTAAATAGATGCATGTTAATTTGTGCCATTGTTCAAGATGACTAGTTGGCATTAGTGATGCTACCTGACTTTCCCAAATGCAGTATAGATATAAAAGGAGAAATGACAAATGTCAGAATTCTATCTGATCTGAGTCTCTTAAGTGCATTTCAAATATTTTACATAGACAACGGAGACATGAATTTGAAACTGACTCAAAGATGATGACATCGTTTTAAGGAAATGCATAATGGTTGAGGGGGAGACTCTCTGGATATTTATTTAAAGTCATGCACAACAGCAAAGGGGTGGAGAAGCATGTGTGGAAATAGGTATGTCCTCCTTAGAAAGGATTTTGAAGGGCGCCTGTGTGGCTTAGTCAGTTAAGCATCCAACTTCAACTCAGGTCATGATCTTGCTGTCTGAGTTCGAGCCTCACGTTGGACTCTGTGCTGACAGCTGGGAGCCTGGAGCCTGCTGCAGATTCTGTCTCCCTCCCTCGCTCTCTGCCCCTCCCCGACTCATGCTTTGTCTCTGTCTCTGTCTCTTAAAAATGAATAGATGTTAAAAAAAAAAAAAAGAAAGGATTTCAAGCTGGTGCTGATGTTTCTCAGGTTATCCGCTGGATGACTTGAAGGCGGTTTAGAGCAGGAACTAGAACCATCCGTCCTTGTTTTGGGTTTTAGCTCTGCCACTTTCTACCTATAGGACCATGGGCAAGTTATTTGATCTCTGGATACTTCTGGTTTCTTAACAGTAACAATTGCCAGTGCCCACTGCATGGGTGGTTACGAGTAAATTAGAAAGCATACATAAAAATTTTAGTGCAGTGCCTTGCACATAACGAGGGCTCAATAACTCTTAGCTTTCATTTTTATTATTTTCAGTATGCTGGTCTAGTAGAATGATGTCTACATTTCATTTTTTAAAACCCCACCCATAATATTTTTACTTCCAATCCTTCATAAACTCACATCTGTCTCCTCCGAGGCATGTCTGGACCCTGGTTTTCAGTGCCCAGAGCTACTGCAGAGAGCAGAGCAGGCGGCCTCCGTTGGCCATGCCTCCCAGTCCACTGACTCCCCAGGTTCCAAGGGTCTCTCACATGTAGCTGTGGTTATTGATGGTGCCCAATTCACTTCTTGAGATACTGCCTCCAACAGGGGTCACACCAGAGTGTACCTGCAGGGTAAGAGAAGAGGCCCCTCAAGGGAAAGTCCTACCGCCCTGAAGCCACTTTAGTCCCCAAGACTTGCAGAGAAATGCTACTCTCATTAAGGTGAGGGCATTTCAGGACACAAGCAGTACACACAAGAAGCATAACGTGTAAAAGATACCTCCCACCTGCCCTTCTGCCTTGTTACTGCTTTAAGCATCAATTAGTCCAGGATTCCCCAAATTTCATTCTCAGAACCAAAGTTTTGCAAGACTTTTTTTAAACTTTCTTTGGTCAGATGCATTTGGAGAAATCTGAGTTAAGCAGATACCTTGGAACATTTGGAGTACTAATGAGTATTATGACTCTCCAAGCTGGCAGCAGTGGGGGGTGGGGAAGGGTGGCGAATTAAGGAGGTGGTGTCTCCCAAGCTCATGTGATCACAGAACTCACTTTACCAGGAGCACCCAGAGCTGTTAGTGGAGTTCTGGATCCTTCACTGGGAAAGACTTCATTTTGATCTTTCCCAGCTCTTCTGGTTTCCTCTCCCTGCTCACTGGTGGTCTCACTGGCTCTAGGCCTGACCCTGGTCTCTCTTCATTTGTGCTCCTCCTGCATCTCCTGGCACAGGCTGCATTCTCTGTCTCACTTCTCCTGAGTTCCGGAAAGGAGCTTTCTTTGGGTCCGCGTCTCAAGTTTACATCTGGATGTCAGGCTGCTGTTCTTCCATTTCAGCTCACTGACCTCCCCTTGCCGGTGCTCACTTGAATTCCCACTGTCCTAGGTGCTGGAGCTCTCTTCAGCTCTGAACTCAGCCTCAACCTCAATCCACATAACTCATTGTGCTTTTCTGAAAGCCTCCAATTTTGTTAAAATTATTAAAATCCTGCCTCTTTCCTACTGTTGCCATTCAAAATTATACATTTGGGATTAATGGAATTAATGTATTATATCATTTTACATTTGCTGAGATGGTTCTTAATTTAGGGGCCATTGTTTATGCTTAGGTATTTATTGTTCTGTCCTCAACAATTAAATAAATGTTAATAACCCAATATCCATCAATTCACATGACTTAGAGAAGGCAGTTCATTTATTTATTATTGTTTTGCTCCAGAACACCAAAGACCAAACTCTAAAACATCGAGTACCTTTTTTGCTTCTGCACTGTAGGGTGTTTAAGTATACTTTGATGCTAAGTGCACAATGATGGCAATGAATGAGCCAATGGAATAAAGGAAGAAATTATTAGAATTTCTTTTTTTTTATATTTAAAACAGGAAATTAGGCTTTACTCATGTTTAATATACAGTCAATACTGGATACTATTTCCATGGCGTGGTCTGTATGCAGGCATTCATATGTCAGGAAGTTATGGAGGTACGTGGGAGCCCCACTTCTCCCAGGGGTGACACCTGTGTTCTTCCTTGATGGCTCAGGTTCAGTATATTACAATAAGTTTACAATTTATGTTCAACAGATATTATCAATATTGTAAAAACAATCCTTAGACTAGAACCTTTACAGTAACTTTGCAATGAGATGGAAATGACCATGAAGATGTTTTTGTACAACCTAGAGGTTTGCTGGTTGTGGAAACATAATTAAACATTTTTTCTTTTGAAAGAACCAAAATATCCCAAATTTGCTGATCTTTTCAGTTCTGACAAGCAGCTGTCAGGAGTATGTCACTTTGATGATAACTTCAAATAAATTACACACTTCATCTGCCCCCTCAAGATAAAGGTAATACATGAACAAAGAGAAACTAATCACTTTTAGGAAGAATTTAAAGCAGGGGGAGACCATTTTGAAAGAAAAACAAAGAATGTTTGGAAATATTTTCATCTTTACATGATTTTGTTGTTGGTAATGAGTAGGTGTGAGACTATAAAAACTCTTTATCTAAAAACTTTCAAAACTTGGAAACAGAATCTCCTCACCTAAAACTCTCTCCAAAGGAAGAGTTTTAGAGAGTTTTGACCTGTTTTTTTAAAAAAATACATAAAAATTCAGCACCTTTCGATTACTTGAAAGAATAGTTGATTGACATCAGAGAAGATGGAAATCTACCAGGTGAATTTCAACAGCAGTCTTTGCATAATTGGTGCATGAGACTCAAGAAAAGTATCTTGATTCAGTCAGCATAGCCAACAATGCTCTTTTTGCACTTTTGTGTCTATGAGGTGTCTTTTTCCATTATGACAGCCATGAAAACAAAGTTTCAAAATAAATTGAACCCTAGGCCTTAGGATCTCATACCACTAAGGACTCAAAAAAGACTTTCACAAATAATAAAGCCAATTCTAACACACAAGTCCCATCATTTTTAATAATAATTTTCTCAGTGATAGTAGAATGTTTCATATTATTCACTAATAAAATGAAATAAAAACTAAGATGCTATTTTGTCTTTATCTCATATCTTTATTTCTTAACTTTGTGTATAGGTTGATAATGCAGTAATATTAATAGGTAGAACATATATATTCTTTACAAACAAATATGTGCTTTATAGGTGCCTGCTCAAAAAAACTTTACTTCAGGTTATGCAATCAATACTCTTTAGTATGTAAATTTGCAGATGCTTCATAAATTAATCTCATTCAATCTCTGATTTTCACTTTCCTATTAACCTTTAAAACTATCTTCTTTGTACCTCAGAGTTTGTCGGTAAGACGTGGCTCAGAAATCCTTAGGGCCCACTGTGCAATTGGCGCATCGGTGTGGGTGTAGCCAACATGGACAGTTTCTGTATCTTGGGTAAATTACCCAACACTTTCTAGATTTTTCTAAAGCCCGGATCCCAGAACAGCAGACAGAACATTCTCTCTGGGAGGGACATTAAGGAATTTGCGATGGTGCTGAGAGATAAGACAATCTCTAGACAAGCAGATAGCATGATCATGGCCATGGCCATACAAACTGGCAGGGAATATTTTTGTAATAAATATGGCCAAAATGACTCTGCATCTTGAGAACAGTTTTAATAGGCATAAATCTGTCAGTCTAGAGCTAGCCTTTGCTCATTATGTCTCTCATTTTCCATTAATTTTTCCTTTGTCCCATTCTCTTCTTTCTCCCATTTTTTTGGTATTACTTTCACCCTCCTCCTTATTTTTACCTCAGTCTCTTATCTTACTCTTCTCTGCACCCACCTTCCATTTCTCCAGTGTCTGAGGAGGGAGGGAGGGCTGGAATGGGGTCAGGCCTGTGTTTTTTAAACTGCCGGTCATGACACATTAGTGGGTCGAGAAATCAATTTAGTGGGTCACAAAATCAATTTAAAGGGTCATGACCAGAATTTTTTTTTAATAGAACAGAATAAAATTGAACCAAACAGTGTCCATCAAGCATAGTATGGATAAGTACTATTTGTAAAACTATATATGTGCACATATGTGTGCCCAGGGTTGCAATGTAAAACATCTCTTGCAGTGAGTCATGGTCAAAGTGAAAGCCATTGGTCTAGGAAATAACATTTTGCATGCACTGGCAATAAGTTTACTTAAGCTTTGGGCATCCAACTCACATTTCAAGCAGTACTAATGACACCTTCTGACCCTCTGCTGGTTTTTATTCAAGTGATTTCTCAATTTCAACAATTTGGCCTTAACAGTTATTTGTTGACAGTTTAGTGTGCAGCTGTGGGGTAGTAGATAACACATTGGATGCTGAGTAAGGTTAGCTGGAATCAAGTTCTTTATTCAGAAGATCTTGACTGCTGAGTCTTCGTTTTTCCATTTGTGGACCATCCAGGCATTCCAACCTGTATTTCATTAAGTACACATGGAAATGAATGTATTTCTACAGCTCACCGGGATGAGGGAGGTCCCCTCATAACCAGAGGGGACCAGACTCTTGGGATGTGATCCTCCCCAGGCATTTCCCAGCTATTCCAAAGGCTAAAAAGACCAGGATGGTAGCACACCTATGGCTGATCCATGATATCACAGCACAGCACTGTGCTCTGTCCAATGGGGAAGCACTGTCCAGATGACCATAATGCACTATGTTGGTCTAGAAATTGTCCCTGCAGCTCTGTGTATAGTCCCAATGCTGGGAACATACAAAGATGACAGAACACCTGTGTCCTCATGGAGCTTACTATTTATTTAGTCATTGTGTGCACCACGTGCAGTTTGCAAAGACACACTGGGTGGTACAGGGCCACCTGAGTCATGATTAGCTTTTCTTTGCAGTGACCTCTCTTTGTCTAAAGCCCTGACACTCCAAGTCTCTTTTCTCTCTATGTCAACTGAACACAGCCTTTAAACTCCCTTACAATTCTGATACTGCTTAGTTATAGATGTAAACCTGAGTCAGGTCAAGATGAAGGGGGCAGACTCCAATGGCTCTCCAAATACCGAACCGTGCTGCACTTACCATGTGCACCGAAGGGAATAAAACTAATTACTACCTTCCTAAAGAGCTGGGCATGGGTGGATACGCCCTTGAAAATGGCCAGCAGAAATGTTTCTTGCAAGCCATTCTCCCCACGCAGCTGCCTGCAAGTCTCTTTGCTACAGCCTTTGCTGCCCAAGGACCCCTTCCTCGGGCCATTAGCAAAGAGGCTGGTCATTATTAACTAGTTGGCATTGACTGATGACACTAAGCTTTTTTTTTGGCCTTGTGTGGGCTGGTGGCAGGCGCTTAGTTGACCCCTGGAATTTGGAGTTTATTCTGCCATGAAAACAAAGAAATAAATTAGAGGAATGAACAGAAGCCCGTATGGTTAGACAGTAGTTAGAAACAGCTCAACAGCCACCGCTGGTCCCTCCCCAACTGTCACCAGAAGAGTCCTTCCACCTAGTGCCTTGGCTCTCACTCCCAGATTCTTGGTAGTGCTCCTGTCTAGGCTAATGAAATGAGGAAAATGATTCCTGGTTTTTTGTTTTCGTTTTTGTTCCCTGGACTTTGGTGCTGTGGAAAGAAATGGTATCTGTACAACACTGAAGAAGATTTAGAAATCCCAGTTTTTTGTAAAGGACTCATTCTTTAAAATATGCTTCTATAATAGGTTATATGTTGTGAGTACCACATAAATCTTTCCTCATAGAAAACAACTCTTTTGGGGTGCTCAGCTGGCTCCCAGTAAAGCATGCAACTCTTGATCTCAGGGTTGTGAGTTTGAGCCCCACGTTGGTTGGAAAGATTACCTAAAAGTAAAATCTTTTTTAAAAAAGAAAAAACTCTTTCAACACGTTCTGCAGTTTTTTTACTTTCTTGGTCATAGCTGATGTATTTTTTTAGAGTGAGATGCACATGTTATTAAATGGTCTCCTTTCAGTTTAATTCAACAAGCACTTATTGTTGACCTATGAAAGGGGTTGGCAAACTACAGTACAAATATGATGGACCCACTGTTTTTGTCAATAAATTTTTATTGGAAGCAAGTCACACTCCTTCATTTGTATATAGTCCAATGGCTGATTTTGACCACAACAATAAAACTGAGTAGTAGAGTCAGGCCCTATGGCCCTTGAAAAGTCTAAAATAGAAACTATCCAGCCTTTTATTGAATACAAGGTGGTTTCTCCTGGTGTATGCATTTAACCTCAAGGTCAGGAAACATAGAGATGGTACAAAAGAAGTGTCAGACAGGATCCTTGTCCTTAGGGAGGTTACACATTCATGAGGGGAGAAGGGTCTTTTTTATAATGTTTATTTCTGAGAGAAGGAGAGGGAGAGAGAGAGAGAGAGAGAGAGAAGAGGGGAGAGAGAAAGGGAGACACAGAATCCAAAGCAGGCTCTGGGTTCTGAGCTGTCAGCACAGAGCCTGACGTGGGGCTCGAACGCATGAACCATGAATGAGATTATGACCTGAGCTGAAGTCGGACACTTAACCGACTAAGCCACCCAGGCACACTGAGGGGAGAAAGATCTTAAACATAAAGCTTAAACATCCAACAGCTGCCAGTTTTCTGCTCAGTCACACATGTGTGTCCCCATCCTTGTGTCTCTCCTTCTGTCCTACTATCTGTCCAGAATGCCTTATGATTCATGTCACCAGAGTTATCATGTGAATGTTTCAAGCATCCTCACTAACAACCTCTGGACTGTGAGCTCCTCCTTATTTTTGTCCTGCCAACATCAGGAGGCTGGTATGGTGATTTGTACCATGCAGGCACTCAATAAGCATTTGATGCATTTAAATGAATCCTGACCCTGTTTGGGGGAAGATGGGAGACACATGAAATGACCTTCTCTTTACCATTTTTTTAAAAATCCCAAATAGAGGTCAGACCCCTGAAATCAGTCTCCCTACATGTTTCCTGGACTTTGGCTTTAAGCCTAGTACCAAGGGTCCCCCAAATAATTAAACCATTTTGGTAATTGTCTTCTAAGCAAGTCACTCTTTCTGGAGGATATTTGTATAGTTTTATTTCATAGATAAAAGGGGCACCAAATAACTCATCCCCTCTCCTATTTTCCCACTAAAATCCCCTAAATCCCACTACACAAAAGGACATTTTTTAAAAATCAAAATGAGAACAATAATTTTATGTGACAGGATTATTTATATGGCTGTTCTCCCCATGATGAATCCATCTAGGGGCACAGCACCTACCCCAGATGCCAATTCATAAATCAGGAAATGCTATTACCCACTGGTCATAAAAACAGAGCCCACCCAATGCAGAGGACTCATTTCAGAAGTGGCTGCCCCATTTCAGGGCAGAAATGAATTCAGAAAATCCACCTTGCTGTCCAGAGAGAGAAGAAATGTCTTTTACTTGATAAATAATCAGTCTTTCTTTCTCCCAGTCCCTTTCCCCTAGAAATATGTAGAATTAATGGCACAGATATATGCCATTCCACAGAAAAAAATAACAACAGGGCTAACTAGATTGAAATGAGGCAAAGGGCATGAGTGAGAATGGCAGGAAGCCTGCAGATTTCCCGCAAAACCTTTTTTATTCTCTTAAATGCAGCTCAAGAATAAACAGCTTAGAGAAAATTTAGTGGGAGTCCTTTCTGGGCTTTCCTCCTGCAGGCACCCATTAAGGACAGGCAGAGCGCCAAGGAAAAGTGTCAGGAACAGGAGAGTCATTGCAAAAAAAAAAAAGCCTAAAGTAAGACAGGGTAAGCTGAAGTCTCTGGATTTGTCTGTGTGGTTCCTCCAATGTGGTTGTGTACTTTATCTTTATTTCAATAGATATGGGTTGAAATGGGGAGAGGACATAAAGAGAGTTAAGGGAAAGAGAAGGGAAGAGGGACAATGAGAAGTGAGGTGACAGGAAAAAGTCTTTTGGGGGGGTGTATGGTCACAGTCACGTGGCAGTAGTGAAGATCAGCAGTAGACAAAACAGATTGATGCCCAAGCATCTATGTAGCTTCATGCTAGGGGGATCAGGATGGACAATAAACAAGTCAGCAGATAAATAACCAAGATAATTTCTTTTAGTGTTAAGTCAGAGAAATAGGGTGGAGTCACATGATAGAAGGGACAGGTTTGGTCTACAGGGCTCAGGTAGCTCTTTCTGAATAATAACAATAATGAACTGGCTACGGAATATTATGAGGAAAACATTCTAGACACAGGCAACAGCAAGCAGCAAGACCCTGAGGTAGGAGGCAATTGGCATACTCAAATAACAGAAGGATAGTCCCCCTGAGGGAGAAGACAGGAGCCAATGTGAACCCACACTGGGGTGCCTGTGTGGCTCAGTTGGTGAAGCGTCTGACTTCAGCTTAGGTCGTAATCTCATGGTTCCTGAGTTCAAGCCCCACATCTGGCTCCATACTGACTGTGCAGAGCCTGCTGGGGATTTTCTCCCTCTCCCTCTCTGCCCCTCCCCCACTTGCACTTTTTCTCTCAAACATAAACAAACAGACAAACTTTTAAAAAAGTTTTAGAAAAATGTGGGCTCACACTGATGTGTTGGGGATAATTTTGGGAGTCTCCAGAGGTACTAGAGTAGTGCTAGGTAGAGATGTTGGTGATTAATTTTTTGTCTAATTTATCCAGTATAATAACGGGGGGGGGGGAGGAGAGGGCTCTTGTGCTGTTCTTTTATTGCCTGTATTGAGCTTTATTTTGAACATCTTAGTCCACAAGTACCCCCTAGTACAGGAGAGAAATGCTTCTTGAGAAAACAGCAACAATGAGAGTTTATAGTTCCCTACTGCTTACTGTTACCTTGGCAGAGTTTGAGGGGATTTTGTGTGTGTGTGTTTTGAGTTTTGTCCACTTTATTCAGGCATAATTAACATATAATCACCAATTTAAGGTGTATAGTTATGTGGTAGTATCAAAATAGTTCTATATCATGATTGCAGTGGTGGTTTCATGAATCTACACATGTGATACAATGAAATAGAACTATATACAGACTTTACACCAATGTCAATGTCTTGGTTTTGGTATTATAATTTTGTAAGATGCAACCATTGGGGAAAACTGGCTGAAGGGTTACATGGGACCCTCTCTGTACTGTCCTTTCAATTTCCTCTGAATTTATAATTATTTCAAAATAAAATGAATTTTTAAAATAAAATATTTTTTATGTAGAAAGAGGAAAAACATCTTAAATTGCACTACAATAATAATTGTTTCAGAGAATTACCTGCCATTAGATATAAAAATCAGTGGGCAAGAGTTTGAGGAGAAATGGGATATTTTCAGTCCCAAAGTATTTCCTCCAAGATGTTTATTAACTACAAAAGGGAAAATAGTAGCTTTACAATGGAGAAATCACCTAAGCCAGATGATCAAGGTTAACATCATCTATAACAAGACATATCATTATCATGAACCCCTTGATAAGATGCACTGAGAAGGAAACAATATTACTTCTATGATATTCTTGCCCAAAATGCACAGCCTCTTCTAATTATGTGAGAATCTCAGACAAACCCCAAATGAAAGACATTCTACAAAGTGACTGGTATTCATGAAAAGTGTCAAAATCAGGAAGACAAGAGAAGATTGGTACAAATTAGAGGTGACAAAGGAGATATAATAACTAAATGGAATGTGGGATCCTGGGAAATTAAGTAGAAGAACTGGAGGCATTAGAACAAAGCCTGGAATTTAGCAAATTGCATTGTACCGATGTTACTTTCTTGGTTTCCATAATTGCAACATAGTTACCTGTGCTCTTAACATGATGGAACCCTGGAGAAAGACTCTGTACTATTTGCGCAACTTTTTTGTAAGTCTAAAGTTAGTTCAAAATAAACCCTTCTTAAAGTTAAAAAAAAAAAACCCTACAGGATAATGAAATCACTTCTACAGTCCTGACAATTTTCATCACCCCAAAAAGCTCTTTCATGCTCCTTTGTACTGGATATTCCCCCACTTCTCCAGCCCCTGGAAATCACTGGCCTTCCTTCTGTCACAAAAGTCTTGCCTTTGCTAGGATTTCACAAGAATGGAATCCTGCAATAAGTAGTCATTGTATCTGGTTTGTTTTACTCAGCACAATGCTTTTAAATTCAGCCATGTTGTAGCTCCATTTTATTTGCTGAGTTGTATTCTGTGACATAATTATATCTCAGTTTACTCATTCATCTTTGAATGATATGTGAGTTGTCTCTCGTGTTGGGTGATTATAAATAAAGCTCCTATAAACACTCTTAGCAAGTTTTTATATGATCATACATTTTTATTTCTCTTAGGTAAGTACCTAAAAGTGGGATCTGGGTCATCGTATAAGAAACTACTAAACTGTTTTCCAGGCTGGCTCCATTTTGCATTTTTATCAGCAGTGTGTAAGAGTTCCAGTTTTTTCTGTATTCTCATTCACACTTGACATCATCTGGTTTTTTATTGCTGTGGTTTGGTTTGGTTTTTGGGGTTTTATTTTGTTTTGTTTGTTTTTAGCCATTCACATAGATATATAAGGATATCTCATTGTGGTTTTCATTCACATCTTCCTAGTGACTAATAATATGAAACATCTTTTCATTTGCTTATTTGCCATCTGTATATCTTCTTTGGTAAAGTGTCTGTTTAAATCTTTTGCCCTTAAAAAAAACCAGATTGTGTGTTACCTTGTTGTTGAGTTTTGAGAATGATTTGTAGATTCTGAAAACCCTTTGTCAGATATATGACTTGCTAATGTTTTCTCCCAGTCTGTGGCAAGTTTTGGGCCCATCTTACTGAATAGGAAACAGAGACACAGACAGATTAAGTGACCTCCCGAAGATCACACACTTTATGAGGGTGAAGACAGGATTAAACCTCAAGAGTCTATGCTCCTAGCCACCCACCCTCCAGTACCGCCTCTACAGATACCCACTGCCCCAGGTGGACACATGGACAAGCAGCATGACCAGCTGTACTTCTTGTGGACCCTCCCATCTGAGGAAGCTTCAGGTGACCCTGGAATAGCCACTGGAAATCTTATCAGTGGGACTAGCTAGAGGCCCTGATGTCTTTACATGTAGAACTCTGTTACAGAACATTTATCTATAAATGGAGGACATGCTTTGACAGCCTTCTGTATTCCATAAAAAGATTGATCCTTATATTATTTTAACTACATATAACAATCACTTCTTCAGAAAGTAACAGATCAACTCTGCTTTCTAACGATAGCCATGTCCTGGGTTTATTTCCTCCTCCTCTACCTAACTTTCATGGAGTTTGTTTGACAGACCCAATTAGATAATTCTTCCAGTGTTCAGAAAGACAGAGCCCATCACACGCTTCTGCAGAGGATGCAGGAGACGAAGGATTTTTCTGTAACTGGAATTTCCTCAGGTGGGACTTTTGGACCCCAATTTCTGCTTAAAAATCCCTTTCTTCTTCATAGAACTGTCTCTTATTTTGAATCTGTGTGGATCTAGAACTATAAAATTCTCCCAATTTTTTATTTAGAAAAGCCACACTAGGGTTTCATAGTAAGGCATGGCCATAAAGAGGAAATGTATCCACTGGGTCCTGGACTCCTGGTGAGAGCCACAGTCATCAGCTTCCATGGTGGTAGGCAATCATCCTCTTTGCCTCTAAACCTGCATTACCATGCAGTGTGAGAGTACCCTGAGTGGGCACCTGTACTAAGTGGAAAACAAAGTCTAGGTTCTGTTACTCATCAATATAACTTTCTGCATATCCCAGAACCAAGACCTCAGATGGAAGGAAAAGTTGAAAATTCAACATTTTAATTCAATTAGAAAAGCTGCATACAATTCTCAAGGCTTGAATAGGCTATGGTGTTAGGATTCTGGAGACAAAGTAACAGGAGATGTGTGTGTGTGTGTGTGTGTGTGTGTGTGTGTGTGTTCAGAAGCAACAAGTCATGAATTATAGAATTTCAGGTATGAGCTTAGTGTATTGTATTTTCCACTCACTTGAGTTCCAATGCTGCTCCTTTCAATAATTGCAGAAACACAGACATCACTTTGTGCAGATGATGTCTGCTTCATGAAGATGTAGACTATATATGATGATCTTATGCCCTTCTATCTGTTGTACAACTTGACTACTTTATTATCACTCCATGTAGGCAAATTCATTCATTCAGTCATTTACTTGCCAAGCATTTGATGAGTACCTACCCAGTATTGGTACTGTCCTAGGCAAGACAGTTATAGAATTAAATAAATCATATCCCTTCCTTCAAGGAGTTCATGTAATATTGAAACCCAGCAGGTAAATAAATACAATCCAATGAGATAAATGAGACAACAGAAATGATTAGATTGTATAGAGGTAGCACAGAGAAAGGAGTAATAGAAGAAGGACCTGAAGGAGGCCACATATGAGCTGAGTTTCTAATGTGAATAGGAGTTTACTGAGGGAACCAGGGAGGAAAAGGACATTCCAGGCAGAAGGGACAGCATTGCAAAGTCAAAGAAAACTTGAAACATTAGGATGTCTTAAGGGAAGCTATAAGCAATTTAATGTCATTGGAACATAAATTGAAATGGGGGATTGGTGATGGCTGAGGAGTTGGACAGGGATGAGATCATACAGCATGCTAAGTGCCAGACCAAAAAAAGCTCGGATTTTAATCCATAAACAATAGATTCATTGACTGGTTTAAGCAGGGGCAAGACAATGACAGACTTGAATGTCAAATTCATCATTCTGGTGGCAATATAGTGAACAAATTAAAAAATGGGAAATCTATTTTTTTTAGGACTAGGGATAGCCAAGTGAGAAGACTTTGCTATCACTGTGTCAGGTACTTATTTAATTTAATCTTCACAGCAGTGCTACAAAGTAGGTATTTTTATTTCCATTTTACAGATGAGAAATTGAGAGGTGTGTAATTTACCTGAGGTCACCCAGCTGGTAAGGGGTAAAACTATGATTATGATAGTTGATCAGAGTTTAAAGCTTCACAAAGATGTATGTTTAAGGGATACTTAGAAGGTTAAATAGGCTTTGTGATAGCAGTGTGCAGGGGAATGTAGAGGAGATAAAGACGTTCAAGATGATTCCTGGAGTTCTCAGTCAGTAGAAATTAGTTATATGATGATGTCATGGACTCAGATAAGAAATAAGAACTGTGGAAGGGAAGCCTTTCCAAAGGCTTTGTATATGTTCCCTCTCTGCAAAAACAAAAAACAAAAAACAAAAAAAACTGTCATCCACCAGCACGCTGATCCTTCCCTCTTCAAACATACAAAGGATTTTCCGTCTACGGTTTTTTTTATCTTCTATTTCTCCTTGGCATCTGCTCTTGCACCTCCATCTTCAAACTCAAGTTTTGTTTTTCTCTTTTTAACTACAGCCCCATTTCCTTCCTTCACCACCTATACTTTGGGTTTGTGGTTTACACTTTTTACTTTCATTTTTTCATCTCTAAATCTTTCCTCAACCCTCTCTGTAATATGATTTCTCCAATGAAACTACTCCCTTAAAATGGTAGCCTGGAACTGCCACATGGTCTCTGTTCAGTTCACATCCTCTTTTACCTCTTCTGGATGGTGACATCCATCATTTCATGGCAATGACATTGACCTTTCGCATGGCTTCTTTATACATTGCAGAACTCTGATCTCAGAAATTAAAATATATTCTTTCACCATTTTAAAAGGAGATTAAGAAATATAATTTTATGTCAAATAGAAATGTCAGCCTCTAGAAGCATTTCTTCCATAGCTTTCCTAAATAAACCAACAGCCAAGTTGTCACTGTGGGGACATTGTAAGAGAGCCTTCTTTTTTCCCCAAGTGAACAAACTTACCTTCTTCCCTTTTTATTTCTTTGATGTCTTTGGTAGAAGTGTAACATTTTATTGTGATAGTCTAGGTTTTAAGATACAAAAATGCGTAAACAAGTGTATCAATTAAGATGAGATAGAAGTGTTAATTCATATCATGGAAGCACTTCAAACGATCAGGTTCAATGTTTCAGCACCAGAAGGTGAGGACAGCTCCAAATGATGCTGCAAATGATTCTGCCTGCATATCAGGCTTCTTAACAGTACTGATTTCCTGAAATTTTATATAAGTTTGGACATATTCTGAGTCAAATATTGCAACTAAAACCTTTCTTATTTTCATCCCTCTATCCTGCAAATTGGAACAACTTCTTTGGTGAGTAGGAACAGACCATCAAAATGCCATGCTCTCTAAGTCTTTGGTTGACAAGTTCATCTAAATTTTAAGTGACAACCTCCACTCTCTACTTATGAGGATGCACTGCCTTTCACCCTAATGAAACTGCAGAGTAATTTTGGAACCATGAGGAAAAGTCTGGCTCTAGCCCCCAGGGGATATATTGAATAGCTTGGTTCTTGCTGACCTCAATTGGTCTATAATTTCTAGACGTTTTTAGCTATCATCTGAATCTGTCCTTCTATCCTAGTTCTTATTTGGAAACCATCCCCATGGTATATTTAACTGAAGGAGTCACAGACACAGCAATTACTGATGAAAGAAATTCACATGTGGCAGCTCCCTCCATACATGGTATAGAAAATTAATAAGCATTTATTTTATGGCATGATGATAAAAAAAACTGTAGGTAGAGATAGGTCTTTATTTCTCTGACGTATATATCTCTTTACACGTAGCATTTTCTCTCCAAATAAGCATTTAGGAAGATGAGCCCAGTTTTAGAAAACCTAAGGGTGAACAGAATGGATTTCTGAGCCATGCTGGTATTCTCAATTATTGCTGTCAACCCCTCAAGCACGTTTCTTTGTCATTCCCATTAAAGGTATGGGCCTCGGCACTGACTTTCCATCATGTGCTAAGGGCAGCCTCTGCTACCCTCTGCAGGTCCCCCTATTTACCTCATTCCTTTCTCTTTGTAGTGATAGATATATCAGACATCCCAGCATTTTGTCCCTCTTTGTCCAAACCTGGCAGCATCTCAGGGAAGAGGACAAAAAGATAAAGCCAATCTCTCAGTAATAAATTAAAATAAAACTATTAAAGGGACGTGTTGTTTTTGGTAGGGTATCAGTTGACAGAAAAATGCCCTTGGGAGGGGGCAGAAAAAAATGTCAGAGTCACATGGGTGACATGGGTCACCTTTTTGCTATTTCAACATCAGGACTGTATCTGCACCTTCAGATCTCACTGGCTTTTCCAGAACGTATAACCTGTCATCAGAACGCTATCCAGTTCTCTGATGTTTGCTCACCAGTGTGCACATCTGGACACATTCAAAAAATTAAGAACATAAGCTGATAGATTAATAATGCCCCGTTTTTATGTAGCACCTTGCTTGGAGGTATGCCAAATCCTCTACCAACTACATGTGGTCAAGACCCCACCCCCCGTCCCACCACCAACTCTTAGTACAGAGCTACTGCCCCTTGCCTTTCCATGTCAGGAAAGGGGACATTACACTCCTCTATCCCACATCACATACTTAGCCAGCCAGGCCAGCAATTAATGTACCAGAAACCCGCCTCAGTTAACCAAGAAAGCAACAGACAACATCCAAGTGAAGAAGACTGACATCTATGTTTCCACCAAGCCTGGCAGCCTGCTTCCTCCTGGAGGTACCCCGGTCTGACATGTCCAGTGGGAGTGCATTATGCCATGGGCACCTGCACTGTGCATTTGAGGAAAAAGCATGAACTTTTAGCTACTTCACTTAGCAGACTATGGGGTGTTCCCCTCAGCCCCCAAGTAAATAAGTCCTGTGCCCCTCCCACTAGTCACACTTGCTTTGCTTACAGTAATTTTTCATGAGTATTTAATAATCATATCAGTAATTCATACATAGTTTCAAACTCATGATGAATCTGATGAGGATAAAAGAACAGATAACAGAGAGAGAGCTAAGAGCCGGTACTGTATTTGGGATTGAGGGAAGTGAGAGGCAAAGGGGTAAACGGTTATGATGGTCTCCCGATTGGTACTTTGGGATTCCCTCTCTGATACTTTACAAAGGAGCTTATGACAAGCATGGAGTAGCTCTACCTGCAAAAAGAGACCATCCTGTATATTTCCCTATGTAATATATTCCTTTTCCAAAAGACCAGGGCAGCCACAACAGGTTAGGGAGTTCTGTGCCAGCCACATCGTATCTCAAGACCCCACAAACCATGGAATGGCACTAGAGGCTGGCAAGTTCATAAATTATCCTCCCAGTTGATTGCATTTTTAATCAGGGTGTGCACCATGATCACTAATGGCCCTTGCTTACAGGATGAAGCCCCAGTATTTATCTTGTTTTAATTATATTAGAAAGCAGTGATATTCAATTAACCAACTAATCAAGTAAGCCAATCAATACTGGTCCTGGCAGGATCCTCCATAGCCCAGCTCCTTGTTCTGGGTGGTAGTTCATGCTTTAGAGTCAGATGGAGTTAACTCTTGATGGCCAGGGTCATGCTCCTGAGAAGGAGGCAGGAGCAAGGAAACCAGGATTCAGCTTTCAGACATGGGCAGACCCCCCCCTACAGATTCTTTCCTTTGCCTGATTATAATGGAGATTTGCAGCAGCCTCCTTTAGGTTAAGGTGTTATTTGTTCTACAATGTGTATATTGTTTTCCAAGTACTTATAGAAGACTTTTTTCCCATCCTGTGGATTGGAGCTATGAAATCCCCATATCCTTTAAAAGCCAATGGCAGAGCTCTAACTATTGAGTGGATCTGATCATGGAATGACAGCATGAAGTAACTTGCGATGTTCCCAAGGATTGTCAGATGGTTCCTAACTATGTGAAGTAGTCTTAACAGCAGGTGGACCAACTTGGAAAGCCTCCACCAGGACAATTTTAGGTGTGTGTACCTAGGCTTCTGAACACAGTGAGTCAAGAGCAGAGCTGGTCTCAGGGACACATGGCTTTGTGACTGTGTGATTGTCCAAGGCTAAGGAGTGGTTGCTGGCCAGAGAGGAAAGTGTGTCCCTTTGGCTCTACTCATGCTCCTTTAACTTTTACCTGGCTCCTCCTACAGACACACATGGACCTAAAGGTTCACATACCAAGCCCACTTCCCAAGGTCAACTGGTGACTGAAATTTGAGGAGCATTGCCCAGTCATCCCATTATTTTTTTCTGACTTGTAGGGCAAGAGCCAGGGTAGGGCTTTACCTAAATGATCCCTGCTTGGGTGGTTTTGTTATTCTTGGACCCAAAGCTCTGTGATGGTTTCAGGAATTCCCACCCTTTGCAGAGCTGAGGATCTCAATTGGAACTTCTGAAAATGGTCTACTCCTAGATGAAGATGGCTTTGGAAAAGAGAAATGTCTAGAGAAGATGAGACAGTAGGTTCCAGGATACCCATCTCATTAGGTCACAACTGCCCACACACGTTTAATCACTTTACAGACCAGTCAAATCGTCCCAAAAAGGGAAATAAGTCTATTTGATGACTGCAGAGTACACCCTAGTAATGCCCTTTCAAATGCATCAAAGTTTCTAGGGCATCCTTGGAAGGAAATAGGAATCATTTGGTGCAGCCAGAAAGCCAATGCTTATGCAGAAGAACACCACATTGCCGGTTGGAAGAATCACCCAAGGAGTTAAGTTCTTGCACCTCTGTGGACTGCCGACTCCCTGCTGCTTCAGGTGGACTAAGAATTGAAACCCGATTTCCTATATGTGGCTGTCTGAACCTAAGTGACTCTAAAGGAAAGTGAAACATTTCACACAGAGATACATTAAAAGGGAAAGAATCTTAAGACTTTTTCCTTTCCAAACATTTGATGAGTTTCCATTCATTAAGTGTTTTGTAGGCTTGTTAATTTAATAAGAGCAAATGGGGCCCTAATGTCAGACAACAATCAGTAATTTGAAGGGGGTGAAAAAGAAAAGAAGTAACACAGTCATTACCTAGCACAATGTTTAATCAAAAGACACCAGGAACTTTCAACTTCACAGTAATGTTTTCAAAGGTTGGAGATTTTCAAATGTACACAGTCTTGGACTCTGGCTGGCAGACTCGAAAAATGGACATAATTGTGATAATTGGCTGTGATGGAATTTAAAAGTTCAACCCCCATCCCTCCTTCCCACACGTATACAGATACTCACCCTAAACCTTCTTTCTTTCTCTTGAGCTGGATTCAGTTTGAGTTTCAGCCCAGGACTTCAGGAAGCCGGGCTTTATCATTGCATGTGAGATCTGCTGAGCCCCACACTCATATTAAGTCAAGATGTTCCTGACTTTGAACCATACAAGGCCTCTTCTTCTAATGAATTTTTCCTTATTTTCACCTCATCCTTTCCATGTTATAGTTAGGATCTCTGTGCTTTTCCATTTACCCTGCTTTTCACTTTTCATGGGTATGAGTATGTGACATGTGGGTTCCCCAAGGGCCTCCCATCCTGCTCTGACTACCTGGGATATTAGTGCCTCTGTGAGTGGCCTGGCAGGGTCACAGTGCAAAATATGTGCTCTGCCCTCCTCCTTGAGGAACATCCAGCTCACATTTCTATCTGCTAGGGCCTGGGCCTGAATACTCTTGCCTCCTCATCTATACAAGAGCTATAGGTTCCAACTCAGAGATCTGTATCTGCCTAGGGAAGAAAGAATGAATCTCATCTGCCCTATTCTTCTTTGCCCAGAATGGAAAAGGACTCCAATTCTAGCTTATTGCTCTTTTCCCCCGATCTGATCCTTTCTACATAGCACCCTGCATATTGCTACCCAATCCTTTCCCCCCACCAAGTTTTTTAATATTTATTTATTTTTGAGAGAGAAACAGAGTGCGAGCATGGGAGGGGCAGAGAAAGAGGGAGACACAGAATCTGAAGCAGGCTCCAGACTGAGCCATCAGCACAGAGCCTGATGCAGGGCTCAAACCCACAAACTGAGTGGTCATGACCTGAGCCAAAGTCAGACACTTAACCGACTGAGCCATCCAGGTACCCCGCTCCCCACTGCTACCCAATTCTTAATTGTTTAATACATGATGCCAGTTGACCATCCAAGAATGAATAATGTTTCAAAGGCTTCTCTTTGACTTTTAAGATTTCTTCTTGCCTGAGCTGACTGATGTACACAGTATGTAGCCTGTGCCATCCAACAAATCGATAAGCAAAATATTATTTGAAGTATATGGAATCAACTCATCTACTTGACCCAGATGCTTTAGAATGGTTTTGAATCCTGGAGAGTCAGACAAGACTGAATAAGGCAGGACTTAGCTGAGACCAAGGAACAATTCAGAGTTACCACCCAGGACTTCCCAGATTTATGAACGTAATACATAGTATGGTTGGGACCCAAACCCAAGTTCGTCCAGGGCTCTTTCCACTAAACTAAACTAACTCCTACTGCCCCTGCTTGTTACTTTTGTAAATATTATTTTAAGCATGATGAAAATCTTGCTGTTTTATCTACTTCTGGTATCTAGTTGCTCTAGAGGCATCAAAAAGGGACAGAGTAGGGGCACTAGGGTGGCTCAGTTGGTTAAGCATCTGACTCTTGATGTCAGCTCAGGTCATGATCTCATGCTTTGTAAGATCGAACCCTACGTCAGGTGGAGCCTGCTTGGGATTCTCTTTCTCTCCCTCCCCTCCCCACCATTCCCTCAAAATAAATAAATCAACTTTATAAAAATGGACAGACTAGGTAAATTTTTTTACAGCCAATTCGTGCCCAAGGAGTAGATGGCAGTGGCTCAGGGGCATCTGGAACCTGGTGATGCGGGTGACATTAGAAACTGCCCTCCTTATGTACAGAGAAGCAGTAGAAGGACTCCCAAGTAAGCATTGCCTATGTCATGTGTCCCTGACAACCAGCTCTGAGAGGGTGTATGTTGGCAGAAGGAATGAATGAGCTCAAGGAGGAGCTCAGGTTGGGATCAAGTTATTTTGCTGCTACTCTCCAAGCCTCACGGTAGACAGTCACACACAATAATCTCTGGGCTCTGGGACTGCATCTGCCTAAAGATAGAAGCAATTTTAGTACCCTATGCAGAGAAAGCAGAGGGAGCAAACTCTGGGGGAGAGGGTTCTGATGGGATACAGATTCCTTAATAACAATTACCACGAGCACCAGAGCTTTCAATTTAATTAAACCAATTCTTCAGTGTGGGGATCCATGCCTGGGCTAAGTTGCTTTTTCTTCCTCTTTCTTTTTGGTTCTTCTTTTTTTATAATGTGCTCGCCTCCTCGGTGCTGTATCTCAGTGTAGCAGGATATCTGAAATGATGATAAGTGGATGAAAAAAGAAAAATGATTTCTCTTCTGGAGCCTTAATGGAAGGTAGCAAAAGAACTGAATCAAGAAGTTAATAGTTAGTATCATTTATGCTCCCTGGAAAGCCTGATGCAGGCAAACTCTAAATTATCTTTGCTAATGGGACAGGAGAAGCAAATGAAATGATGTCATGAATCTGTTTAGCACCTGCCATCTCCAGCGTCCTTCCCATAGGATATCTCACTGAAAGTGCCCAGCAGCTCTCAGAGTTCCTAGTATCTTAGGTAACAGGTGATAAAAGTCAAATGGCTTCTCAAATGTCACACAACCGGTGGCATGGTGGCACAGTTAGTCCCGACCCCAGGTCTTACGATTTTAATATTTTTAGTGTTTATTTATTTTTGAAAGAGAGACAGAGCATGAGCAGGGGAGGGGCAGAGAGAGCAGGAGATACAGAATCCAAAGCAGGCTCCAGGCTTTGAGCTATCAGAACACAGCCCAACACAGGGCTTGAACCCATATACCATGAGATCATGTCCTAAGCTGAAGTCAGATGCTTAACCAACTGAGCCACCCAGGCACCCCAGAGGTCTTTTGATTTTAAATCCATTGCCTTTGCAATGGCTCCATAAACAATTCTCATTTGGTGTGTCACTTTTAATTATCCCTTCCACAAAATCAATGCAAGCAAATGGCCAATTTGATAGCTTTAAAGTATTATCTCCTTTCTGTCTTCAAGGAAGGGATGCTGATGAGTCATAAAATGTTCCAAAGCAGACCTACTGTGTGACGTGCTGTCATAACAATCAAGGCAGGGATTACCATCCCTGTTTTATAGTGGAGGAACAGGCTCAGAGATACTAAGGAACGTTCCTGAAGGCACACATCTGACGACGTGCTGTCTGGCTGCTGGCTTGGCCAGTTCAAAATGTGTCCATGCCTACTTGCTGGTAACCCTGTGCCAGGATGGCAGTGAGTTTTCATAACCAGAACATATTCTAAAACCCGCTCATGGCCCCTGCGCCACCAGTGGTAGGTCAGCCACATCAGCTTCCCTTCCATACGTACTTCCCTGTTTTGCATCTCTGCTAACTAGATTTTGAGGACAGAGGACAGGGAAGAAGTTCAGCCTCTCTCTCCCACCTGGACCTGCCATCTTCATCAATGCCCTTGTGCAGGCTGCATGAACAGAAGTCTCAGGGGCCTGGGCTTGACCGGAAGCACATTGAGGGCTTTCCATGAGCTGCCCCCCAGGAAGGAAGTGAGACTTTGGTCCCACTGCTGAAAGAATTGGTTCCAAGAGCACACCTCTGCTTATTAGGCCTGCCCCACTCTGTCCAAGCCCCAGGCTGCAGTGCCACAAAGATGTGTGTGGACTTGAACCTTTTACTTTAGCCAGGGTCACGATGCACCCAGTAGCACCCTGATGCTTTAACCCCCCTTATACCCAGTACCTTTTATCTTCCTCTCTCAGTATGTTATGGAGTTCATGCCAGGATGGGGTCTCTTCCTTGCCCCCGGATGCCCATCTGAAGCAGATGCTTCCACTCTCCTAGAGCACATAAACAATCACTCTAACAGCAATAGTAATTGATCAGTTAATTAATTTAAAAGACTCATAGCCCTGGAAACCTGATATATGTATAACACTGTGCTGCCTCTCCCTGTGTGTCTGTGTCAATGGCTCTTTTAGATTTCCAGATGAGGAGCTGCTTCAAAGGACAGCCCCAATCCCCATTATGCAGCCTCCCCTCACCACTGGGAAGAGGGGGGAAGGCCCATCAGTGTCTCCTATCAAGGGTCAGCTAGAAATCAAGTTACAACCAGCATGACGTGTTTCAGAGCTTCTTGGTTCCCATGCATCAGCCCGAGGCATCATTAATAATCCACAGCCTAATGACGAAGATGAATATTGGAGCAGAGGGGCAGCCTCGGTGCAGTGAGGCAGAGGGAGAGAGTGACTTATTAGCCCTGCTCCAGGTGTAACCTCCTTCCCACAACCGAGCCAGGGCTGGGATGATTTATTGGTACAGTAAACAGATTTTTATAATTAAAATTGATTTTCAGTTTTAGCCTGGTCTGAAAGGACCTGGTCAAGTTCAAGAGGGGAGAGAGGGGCAATCTAGGGAAAGAAAGGGAAATGTGCTCTCAATTTCCCATATGTCTTAGATTATTAGAGCAGGAACAACCTCTCATTTTACAGGTGAGGAAACAGCAGCCCTGGGAGGCTGACATCTTTGGCCAGCCTCACATAGTGAGATACGGCACGGCTGGGATTCGACCTGGGTCCCCTGAGTCTCCCAGATCACTGATACACTCATTTCTCTGGAACTATGTGTGTACATGTTCATAGAACCACAGCACACTGTGGTGTATGATGTTCACTGCACAAGGACTGCTAACCAAGGGGATTCTCGGGGCTGAAATCCAGCCAATGTCTTGTGTGCTAGGGCAGGGCTTCCACTCTACCCAGATAATGTATTCAGAGAGGCCATTTGGGACCATTTCCTTTAGCGGTCAGCTCTTGGCCAGCCATCAGCTGCACAGGGCATCTGGGGCTGTGCCCACTCGATCCTCACCTCATAGTCCAGTGTCTAGAAGCCACATTGGGCTATTTATTTTACGACCTGAGGGCTCTGCCATAGATGGTGGAGGCACCCTGGGCTACTGTGCGTCCAGTCCAGTGCAAGCCACCACACAGGACCCTGGGAGCAGCAGAAACGAACCTAGGGGTGGGTGGTATTGATGTGTCAAGAACACACAAACTGGGCACATCTGGAAGATGTGACTAGCGTCGCTGGCATTACCACATGTGCATGGAATAACTCTAACAGCGATATTAATTGATCTAGACCACTCCCTCTGGGGCAGGCCCAGTTGGGAGAAAGAAGGCAAATCCCATATCTGCGTTCAAGTCCACTCAGCAGACTTCTGTTCCAGCCCATCCCAGGGCAGTGCAAGCGCGAGACTCTGTGTCCTTGCCCATCGCTGGCTCTCCACGTCAGTCCCTTGTCCAGTGCTGCTTCCCAGTGACTCTGGTGGCACTACAGCTCCTGTTCCCCCCACCACGGGTCCTTGGGCATGTCATTCTCAGTTGTGTAAGTGAGCAAGGAAGGATCCATGAATATCGGCAAATTCTTTTAAAATAATGATAGGGTCTCTTTTCCTCGCTTAGTATGTTGTTTAAACTAGGCTTTCTTTTTTAGAGCAATGTTAGGTTCATGACAAAATTAAGCAGAAAGTATAGAGAGTTCTCACATATCCCTGCTGTCCCTGCCCCCTCTGCAGTCTCCCCTAATTTTGACATCCCCCACCAGGGCAGTGCATGTGTTATAATCAAAGAAACTACAGTGATGCAGCCTAATCTCCAAAGTCCACAGTTTGCATTACGGTTCACTCTTCTTGTTTCTCAGTCTATGGCTTGGACAAATGTACAATGACACGTAGCCAGCATTATAGTGTCCTTTAGGACATTTTCGCTACCCTAACAATCCCCTGTGCTCCCCCTCTTCATTCCTGCTCCCTCTGAACCCCCAGCAATGGCCGATCTGTTCACCGTCTCCATAGTTCTGCCTTTTCCAGAATGCCGTGTAGTTTTAATAACACAATATGTAGTTTTTTTCAGATGGCCTTCTTTCACTTAGTAAAAATACATTTAAGCTTCCCCCATGTCTTTTCATGGCTTGATAACTCATTTCCTTTTAGCGTTAAATAATATCTTGTTGTCTGGTTTTATCACATTTTCTTTATCCATTCACCTCCTGAAGGACATCTTGCTTGCTTCCAAGTGTTGACAATTATGAATAATGCTGCTATACTCATCCATGTGCAAGAACAGTTTGTTTTTCCCTACCTAGCTGAACCGCCACCCACCATAAGGAAAAGACCCAAGACCCAGACTCACAAAGGCTTCAGGGAGTCCAGACTGGCAGAAAGACCTTGGCAGAAAACAGCTCATCCCACAGGTGTCCAACCCACACCTTGCACTCAGAAAGGGCTCAGTGTCTGTGTGCTAGCGATGGAGGAAGGGCCTCTTTAGAAGGCTAAGTGACCAAGAAATGTAAAGAATGCCCCCAGTCCTTTGTCTCTGTAATTATGAGTAGATTACCGTGCTATACGAGCAGTAAATTAGGGCACCGGCACAGACAAGCGCAATTTAATGCTGCATCAAACTGTTTCCTAAGTCACGACTGATTACATTTAACAGTGTGTGTAACCCTTATCATTTGTCCTTTGAATTGGGTGTAACTGCAGACATGTTGCATAAATGGCTGTGATGAGGACTCATAGCCAATGAAAGGCTGGATTCGGAGGCCTGAAGGTCTCATCCAACGCAGGGATTCTTCACTCCTTGTGTTTGAGCAGCCAAACCAGAATTTCATAGCTACCTTTCTCTCCTCCCCATGTATATGCCTGGAGCTGTGGTGTGGATGGGTGTGGCTACTCTTTCCAAGCATCACAAAAAGTCTAAGCTTTAGGCACATGCTGTCATACATGTGAGGGTCACCAGGAGACAGGTCACAGGGGACAAGGAAGAGAAGATGGGAGAATGAGGAGAAAAGCCCATTTGGAAGGTGGAGGCAATGGTGGGGAAGGGACACCTTCCTGGGGTCCTTGGGACCAGGAGACTCTCACTCCCATGCCCTCTGTTTCCCAGGAAGGAGCCTTCAGCCGCCACTAGGAGGGCCAAGATCATTTAGGCTGAAGTGTGAGTCTGTGACCCTGCCAGGTGATTTCTGATACAGAGTAAAAGGGCAAGGACAAGGGAAGATCCAAATGCAGGGAGGGAGATGCTGCCCAGCAGCAGGAGGAGGGACCCCCTCGTGCCCCCCCTCCCCCACCTTTGGTGTACCTGCACCTGCTTTGTTCTGCCTCCAGCCCTCCCTTTTCAGACACGGTCTGAAACCATCCCTAAACTCCCTTTGCTCCTTAAAGGACCAGAGGACAGAGAAGCCCTGGGATTGGGGAGACCCTCTTAAAGTTTGGCTGAGTCTAAAGGAATAGGACGCCGAGGCCAGGGCTCTTGTGGAGACTCCATGGAACCCCTGCCAGGGAGCTTTCTCATCAGCTTTTCTGCCTTAAATGCCCAACTCTCCAACTAAACCCTCCACTCCCAAGACGTGGACTTATTAAGGCTTGTCCTGGCAAGGAAGGCTTATGGTTTTGTTGGGTCCTCCCTATATTTAGGAAGCTGACTTGACAGGAGGGACTGAACAGCACAGAAGGGCAGGGTGGACCCTCCCCAACTTCCCCTTCCTCAGAGAGGCTGCAGGGTCAGCACAGGTGGGGAGATCACCTAGGGCATGGCTGAGAAAAACCCATCCACCGTACCCCTCACAGGTCCAGGGCCACAACTGACCAACTGAGAGCAATTCTGGGTCAGAACAAGCCACACACCGGGGAACACCTGGGTGGCTCAATTGACTCTTGGTTTTTGGCTCAGGTCTTGATCTCAGTTTCATGAGTTCAAGCCCCACCTCAGGCTCTGTCCTCGTGTTGTGAAGCCTGCTTGGAGTTTTCTGTCTCTGTCTCTCCCTGTTCTTCCCTTATGCATGCTGTCTCTGTCTCTCTCAAAATAAAATAAATAAAAACTTTTAAAAATTATTTAAATAAAAACCAATCACTTCTGACATGCAAGCACTGTGAGATTCAGTCAGGTCAGCCCAGGCTGTTGGCCAACCTGTGTCTGACCAGAGCCCTAAGACAGGATGTGGATTCTCTGCTGTGCTCTAGGTAGCAGCACCCCAGGACACAGGCAGGCTCTGAAGTCTGCAGCCCCTAGAGCCAGTGAAAGAATTCCATAATTGGCAAAGTCTCTGGAGGTTAGGCATACCATCCCCTCCCTGCCCCTCCCAGGGTGATATGGTGCCGCGCTGAGTGATGGTCTGGGTCCTGCCCTGCGTGAGATGAGAAAGCCATATTTGGAGAGGAGTATCACGGATGTTAGACAGACTTTGCCATGGAAACATGCTGGCCAAGGAGCAGTTCTAAGGGATATTTAAAGGGGACCTCTCCAACCCAATTCTGCCTTCATCAATTTCCATGATGTTTGGATCTGCTTCAGGCAGCTACTGCCCTTCGCTGGGGACTTTGAGGCTCTTGGCCCTAGGCAAGAGAGGGGATTCTGGTGGAAAAAGGAGGCTACACCCCCCGTGGAGCTGTCATAGGTCATAGGCTCTGAGCCCTGTGTCCGAGTCTGTCTCTGCCACTCACTGTGTGCCCTTGAGCAAGTCACTTAACTTCCTCCAACCAATGTCCTCATCAGTAAGATGGAGGCTGTCCTCCCTGACCTGGCTTCCACGCAGGGTTGTGGTGGGGGTCACATGCAATCATGCCTGTGAAATGGCTTTGTGAATTGTGAAGCCAAGTACAGCAGCCAGTATCATTGATATGCCTGCTCTGCCTGTCTCTGTCCTCACAGCCTCTGACCTTCTGCATCTCTCATATTCCAAGGCGGAAATAACAACAGCCTTAGATCCCAACTCCCCCGCCCCTGTGCCCAAGGCCAGCCTATCATCAGGGTCATCAATGGGGGCTCCCAGGGGAGAAGCACCATGCTTTGAGAAAACATAGATGCCTGGCTCCTGGAATTTCTGATTTTGCTGGTCTGAGGTTGGCTTGGACATCAGCATTTTCTAAAAGCTTTACAGTTAGGTTGTAGTTAAAAGCTCCATTAGGTGTAGGGGTGCCTGGGTGCTTCAGTCAGTTAAGCGTCCAGCTTTGGCTCAGGTCATGATCTTGCGGTTTGAGCCATGCGTCAGGCTCTGGGCTGATGGCTCAGAGCCTGGAGCCTGCTTCAGGTTCTATGTCTCCCTCTCTCTCTCTGCCCCTTCCCCACTCACACTATGTCCCTCTCTCTCTCTCTCTTTCTCAAAAATAAATAAACATTACATTTAAAAAAAAAAAAAAAAGCTCTACTAGGTTTGGAACCCCTTAGCCTAGACCCCAATTCCCTGCCTTTCCCCTCCTCCCTGGCACTTCCCATGTGCCCTGGTTCCCCCCGCGAGTTGTAAGGCTCTGTGAGGGTGGTCCACACTCAGCAAGCGATGGCATGGGGAGCGTAAGAGGGGAGTCCTACACCCCAAACCAACCCCTCACGTGCCCCAGACACTGGTCCAGCTCAAGCTCTGTTTACAGCAGCATCCCGGACAGGCTTAATGGAGTAGAAAAGCTTTTTCAAATGAATTCCACTTAAGGCATGCTACCTGCCCTAAATTGTCACATTTGTTTCCTTGCTTCTGCCTCAGTCCTACATCCTGCAGGTTTGTTTGCAAACTCAGCAAACGCCCTGTGTTTAATCGTGTCTGGAGGCTGCATCCTCATGTCCCTGTCACAGCAGGGTCTGCTGGACTCTGTGCCAGTGCCACCATGCTGAGCCTCGCTGCCCGACCCTGGCCTGCCAGACACGCCATGCCAACCAATGTACCCACATGCCGGCACACAGCATGGCCTCTTGTGTTTGGCCAGGAGCCAGCATGATTTCCTGTCCCAGACCTGCAGCCAACTTTTGATTATGCCTGTTCACAAAGGTCAGGGAAGAAGCTGAATAAATTAAGGCCGCAGATAACCCTGACCTCATTTCATCTAATAGCTGGAGCAGCTCCCTAGCTTTACCTAACTTTCCCCAGAGCTGCAGGCAATAAAACGAATTCATCGGGGTTTCCTCCTCTTCCTGCCCTCGGCTTGCTATTCAAAAGCCCAGGAAAGGCTATCAGAAAAGCTGGAGAAGGGAGAAGAGAAAGGAGGGAAGTGGTTGGAAAGTTCTGAGCTGGTTTTGGAGCCAAGCCCCATTCATAGGGCCAGGAATGCGGGTCTGGGGACCATTGGGGGTCACTGGGTGGGGTGAGCCAGTCAGGAATAAGATAATGAGGTCCCACGGAGAGTTCCCTCAAGTCCCAACTCCTTCTCCAGCAACACTTAGGAGGTAAAAGATGGCAGAAGTGTTCAGCTGTCCCAGGGACAAACCTGGAAACCTTCAAGGTTGAACCTTTCATGTAGGGGAACTATGCTATCTGCCCCCAAGGAGAAGCAAACCAAAAACCTGGTTGTCGTTACTGCAATGATAGCTACCATGTATTTGGTGCGGGTGCTTCGGGAGCCATGTGCTAAGTTTTATAGGTATTACAGTATTTAGTTTGCAAAACCTCTTGGAGCCTGGGGGAGGGATGTTAAATGCTTGAACAAGCTAATAGGTGCAGGGAGTCTGGACAGCAACCCCTCAGATCACCAAGCCCAGGCCCCAACAGCTTCACTGCCTGGCTCCCCAGTGACCTTTCTTCCCCACGGTAGGTTCTAGGCACCTAGATCTTTCTCCCAGGCCCTCCATCTTCTGAGTGTACATGTCAGATGTAATGACATCTTGATACGTCTGTTGCTGTAACAGAGACTTGAGTGGACAGGAAGGAGTGGCTGAGGCTCCTAGCTCCCCACCCCAGGCCATCCTGCACATGTCCACTGAGCATGGCTACATGTCCACTGAGCCATGGATGCCTCCTCCCACCCCACCCCTGCCCCAGGGCCAGCAATTATTTCTCACTGAGTCCTCATCTAAATATAGCCGTGACCAGCCGCTTCTCATCTGTTTCAAGCCTTTACCTGATGTAGATCGGATTCCCCAGCTGCACACTATGTGCAGTGAGTGAGTTGCCACGGCCACACCACTCACCCCTCGATGAAGAACCTCCTAATGGAAACCAAATGACCCACGCCACAGGCCTATGGGGTAGGTTCCTGGCAGGTGGACGCGGGACACCCTGCCTTCCCTCCTCAGCTCTATTGCCGGGACACACGCAGGCTGGTGTGGCGTGGCTGGCCTCCCTGGCATACTGTGGTCCCACTTAGGGAAAGGCAAGAATGGGCATTGTCTTCTTACACCTGCGGAGCTCTTGCAAAATGCCCTCGGGGCACCATCTCTTAATGAAGAGAACACATTTTGTCATTCAGACTCCTGTCCAAGGGTACTCAGACATTAGAAAACCATCTTCTTCATTTCCCAGCAGTAGGCAGGGCCCTTGACCCCATAGGGAGGCTCCCATAGGTTTGGGAGAGTTCGTTGGCTACCTTGAGGCAGGAGGTGAGGGCAGAACAAGAGGATCTAGGTGCCGCTGGGGCACCTGTGGTCTCTGTCTCTTCCTTCCTAAGCCAGCAGCACCTGGCTGCCTGAGATGCTGGGGCCTAGAAGGTCTCTGAGGTATGCCAATTTCCTTTAATTTGGGCACCATGATTTTTCCCAGGGTCAGACTCCTTTTTGCAGGAAGATGTTGGTCCACTATCCAAAAGAGCCTCCTACCCAGACAGGAATGTCTGAGAGGAAAGATGTGTTTATTTGCACACATGCTCCCATGGCCCTGAGCACTCCTGCCCACTGACGTGTGCAAATGGCACCCATGTTACCAGGCACACACGTGTAGGCACGCACCCTCAGGCCACTGTGCGCCCATTCCCATCAGTGTACCATTTACACACAAACACTCTTTAGGTTGAACAGTCAGATCATTGCTGGGGACGCTGGCCTGCAGTGCCCTTGACAGAAGGCAGTCGGAGGGAAGGGTTGGGTGCTGGGTGGAGAAGGGAGTGCCTGCCCGGTCTGCCCTGCCGCTTCCCACGGAGCGTCATGCCAGAGAGCCAGAGGGTCTCGGCATATGTCTCAGAACTCACTTGGCTCAGCTGCAGGGGCCTGGATAGAGGTGTCGCCATGCCAGCCCCTCCCCCTCCCCCTTCTTGGCTGCTGAAACAGAGGCCTCCGTTGAGCAGGCTGGGCTTTGGGAAACTCACACCAGCAAGTCCCCAGTCCCAGCTCAGATGGGACCGTAGCCTCCAAAGCCTCCATCAGCAGCGCTCGGTGAGAGATGGCTGGAGTACCCTGATCCCCAGGACAAAGGCTGCTTCCCACCTGTCGGGCTTGGGGATATAGAGAGAGGCTCCCAATCCCCAGTGGTGTGGGTCCCAGAGTCTCTGCCTCTCCCTTCAGCCCTGACCTTGAGGCTAGGTCAAGAGCAGACATCTTGGGCAAGAGTCTGTATCTAGCACTGGGTCTCTAGCGTTGGTAGCCATGTGGCTTTGGACAGACCCTACAGCAATGGAGTTTCACCTGAAAAGTGAGGGAACTGGGAACTGGCATCTAGATTATTCCCAGGGTCCCTTCCAGCTTGTTCACTCTGTGAATGCCAGAGCATTGCTCCCATCCTGGGCACCTTGTCTCCTGTGTGGTGGCGGGGCGGCTCTCTGGTAGGATGTGGGAAAACCACCAGCCTCCTCTGTCAAATGCACTGAATTGTCCTACCTGGGAAAACCCATGCCTTGCAGAACCACGGCTCTAGAAGTCCTGCTTCCCGGGCTTTCTGGGTGGCTCAGACACGTCCAACTCTTGATTCTGGCTCTGGTCATGATCTCAGGGTTTCGTGAGTTCAAGCCCTGCATCAGGCTCTGTGCAGACCCTGCTTGGGATTCTCACCCTTTCTCTCTCTCTCTGCCCCTCCCCCACTCACACTGTCTCTGTCTCTAAATAAATAAATAAACATGAACAAAAGTAGATCATTGTGTGAATGTGAGCATAATAGTCCAGAGAAGAGAGAGAAGTTGACCTTTACACTAAGAGACAAACTTGTGGCAATTATCCCAAAATTCAAGGTTTTTGGGTAGAGCCATGATGGGCAGATTCATTCCATGGGGTTCTTGGAACATGAGCTGGACAGGAACCAAAGTCATTCATTCCTGCGAGCATTCACCCTCTTGTTTACAATCGTAACTTGCCATGCCTGAGCTGGGGACTGGGTGTGGAGAGATGAGAAGAGGTGGCTTCATGACAGTCCTCAGAGGAGCATTTTATCTGGGCGAGATGCTGGAACCCCAGACCGAGTTGTTATGGCACTGCACTAACACATTCACATGTACCATCCCAATTAATCCTCACAACAGCCCTTCAGGGTGCTTCCTGTTATCCTCTGATGAGGAAAAGGAGGCTCCAAGAGGACGAGTTGTCCAAGTCACACAGGAAGGGACAGATCCAGGATTCACACGCATATCTATCTTTTCTCAAAATCGCTGCTTCTCACTCGGTGCTGAGATAAAGCTATTCCAAACTCCCTTTTTTCTCTCCAACTATATTTGAAGGAGCCAGGAAGCCTCCCTGGAGGAGGAAGGCTGCACTAAGACCTACTATAAGTCTCCTTAGGGCTCCTACTCCACGATGGGCCTCTTTGTCCTCCAGAGAGGCCCTCAGCCCCTGAACTTAGCCAACCTTTCCCAGATTCCAGCAAGCAGCCTGTAATACTGTGACATTTTCAACCCAAGAACTGGGGTTCAGCGGAGGTACCAGAGGTTTTTCAGTCCCCAGGGGAGGCCGCAGGGGAGTCGGTGTGTTGGAGGCTGATGGCAGGCTGCTGACCCTGCTTCATTTCAATATCTGCCTTTGCCACTGCCCTGCTGTGTGACCTTGGCCAAGCTGCTCAGCCTCTCTGGGTTGTGGCTCTTCCATCTGTGCACCCGAGAAGGGGATGGCTCCCTTGCTCGGTGAGGGGTCTGGTTAATAACAAACACAGGCCCTTGCGGTGCAGCCCGTGCCGGGAGGTAGAGGACACGGTGATTTCTGGAGGCTCTGCCGAAACCGCGCTGAGAGCGCCTCGCCCTGCTACTGCCGTTTGCTAATGAGGAACAGCATATGTTGATGATTCCGGCGTCAACACTCGCTCCTTGGCTGTCCGAGTTCCCAGAGCAAACTGGCTTCCTATTAGGCATTTATACTTATTAATAGCAGCAAATTGCAGCCCTCCACAACATCTGCTACTTTTCATTTGCAAAGAGCTTCCCAGACCATTTGTATTAGTAGTATTTTTCAACCGGTTCTCCTAGGCAGGGTAGACCTGGGTCCCCCTATCTGGAAATCAGGCAGGGGAAGTGTAATGAGGAAAAAGGGTGGTTCAGGGTTACCAGGGACCTCAGCTCCCAAGCCTTGTGCTCTGAGGCTGTTGCCCTTGTTTTGGGTATCGACGATCTTGACCCTAGAACTCTTGCCTACAGGCAGGTGGGGACAATGCTGACAACCAGGGCTGCTGCCCTTGACCCTGTGCATGAGTCTGCTATCAGGGGAGACCCCTGCTGGATGAACCCCATGGCGAGAGCAATAAGCAGGAGAACCTGTAAAGTTCAAGGCAACCCATTTCTGAGGGACTTTTATTGCCTTTAAGTAGATAAGACCATCTCCTGGCAGTAGGGCAGCCAGGTGGCAGGCACGGGGTGTCCTATGAGCATCTGTGCTCCGGGTTAACTATCCACACCTGAAGAACCACATTCTGTCTCCAGAGACTTCTTTGGTACTTTGCCCAGGACCCGGCCTCTCTGAGATCTATAGGTCTATCATCCTAGAATTAGGAGAGTTTGATCAGTGTGGAATATACTGGGAAGATTCATTTGTGATGTTAGACTTGGCTTTTAAAAGAAAGTAGAGTGGCACCTGAGTGGCTCAGGCAGTTAAGCATCTGACTTCAGCTCAGGTCATGATCTCATGGTTCATGGGTTCAAGCCCTGTGTTGGGCTCTGTGCTGATAGCTCAAAATCTGGAGCCTGCTTCAGATTCTGTGTCTCACTCCCTTTGTGCCCCTTCTCCGCTTGTGCTCTGTTTCTGTCTCTCTCTCGAAATAAATATTAGGAGAGAGGAAAGTGGGTGATGGGCATGGAGGAGGGCACTTGGGATGACCACCGGGTGTTATATGGATACCAACTTGACAATAAAAAAATAAAAAGAAACATTAAAAAAAGAAAAAGAAAAGAAGTATAAACTATCATACTGCAACCTTTCCCCTCCTCCCTTTACCTCTCACAGGACCTTTGCACGCTGGTGTGACTTTATGGCCAGCATCTGTGTATCAGTTAGCTATTGCCACAAAAAAAAGCTGTGTAACAAACCATTCCCGAAGTCAGTAGCAGGTAATAATAAGCATTAACTCCTATACTCATAGACCTGCACATCCATTGCACATCATCTGATCTGAGCTAAGCTCAGCTGGGTGGTCCTTCCTTAAGCCACTAAACCAGCTAGGCTTATCTTCTGGGGTTGGACTCAGGTCTGCTCCACATGGGTTCATTTGGCTGAAGGAGAAGCAGCTACATGGGAATCTCTTTTCTTAGCCATGACAGAAACACAAGAGGGCAAGGCCAATCACAGAGGCACATCTCCAGCCTTTGCCTTGTGCTTGTTGTCAACCCATTGACCAAATCAGGTCCTAAGGCCAAGCCCAAGGTTAAGGGGCTGGAAGTACACTCCACTTCTCCATTCACCATGAGGCTAGGTAGGTAGGGGCTTGGGAATGTAGGAGGCTATTTCAGGGGAGTAAAGAGTTGGGACTCATGACACAATCTGCCATAGCCTTTGACTGGCCTCCTGGCCTCAGTCTCATTGGCCAGCCTGCCAAGGTCAGACATACCTGCCATCTCTGAGCAAAGAGGATATGAATGACTGTGTTCTAGGCATGTGGCATGACCTAAAATAAACACAGCTTCCTGAGCCAGAATTCAGCCACCACAGGTTCAAGCCCTGGCAGTGAGGGGGTCAGAGGGCATCACGGGAGACAAGGGCTCTATGTAGCCCTGGCATGGCCACAGGTCAGTAGAAATGAGGTCTGGAAAGGCAACCAGAGGCCACCAAAGGAAAGAAAGTCCCCTGGAGAGATTTGGAGTGGCACCCCAAGACCATGATGCTGAGATCCATGTGGGATGCTGAGTTACTAACGTTCAGGGAAAAAGACTGGCTTTTCCCAGCTCTACTTCCTTTGCTCAGAGACAAGAGGACGGGACAGTGATGGATAGGGATGATGGGCACCAGGCGAGGCTCTGCGGAGCCTGACAGCTCCACAGCAGCCTCTCAGAGTTTCTTAATGGGTTCTCTTGCATCTTTTCCCCCTTTTTTTGACAATTTTGAAGGAAACTGAATACTTACGGTGCCTTTTGGACGTTTAAATTAACCCCTAGCATCAGGCTCAGCATAGGCACTGCAGCATTAGCGTCCAATTATAAGAGGAGAGATGGAGGAAGAACTCATATTTCGACCAGAATGTCAAATATTTAAAGAAATGAGAGCTATGCACAGAGACGGTATGCTGAGTCTATGGAACATTTCTGAATGCAATCCGCAGAGCAGCAGGCACCCTTTGGGATGCTCACAGCAACAGGCGGAGTGGGACTCGACTGCCAGAAGAAAGCATCAGGGAAACCAAGCAGAGTCTAGACAGTTGGGGGGCAGGACTCAAGAACACTCTGCCAGCTGCCTTGAGCACACCCAGGCCTGGCCGCTCCAGGCAGTCGCTCTCTTGATCAGAGTGTGCAAACTTGTCAAGGTCAGGGTCATGAGCTGAAGTCCTGTGTGGGCTCCTTAACTCTGTCTCAGTCAGTCCTTGTCTCTCTACCCCAGGCCATTGTTTCAATACGTTCAACAACCTTGTTCATGGGGCCAGAGAGGTGAGGGAACAGAGATGATGATTCTATTTTACAGTATTTAAACCCAGACAAAGCTATGCTCTATGATTTAGGGAAGCTTAACTTAGGGCAACAGGGTGAAGAAAACCAATGTGAGTGTCAGAAGGGTAATTGGGGAGTTGGGGGACAGAATAGAGATAGACAGAGACAAATACCAGCACTTGGGTGTTTCCTGCTCATATTGGACAGTGAGAAGTGCCAAAGCAGGGGCAAAGCACTAACCAGAAAATCTTAAAAAATCATACCATTTGACCTCACAAGACCGATTTGAATTCTGAGACCCTCCCCTGTGCCTTCAGATGAGATGGGAGGTGAGAAAGGGTTCTGGGTAGAACAAAGCTATGGCATTATTTTTCCAAATCATAAAGTGGAGGCTCAGGGCTTGAGAATGACAGATCAAAAGTTACATCACCGTCCATGATAAGAGATATTCATCCAAAACACTTTTGTCCATGTGAGATTAAATTGAAAAGAATAATATGCCTATCTCTTCACCCAAGGGTCTCAGAATATTTTACAAACATGAATTTATTAGTCTACCACCAGAAATATTTGTCTTTTTATGTCTGGCTTCTTCACTTAACATGTTTTCAAGGTTCATCCATGTTGTGGCATGTGTCAGAATGGCCTTTTTTTGAAAGGCTGAATATTACAATAGTCCCTCCTTACCCATAGGGGACATGTTCCAAAACCCCTTGGTGGATGCCTGAAACCATGGCTAATACAAAACTCTAGATATCCTATGCTTTTTCCTACATATACATACCTATGATGAACTTTAATGTATAAGTTAGGCCCAGTGAGAGATTAACAACCACAACTAATAATAAAATAGGACAATTATAATAATATATGGTAGCAAAAGCTATGTGAATGTCGTCTCTCTGTCTCTCTCTCTCTCTTGAAATATCTTAATGTACTGTACATCTTGTGATGGTGTGACATGATGAAATGCCTACATGATAAGATGCAGTGAGGTGAATAACAGAGGCATGTGATGTAGCTGTTGACTTTCTGATCACATATCAGAAAAGGAGGAACATCTGTGTCCAGACTGTGCTCAACTATGGGTAACTGAAACCGTGGATGAGGAATGGGGACAGGGGGCTGACTGTATTCCTTTGTAGAGCGATACTCGTTTATCCATTCATCTGTTGGCTTGCTGTGGCTGTGGGTTGCTCTGGGAGGCTTTCCCCACTTTGGCTATGGCGAAGAACATTGCTATGAACAGTGGACAATAAATATCTGCTTGAGTCACTTCCAGGTGTTTTGGGGGTTTGTAGCCAGCGGGGGAATGACTAGACTGTATGGCGATTTTATGTTTAGGGTTTTGAGGAACTCCTACTGCACTGCCGAATAGGCCTTTGCACAAACCCAGCAGCAGTAGCGAAGACGACTCTGTGCAGGCCCCTTCCGAACCCCTCCGCCAGAGGAGCCCCCACTGTCCCCAGCACCGCGTACGCACACACAGAGGTTCTGCGAGGCGGTGGGGCTCCTGTCTTCCGAAGCAGTGAGGGAGCTTGTGCAGACACATCAATCAACATCTCTCCTGGAGTCCAATGACCAGGGGACAGACTTCAATCTTTTGTGGTGTCTGAGACCATCCATCACTAGGATGGCTTGGGTCACATCGCCATCTGATTTGTTCTCCAAGTGGAAGCCCCCCTCCATGACTTTCTTTTCTCACCCCTTCCTGTGGCCTGAATTCCCTCACTCAGTTAATTAGCATGCCTGGCACTGTAGCTTAAGACTTTAATCAGCGTGGGGTGGTTTTAATTAATCGTGTGGCTCTGCATCTGGAGTGGTTTGTGTTCCAGGGTCAGAAGAGGAGCCGATGATGGGGGAAGGGAGAGGCGGCTTTGTTTGGTGGAAGGTGTGGGCGGAGGATCTGGAGATCTGGAGGGAAAGAATCGCAATGCCACCGTGGCTTGGTAGCCACCTGGGCACATATATAGCTTCCCAGCAAGGAGTGGAAGGTAACCAGGGCCATGAGGGTGTAGAATCACACCAAGATCAATGATGAATATTCCATCTAGTTTTCATAAGTGACCTAAGTGTCAGAAAAATTTCTGATGCAAAGCAATCATATAGATCGGGAGAGTTAGAGTCAGTCTGGAAGAGGTTGACCGTTCTGGGGAATACTGCCTGAAATCGGGACTTTGAAGGCTTCCCAGGACCAACCTTCCTTGAGAAAGTCCTGCTGAGGCAAGGCAAAGGACACCCCCGTTTCAGATAATGCTAACCTTTTTGCCTGGTCTGTAGCATCCACACTTTAAAAAGGATGGGAAGAAAACCAAGATAAATCTCAGGAGAGTAATCAAAAATGACTGAATGTATACATAGAAAGATCCTCTAAGAAAAGGTCGAGAGAAGCTGAGTCTCATAATAACTGCCTAGGAAGGACTTATGCCCCTGTCCCACAGGGATCCATCTAGATGAAAAGCAGAGAAAAAGGCATGCCTGTTACAGTATCTGGTAAAAGCACTGAATAAGTCCAGGAAGCGGGGCTACTCCAGAGTTTCATCCTAAAGATGAAGCGATGGCTGGTTAGGGGCAGACATCACAGTTCAAGGAGGAAATAGTATGATCAAGGTGCTAAAGAAGAAAAGTTCTTCCTGGCCTGTTATACTCCTGGTGGAGTTCGTGGGTCTGGGGAAACCTGCCGGAGCAGTTCCCTGTGATGTGACAGAGAGGTAATGTGTCCGTGCAATAAAGAATGGGAGATTAATGACAAAGATGACAATAATAACCGTCACTTGGAATGTGCTCGTGCGTTCACAAAGCAGCTTCACACGTACCAGGTCATCCGTGCTCTGGGAAATCCTGTGAATTGGGGAGGTGCAGGGGGATTCTTGTCTCCGTGTTTAAAGACGAGGGAAAATGAGACCCAGGGGGAGAGGAGGGCCTCATTGCTGGTAAATGTTGGAGCCAGGATTTGAATCTCACTCTGTGGGCTCCTACACTCTTTCCAACCAAACTAAAATCACTCTCATTTAAAATTGGGCGAGGAAAGGATTTTATAATTCTAGGTATTGGCGTTATTAAACACCAGTTGCAAGATATTTTTAGAAATCTGAATGCAAAGCCTTTTGAGAACATCAGGTTCGCCAAGCAGCTGGCATACCCCCGGAGCCCCATGGCCCATCCATCTAAGACAGATTATAGAACGTGTCAATGGGAGAAACTGGGGAAGGATATTAATTAAGTTTAGACCAAGAAAATGCTTTTGATTGAACAAGCCATGATTTTCTCCTTAAGCCCATGCAAAATATGGAGTGCTAGACAAGCAGCTGGAACACATGAAAACATTATTATGTACTTGTGTTACCAACTTTCACCATCTATGGCCCCTTTTATTACTTTTTCCCTCTAGGCATCATGTTTTCAAAGATTTTTGCCTGCTAAACAAACTGTATTTATTAAGTAATAATATATTTCCTATTCTTGATGTGGGACATACATCACTGAGTATGCAGATAAAAAAGAAAACAGCAACAATCTGATTTCCATTAGGCTTTTGGAAATATTGAACATAGCTTGTGGACCTTATTAGCACTCATGGATTCCTGGGAGTCCAGGTACTTTGGACCAGGAACCACTATTTATATGCTTACCTGAGCAGCATGTCTGTGCCCACTTAAGGGACGAGGGAAGAAATTAAAGAGGCAATAGGAACAGGGTAAGTTCCTGGCTAGGTGTAGAGCCAGCAGGGTAATGTGTATGAAATTGATTGTCAGAATTTATTGCAAAAATGGGAAGGTTGTATGTAGGCAGAGCTGAGGCATGGCCCCTGTAGATTATGGGAGCGGTAATAACAGGAAAGATAAAATCCCACAAGTGCAGAAAGATGTCTGAGAGGGCCACAAAGGCCAAGGGCAAAGCTAAAGGAATGGGAGGAGGAGGCCAACAGGTAACTGGGAAGAAGTAAAAATGCAGCCTAGTCATTAAGACAGCTCAGCGGGCGCTTGAGGAAACAAAACAAAAAGATATGTAAAGGGAATAAGTAAATGAAGGTAGAAAGGGAAAAGAGATCATATGGGGTTTGGGATTAATTATTAATTAATTCCAGAAGACAGTTTTGAGACTAATTGAGCAGACTTTGATGCCAATTGGCCTGTGCGTGAGTTACAAGTAGCCCCTGCCAAGTGTACATAATCGTAGGGAAACAGACGCCCGGGCGGCAGCAGGGGACACAGCCTGTGCGTTCACTTACAAAACACAGAGGCCCGGTCAGCTCAGCGGGCTTGGTACTTCTTGGTGCCTGTTGTCTGATGGCAAAAAATTTAAAAGGGAGGCCACATCACATTCTCTTAGCACAAGCTGAAAAATCAGGTAAGAAGGCTTCCGCTGAGATGAAAAGGTGCCCCAAATAGAAAAGGATGATTAAAAAAAACTTTTTGTAAGGAAGAAAGTGGCAAAATAGAGAATAACGACCAAGGCCATTGAAAGAAAATTAAAATTCATTTGATCCTGGGTATCGTGATTAAGTATCTCCTAAGTACCTGGCCCTGGGAAGTCATGTAAAAAGACATCCAGGCGAAGCTACACTGGAGAACAAAGAAATGCAAAAGATCTTTCGGAGCATGCAGGCAATGGGAGCATTTGGGCTAAGCAGAAATGTCACGTGGAGCATTTTACATGAATAAGTGGCTGGCAAAAAAGTGAGTGTACAGTTTTGGGGGTGGAGAGGAGGTCTCCCGTCATGAAAAGCATGTGGGCAGGAGGAGAGGCAGCAATGGCAGTTCTACGAAAGCACCAGAATGAAAAACTTTTAGAGCCGGTTGGGCAACACCATGAGAAAGAGAGAGGGCAGGTTAATAGCTACAAAGTAAGGTCAAAAGCGCGGAGAACAAGAAAGAGAAAAGTCTGGAATTTGGTTTGTGTGCTCTCTGGGACTGCACAGATGATAAAACAAAAGGAGGGGAACCAGGAAGAAGGCAGAACATGTGTAGGAGGAAAGAAGGAAGGAAGGAAGGAAGGAAGGAAGGAAGGGAAGGAGGGAGGGAGGAAAGAAGGGAAGAAAGGAAGGAAGAAAAGGAAAGGAAAGGAAAAGAGAAAGGGAAGGGAAAGAAAGAAAACAAGCATGGACGAAGAATAAATATTTGGGTGTATTATATTGATAAGAAGTCAGTAGGTCATGGATTGGATGTTTGTAGAGATATTTTGGAGTCTTGACAGTGGGAAAGTTTACATGTATCTGTATAAATATCTTTCATAACAATTTATATGAACTCTAAGGAGGTTATTTTCAGACTCCTAAGAGAATGACAAGTGGCTGTCTCCCCTGGACACTTATGTGGCCACCTGCTCAAATAATATCTGGGGGCACCTGGGTGGCTGAGTCAGTTAAGCATCTGACCTTGACTCAGGTCATGATCTGGTGGTTTATGACTCCAAGCCTCATAGCAGGCTTCACACTGACAGTGAGGAGCCTGCTTGGGATTCTCTCTCTCTCTCTCTCTCTCTCTCTCTTTCTCTCTTTCCCTCCCTCCCTCCCTTCCTGCCCCTCCCCCACCTGTGCGTACTGTTTCTCTCTCTCTCTCAAAATAAATAAAGAAACTTCATTTTTTTTTTAAAGATCCCTTCCGGTTCGAGAGCTCTGGGCCTCTTCACATTCCTACGCTGATTGAGGTGATATATCCCATAGAATGGCCTCTCGTCCTGGTGAACTGCTGGGTGTTCTGCAAAATCCTAACCACCCTTTTCCTGTCCTCCTGTCCTAGCTCACCAGAGTCCCTGTGGAGTCCTGTGGTCAGTATCGGAGCTGCAGCGAGTGCCTTGGCTCCGGCGATCCCCACTGCGGCTGGTGTGTGCTCCACAACACGTGAGTACCACCAGGCGGCTTCCTCCTGCCTCCTACTTCCCCCCAATTCTCTTCCTCCTGTCCTTCCCTGTCACCAGTCTCCTTCCCTTTGATCTTTCTTCTCTTCTTGCCTTTTCTTACTCTTCCTTTTGTATATGCTTTGCAAATCCTGTCCCCTTCTTCTGTTCTGATCTCACTTTAAATTGCCAAATTCCCATAAGAAATATATGCAAATATCAGCATGGGAATGATGATGAGTTAGGATATGGGGTCATGTGGGTAGTGACGCTCTGGAGGGCTGAGGGAGGTGCCTGGATATTTCTGACCATGGCTGTAGACTGACATTCCAGGATGGAATGCCAGGAAAAAAGCATTGGACTTTTTTCTCAAGTCTCACACGAGTCTCAAAATCATGCGTGAGATATGTACTTTCCATTTAGTGATTCAACATCCACGTAACACACTCTTCAATATCCCCCCCAGAAACTTCTGGTATTTGAGGGGTACATTTTGAGTGTGTAGCACCTAGACCCTCCCTCGGCTGTCAGTGCACTCATCTGGCCGTCAGAGGACCCTGGGCCTGGGGTCACGAGGCCAGTGAAGCCCCATCCCAAGTGCTGGGTGATCTCCCTATGTGCGTCTTTGTGCTTGCTGGTTCTACTGTATTCTCTGGAAGAGGGGAGAAGGCAATCGTATACAGTGGAGGTAAATGGAAGCCTGCTAAGTGATCTGAGGATTGGAATACAGGGTACAGACCACCCACTCAGACACATGCGGGGAACTAAAGGTGCTTTGGAGATCCAAAATGCATGGCATTGCTGACTGGAGAAGCCAACAATAGTTGGGCCCCACTCGGAGGGAATTTGGTCTCAGTTAAACTATTGGAACCCTGGGCTTGTAGTCAACACTTAAAGCTGACATCCTGCGTGACGGACACAAGCATTATACATTAAAGGGAAAGGCTTTAGTCTTCCTGCTCAGACTCTGAACTATATGTGACCAGCGACAATTTCTAGTCATTGCCAACTGTGAGAAGGTTGTGCAGGATCTTGCTCCCAGGAATGCTGGCTCAGAATTCAGGAATGCTTCTGAAAGTGAGACATGTCCTCTTAGGTGTACCTCCTCTTCAAGGGAGTGGCCACCCTCCCATCCCTGGGGAGCAAGCTCATGCATAGTGAGTCCTTGTGCTGTTTGGGGAAAGGTCTGAAATCCCTCATGTGTGTTATGGTGGGAAAAACTGAGACCCATTGACCCATATAGCTGAGAGACAACTGGAAACTGGGGGTGGGAATCTACACAAATGTGTATATGGGGACAGAAAGTAGCAGAGTCCAAGAGTGGCCAGCATAACAGAATGCGCGAGATTGCATTCAGAACTCAGATCAGCTCTCATGAGGACAGAGGAGTTGCCGAAGTGGTACTTTGCAAGGCAGAAGGGAAGTCATTTACTTTTTCCCCCACAATAGATCCTCTCAGAAAGGCACTGTGCTCTAGACCCACTGTTCCCTTTGAGGCCTGGGCCAGCTGGCTTTCTCCTCAGCCAAGGTGGCTCAGCTGATCCTGGCATAGGGTGTTCATACCTGGCATCCTTCAAGGACAATCAGGAAAGCTGACCCTCTTGTACACTCTATGCCTGTGGGAGCCAAAGACAGGTCTCCATGTCAGCTTTGATCCTGCCCTGTGATACTGACCCACCCCACCTCATGCTAAGCCCTATGAGAAAGAGGGACCAAGAGGCTCTGAGAAGGAAGCAGAGAGACTGTGAGTACCCCTATATCCCATTCCCAGAGCTGAGCCAACTAGGAAGAGGAAGAGGAGGGACCAGGAATGACTTCCTGTGTGGCCTCAGCTGCTCCTTCAGAAACTTAGTACCTGCCTCCTGTCAAGTGGCAGAAAACAGAGGTGGACTGGGACCAAGGAAATGTCTGGACAGTTCATGAAAGAGCCCATCAGTCTGCACTGGGAAGCCAGCAGCTCTACACTCAGTGAGTGTGGCCTAAAGAAAACAGCCATGGGCATGAACTTTGGGGATCTCCACCAAGTCCAGATTCCACATTGCCCAGCTATGCAGCAACCTGGGGCAGCCCCACTCATCTGTGAACTAGAGATGGTGATGCCGGTCTCGCCTACCTCACCAAGTCACTGGAGGATGAAATGAGATCCCGTTGGCGAAAGCATCGCGTGTCCTGTGGAGTGCTACAAAATGCAAAGCAGGGGTTGGGGTAGGAATCGTGACACCATTGGGGAGGGACGGGGGGCCCCTGGGTGTGGGTGCCCTGCCTCTGGTGACTTCGGTCACTTCCCTTCCCATGGGCATCCCAGCCTCGGACTGCCTTCCTCTGAGTGCTGGATGCTCTCCTGGATGCCCCTCACCTCTGTTAACCTGGCATCCCGTCTTCCTTTGAAGTCTGCATGTCTTATTCACATGTGTCATGTCAGTACAGGCCTTACTAAGCACGGGTTCTCAGAAAGCAGGAGAAGGGCTTTCTCTTTGCTTCTCAGCACTGAGTAGTGGCAGCTGCTGGAGCTGTTGGCAGCTCTTCCTTTTGCCCAAAATGCCAGGGTAAGAGCAGGCATGGGAGAGCCATGAGGGGCCTAGCAGGACGACTAGGATGGGAGTGACTGAAGTCTCCTTCTCACTCTTTGCAGATGTGCTATGGGGGGTTGGAGAGTATAGGCAATCCCCATTCCTCATGGTAGTTCTGCTCGGAAAGTCCCACGAAGGCCAAATGGAGAATACCGAACCCAGCCCAAGGTGGTTCCCAGGGCTGGGTTCCTATGAGCCTCTGCTCACAGCATTTCTGTCAACCATGTCTGTGTTTAATGAGTGTCTCTGTTGAAGAAAATTTGGGAGGGGGAACGTCTGGGTGGCTCAGTGGCTTAAGCGTCCAACTCTTGGTCTCAGCTCGGGTCATGATCTCATGGATCATGGGTTTAGGTCCCCGCATCTGTGCTGAAGGCCCAGAACCGGCTTGGGATTCTGTCTCCCTCGGTCTCTGCTCCTCCCCTGCTCGTACTCTGTATAAATAGTGTTTATTTATTTATTTATTTATTTATTTATTTATTTTTGAGAGAGAGAGAATATGAACGGGGGAGGAGCAGAGAGAGAGGGAGACACAGAGTTGCAGGGCTTGAATTTGTGAACTATGAGATTATGACCTACGCCGAAGTTGGGTGCTTAACTGATTGAGCCACCCTGGTGCCCCTGTGTATCTCTGTTTAAAGATGCCTTATTAAATAGAAATGGTTTCATTAACATGGAACTCACAGCCAACAGCACTACATCTCGTGCCTAAACAAAGCTCATCCTAGCACACGTGTTTTCCCATAAGGCACATTATGGTCCTCTCATGCTTAAGAGCACTAGACAGCATTTCAGCACAACACTTGGGGGCCATTTTAAACAGTGAAGTCACCAAGAAAATTCACAAAAGTGCAGAAATAATGTGGCACTAAATAGACCATGAAAAGGACATTCGCTTATGGTATGAACTGAAACAAGAAGGCAGAATATCATACTTTGTCCAGCCTCTGAGGGAATGTGTGCATGTGGCTGTTCCAATTTCTCTCCACTCTGCTCAGGTCCAGGAATGACCTGGTGCTATAAGTATCAATTTGGGGGTTTTAAATAAATGTCAGCAAGGTGAATTTACATTTATGGAATCCACGACTAATGAGGCTCAGTTGTAACTCTGTACGTCGGAAATTTGGCATCCTCATTTATGAAGAGGGAACAGTACCTTCTCATGGTCATGGCAAGTGGATAAAATTAGGTAATAAAGGACATTGCAGATCAAGGTGGTGTTCTCTGAAATCTTGAGCCTCCGGATGCTGGGGTCTTTGCCAATGCATCTGGTAAATCTCAACTCCCCTGAGAGGATACAGCTCATGAGCACCCCCACCTGTCCACCTGCCTACGACACTCCCTCCAGAGTTAGTGACTCTGGAGAAGCTCTGGTCCACAAGGCTGGATGAAGAAGAGAAGGTTCCCGGATCTTCTAAAATGCTATAAAGCATAACACAATGTTTAGTACAGAGCTATCTTAAGTGTACAGTCTTAGCAGTTTTGACAAATGCAAAGGCCCAGGTAATCCACAGTCTCATCAAAACATACAAAGTGTTCTTCATCCAGAAAGTTCTCTCATGTTCCTTGCCATTCTTTCCAGTGGGCCTTTCTTCCCTAGTTGCTTAAGTTCAGGTAAAAGCCAGACACTGTTTCTTCTGATATGCTCTCCATTTTATCTTATTTGTTTTTATTTTATTTTATTTTATTTTATTTTATTTATTTATTTATTTTATTTTCTCCCTTTCATTTTAAATACATGCCAGCCAGACATTCACGGTTGGGAGAGATGCATGAGGACATGGACAGAAAAGGCTGGGTGGGCAGAGTCAGTGCAGAAGGTGGAAGAGGACCAGAGGAAGCCAGCAGACGCTTCCCCTGGGGCACCTCTGTTTCCCAGGCAGGGAGCGTGGTGACAAATGCAGGGGATTTTATCATGCGTGGGAGCGCCGTGTCCCCATAGATCTGTTCCGTGCACCTTTCACAGTGGCCCTGCTCCCTCGGTGCCTGGCCCTGCGCTAGGCTCAAGAGATACGGGGGCACTGTGTTAGACTGCCTCTGCCCTGAAGCTTTATGGGAACTGGGGCCCTGGGCCAAAGATGGGGTGGGGGCTGCAGACTGCACCAGAATCAGTGCATTTGGTAGGGCCGCATCACAGGCAAGTTCCTATGCTAAGTACTCCAGGGCCCAGAGAGTCTGACCCTCCAAAAAACCAGGGCAAAAGAGCATCAGGAAGAGAGTTCTTTTGAGCATCAAGATATACCCTTTCTCTGTCACTTTTGCCAACGTTTTTATGGTTGTAGGAACTAGGAGGATGGGAACTTGGTGGGAAGAGGGCAGCAGAAGCTGTGTGTGTGTGTATGTGTGTGTATGTGTGTAGAGAGAGAGAGAGACAGAGACGGAGACAGACAGAGAGAGAGACAAGGAACAGAAGGAGAGAGCATAAAAGAGAGTGAATAGTTAAGGGCAGGGCCCCTACTAACAGGTGGCTCAGGTGGCTGAAAGGGTCCTTTCTACCTGCAAGGGCACAGGTGGGGTGCAGACTGATCAGGCTTAAGAAATGCTCGTGTAATTGAAACCTCCCTCCTGTTACTCACTCTTGATTGTCTCAAAGCACGGGCCTGCCAACCAAGTAGCACAGAGCATCACTCCATTGTCCTCTCATTGGGTCCCTGACCCAGCTCACAGGCTTGCTGGTTTCCAATGGCAACAACAGTTTCAACAAGCTGGGCTTTTGTTTGTCTGTGAATCTTGAGCCTGTATTACCAGGACATTCACCTTGGGCCTGAGCCTACCTGTTCCGACTTGGGGGAAGGTAAAGGAAAGCCTCAAGCCCGGCCCAACTTTGCCCGTCTTGGGCCTAGAATATTCCCTCCCACCACCAGGCTTGGCACATCCCCAGGCCTCCCTCCCACCCATCTTGCCCCAGCCAGGCCCAGGCTGAGAAGCCTGTCTCAGTCTCTGTGGGTAACAGGATCCCATGGCAGACCCAGCCACATTGATTGGCCCAGACATTACCTTTCTGAAGAAAGTTCGTCAGCATCGCTCCTGGGAGGCTCAAGTAACCCAAGACATCAACAGGGGAAAGATAAGACCAGCTTTGCTGAAGTCTCTTTCTTGCCCCTTGGTGGCCCCTCCTCTTTGCCGACTCCTTCTGTTGGAAGGATGCCCACCCTTGGATGGTTGGCCCAGGTTACTGCTCAGTATCCACTCCTTTTCTTCTCACTATTATTTCTGCCAAGATGGAGATAGGGGAAGGGAAGGAGAGGAAAAGTACTGTGACCCAGAACAGAAGGGAGGGGTTAAAGCTAAGAACCTGTCAGTGGTCTTAGTGAGTCTGGGCTCAGTTTCCTCAATTGTAAAGCGGCAATCAAAGAGCCATCCTGCCCCCACACTGGAAATGAAGGGAGTGGATGGGCATGAAGTGCCCTCACCGTGCCTCGAGGTCACCCTGGTTACAGTGACTATGGAAGCAGAAGCTGTGGGTCAGATCCCAGGGCCTCCTCCATGGTCCCCGCCCCTTCCTGTCCTCCCCAGGACCAGAGGGCTATGGCTGGGTGGCCAGAACAAACCCACCACTGGAAAGTCTCCCTGCCTTGAGCAACACCAACCAGCTACACCACGTAGGCAGTGTTCAGGAGCCTCGGCCTTCCCTGGCCCCTGGGAACGTGCGCAATTTGTCCCATAGCCATGGCCGAGTGTCCCCTTAATGAAACACAAATGGATTCTAAACATGGAAGTCCTTCCTTGCTGCCTTTTAGCATAGCCCGTAGCCTGGTTTCATTTTCTCTTTAAGATGCATTGACGGACCACTTAATACCAACCTGCTAAGGCACCCGTCTCTCTGAGAGCTGATTGCAGGATGCGCACCATTCATTAAGGATTGTTAGAATCACTTCTGCCCAGCAACTTTTGCAGTCTATGCTCTGGTGTTCCCTCTTTGCCAAGAAGTTTTCAGCCCCTGGTCCAGAGGAAGAATCCCACACTGGATTTCCGTCTCTGGCTGATAGATAGCATGGGTTAAGGAAGCTTACTTTTCCTCTCCTAACTACTGACCCCCCCTCCTCCCCACATACATGTGTATAACACATGCTTTCATGACCAAAGGATGTTCAGTGAGCAGTGCCATCAGCTCATAGGAATTGGGAAAGCCCTGTGGTCCATATGAGCCCTGGATGTCCCTCCCATCTAATGACTTGGCTCCCTGGGGACAGCCTGAGGGGCTGGGCTGCCTCGGAGGTTTAAGTGCAGATGTGCACAGCTGTATGCCAGCATGCACACACTCTGCCCAGCCATGCCGCCCTGGCCTCGTGGTATGAAGAGTGGCCCAGCTCATACAGGGCACAGTGCTCCCCTGTACCTGACTTGGTGACATTAAGGAAAGCTCCAGGTTGTTGGGTAATGTGTGGTGTGCAAGCTGACCGAATCAATCAGAGTAACTGGTGAGTGTGTCTCAAGTAACAGACAGCAGTCCCCTTGTTACTGACTGGATCAAGGAGAGAATGGACAAAGCTTGCCTTTGCTTTCTCCTCCTCCTCCTCCTCTCTCTCCTTCTCCTGCCCTCTGTTCCTCTCCCTCCTTCCAGTCCTGCTCTTCTTTCCACCTCAGTGTTCTTAACCTCCCCTCACCCTCAGTAGAAATAAATAGGTCCCGACAGCACTACCTACGAATGAAGAGAGAGACCATCCCTGCTTCCCCCTCCAGTTGGGCACCTGCTAAATATAATTGTCTTCTCAGAAACATAAACTCTCTTCTCAAAAAAGGGACCTCCTCAGCTCCCTTTCACTACCTTTTTTGTGTGTTAAATATACCATTTGTTTGAAAAGGGACTGAAAGGAAGGTGAGGTAAGACTCCCAACTGGGACCCAGGGCGGAGCTCAGCCCCTCTGTGCTGCCCATGACAGTGAGCCAGGACCATGTAGGCCAGGACCACGTGGTTGCCATGTAAGCCCACAAAGGTCACTGGGCCTCCTCTGGGCTCCTGCAGCTACTGGTGCCCTCCTCCTGCTTTGGCATGTGAGACCCTGGGGGCATGGAACCCCACATCTGCAGCCTTGGTTGGCTTTGGAGCTTTAGAGATGGTAAAGGGCAGTGAGTACAGTTGCCAGTTCAGCAGCTTATGGCAAAGGGGACATTTCTAAGAACAGCCTAAATCCTTAGGTCAAGACCACGGTGTTAGTCACTGGATCCTAGAATCGTGACACTGCAGGGGTCACCTGGTCCACACCCTTGGTGTAAGAAACCTCTTGCACATTCAGCTGCCTGGAAAGGGTCCCTTCACCATGTAGCTCACCTTTCTCCAAGCTGAACAGATATGCCTTCCTGTTTCTGTGGGCTTTCCTGAAGAGGACAAGGCCAACGGTATTGGCAAACCCAGTTTCTTCCCTTGTCCAGGTTCTCGGATGTGGGTACATCCAAAGAGTCCCTGCAAGTAAGTGTTCCTCTTAACTTTTCTGGGAAGCTCATTTGGGAAACTTTAACCCCATGCCATTTTTTTCAATCTCCTCGTATTCTAAACCCAGCTCCCCTCAAGGGCGCACTTTAGTCTAGGCCATGACCAATGCGAGATGTTTAAGGATGGGGGAGGGGGTCAGCCGTGGAGAGAAGTCAGGAGACATTCTGAGATCCAAGGCAGGTGGGGCCCTGCTGGAGGGCCAGGGGATGGACCAGCACCTACCCCCAGCCTGGAGGCTTGCCTAGACCCCAATTCCAAATTGAAATTTGCTCACCCAGCTGGTAGCACTGGACGTTAATATTTCTATCTCTGTCCTTAGGAATTAATTTCTGAAGAACTTAATCACCACCTCTTCCCTCTCCCTCACCCCCTTCCTTTCTCCGTTCCTCTCTTTTCCAATTTTCCACTTGGCTGGGAATTCTCCAGCAGCGAAAGTTCAGGCTTAGGGGAGGGCGGAGGTGGCTGCTTCATTAGAGAGGATAATCTCATTGGAACCACTGGCTTGAATAATAACCCCTCCAGGGGCCAGGCCTCTGTCCCCACGGCCTTTCAGCACCTCTGAACTGGGGCTGGAGGGCCCAACTGCAGAGAAAGTGGAATGAGGAAGGGGCGTCAGAGGAAGTTAGCAGAGCCAGACTCCAATTCTGGGGACCTGAGCAGTCCTCGGGGGCCCACTTTCTGCTGGGCCCCCCACAGATCTGTATCGTGGAAGGCATGGCAATGGCGATGGCCACATGGATGACTCTTTGAAGACTCCAAGTCACCTAGCATGTACTTTTAGAGTCCTGCCCGGCAAACGGATGAAGCAGGACCTTCCTCCAGCTCCAGGGTTCTCCCACAAAGCAGTTGAAGAAAGTGCTATAGGAAAACCCAGAGCCCCATTGAAAGAAACATCTAAGTCACCACCCCCAAAAGTTATGACTTAATCCTTTGCACGCTTGCCAGCTCTTGCCTGGGCTAATGAGAAATCACAGTCCTAGAAGAGGAGGAGGCCATAACCCTGACATCCCCCATAAGAACTCCGAAGGAATCCATCCTTCCCCCTTCCATTACCCTCTCACATCTAAGGTCAGCTGTCTGTGCTTTTGGGCATTTGCAGCCTCGGCCCTCATGGGTCCTGAGGGGTAGTAGAAATGTCAAAACATCCCTGACACTGACCTTAAACTTGACTTTCCACTAACAGAGCTGAGTACTCAATACCCTTTGACAGCTACTGAGAAAGCAGAGCTCCAAGCAAGCCAGAACGCTCCTTCCCTCTTTCCTCCCTCCTGGCCTCTGGGGCTCCCCATCCCTCATTAGGAGGAAAACTGCTGGAGCCGTCTCTGTCTTTTTGTCTCTGGTTTGCCCCATGGGCCAGTCTGGAAAATCTGTGCTTTGTGTCAGCTGTGGTTCAGAGAGCTTGCATGAGGAAGGCAGCGCGGGGATGGGGTCACAGCGCTAGTGGACATGGACTGATGGCTTATTGCACACTATGAGCTACGCCCTGTTCTAAATGTTTTACTTGCATAACCGCATTGTATTCTCCATAATAACCCTATTTGTTAGATACTGTTTTGTCCCCATTTTGTCGAAGAGAACACTGAGGTACCAAGAGGTTAAGTAATTTGCCCAAGATCACACAGGTAGATGGACTGTTTGAAATTGTAAGCTGCAGGTGGCTTCCCTGGTAAGACCCAAACTGGGGGTGAGGGGGAGATAACGAGTATTTGGTTTAGGAGACTCTCAAATTTGGGGAGCCCTGGCAGGATGCAGCCACATGAACTTTGGAAGCCACAAACCATGCAGGTAGATTTCATCTTGAGATCCCCCAACCAAGCACCTTTGTAGACCTGCAAGAGACGTAGAGTCCTCTCCTCGATCTGAGTCTCTAGCAACTCCAGGTGAGGTTTGGGCTGGGTGCAGGTTCATTTTCCTCCCTTCATAATTTAATCAAAGACATTTTTCAGACCTGCCAATTGCTGTTTGGAAATAAGAACTTCAAAGTTGGGGAGTCAGTGAATAATTTAAGCCTGTACCAGCTCTCTGGGTCTGCTGTTAATGGGAGTAATAACACTATTAATAGCGATGTCAGTGCAGACACCCTGGAAAAGTCCATAACATTAGCTTAATGGCTGAAGGTAATGAAGTCCTCACAGAGGAGCTAGCCTGGTAAATTAACTTCCAAGACTTTTAGGCAGACGCCCTTGTTGCCATGGTCGGCTAGAGCAGGCAGGGAGTGCCAGGGAGGTGACCACATTCATGTCTGACCCTTCACTCTTGGGTTTCCTAGAAGGATTCTGGAGAATTCACACGTTGTAATAATATTCAGAGTGCTTCCCAGGGGCAGGCCAAAAAAAAAAAAAAAAAAAAGGCGATTAATTCAAAGACAAAGCTTGAAGGGAGATTCTAAAATTTCCTTAAGCAACATGAATAGACCATCAAGATGACAGGGAAATGGGTTTCGTCTGTCCCTCCCTCCTCAGTCTCGAAGCTTCATGGAGGTACAGCACTGCAGAGGCTCCAGTGCTCATCTGTGTTCAAATAGTGGTTCTCTCTAATGAGCTGGTGACCTTGGGCAAGTTACTTACCCACCCTTCCTGAAGTTTCCTGGTCTGTAAAATGGGTTTTTGTTTTTTTATTTTTTTAATTTTATTTTTTAAAATAGTTTATTACCAAGTTGGTTTCCATATAACACCCAGTGCTCTTCCCCACAAGTGCCCTCCTCCATGACCAGAACCCCCCTTTCCCTCTTCAGCTCCCCTTCCCCCCTCCCTCTTCAGCCCTCAGTTTGTTTTCAATATTCAAGAATCTCTCATGATTTGCCTCCCTCCCTCTCCCTAACTCTTTCTCCCCCCTTTCCCTCCCATGGTCCTCTTGTTAGGTTTCTCCTATTAGACCTGAGAGTGAAAACATGGTATCTGTCCTTCTCTGCCTGACTTATTTTGCTTAGCGTGATGACCTCGAGTTCCATCCACTTTGCTACAAATGGCCAGATTTCATGCTTTCTCATTGCCATGTAGTATTCCAGTGTATATATAAACCACATCTTCTTGATGCATTCATCAGGTGATGGACATGTAGGCTCTTTCCATGATTTGGCTATTGTTGAAAGTGCCACTATGAACATTGGGGTACATGTGCCCCTATGCATCAGCACTCCTGTATCCTTTGGATAAATTCCTAGTGGTGCTATTGCTGGGTCACAGGGTAATTCTATTTTTAATGTTTTTCTAGGAACCTCCACACTGTTTTCCAGAGTGGCTGTACCAGTTTACATTCCCACCAACAGTGTAGGAGGGTGTCCGTTTCTCCACATCCTTGCCAGCATCTGTAGTCTCTTGATTTGTTCATTTTAGTCACTCTGACGGGCGTGAGGTGGTATCTCAGTGTGGTTTTGATTTGTGTTTCCCTGCTGATGAGTGATGCTGAGCATTGTTTCATGTGCAATTATTGGCCATCTGGATGTCCTCTTTGGAGAAGTGTCTGTTTATGTCTTCTGCCCATTTCTTCACTGGTATTCATTTTTCGGGTATGAGTTCCTTGTAGATTTTGGATACTAGCCCTTTATCCAATATGCCATTTGCCACTATCTTGTAAAATGGGTTTTTAAATGGTACCTGCCTCATGGCATTGTTGGGAGACTTTGAGGTAAACTTACCAGGGTGACCAAGAAACACTCAGTGACTAGTAGCCATGATTGTTTTACTTAGAACTGTTTTTTCCTGTTCACGTTACACATCCAGTTTACTCTGCGGTCATCCTATTTGTCCCTGCATCTCTCCTTCTTCCTTTAGTCCATGCCATCAGTGACTTCTTCATTTGCTAAATTCTCCCCCCAGACTCGCCACCATTAGGCTGTCCCTCCCACAGAAGCCAAAGCTGTCTTCCTTCCCTGTGACATTCCTCCTAATGACTCAGGAGCCATCTCCCTGCCGCCCCAGCTTGTGCCTCAGCTTGTCCCTCTAAGGGGCCTACTTTCCCTCACCCCACAGCAGAATCAGGAGCCCATAGCTTCCAAATCACGGCCACTCAGGTCCACATTCACACGGCTTATCTGACTTGGATTAAAGCCTGTTCCCCAAACTTCAGATACTCCATGCGGTGAACTCCCACTGCAAGGCAGTGTTGCCTTGGCCTCAGCAGAGAGTTTCAGCACCTTCCCCCATGTGTGATGTGCACATTTGGGTGAAGGTACGTGATTCTTATGTACCTGTTTCCCAAGCTCCATCAGTGAAGACTGTAAGATCCCGGGTCACCCTGGATGCAGTCTACCCCTGACGCAATGTACTTTGAACAACACAGGAAGCTAAGCAATAATAGCAAACCTTCTATAACAGTAACCCTGTGCCGGGGAGCTGGGATTCGGATCCAAGGCAGTCTGGCTCCGCACCATGCTTTGAATCGCTACACTCTGCTCTTTTGATCCTTCTTTCCCTCCCTCCCACCTGCCTACATTTGTCTCCTGGCTGCTGGACGTGAGGTGTACAGGGGATTCCAAAATAAGTCAGGCATCTTTTCTTCTTTTGAGCTCACACCCACTAGGAGAGGACCTCACTTAATCCAATAATTATTATATAATCAAAGAATGTCTAGACTCTAAGAAACCCCCAAATGCTCTTAACTCTGCCTAGGATGGTAGTGGGGAGAGATTGCAGATGCATAATGGTTGAGCCATGTCTGGAAGGGTAGGTAGAAGATGGACAGAGGAAATGTGGGGAGAAGGTGGTCCAGAGAGCAGAAGTGGCCAGCACAAAGCAAGGAGATTGGAAACAGTATTTTGTATATACAGTGTCTCGGTTTACCTAAGAGGGAGGAGAGTTACAGGGCTGAGGATGGGTGGGGAGGTAGAATAGCAGGACTTTGCAACTCTTTATGTTAATGAGGAGTAGGGGAGGGGTCTTGAGGATGACCCTCAAGTTTCTGCATTTGGCAGCCAGTGATTAGACGAGATCGGGCGCGTTCAGGGTGGTATGGCCGTAGACAGTCAGTGATTAGAATAACCATCTTTTCCACATTCAGGCATGGAAGGGGAGGAACAGGCTGGAGGAAGGAGGCAAAGAGGGCAGTTCTGTTTGAACATGTCCTGGGAGCCGCTGGCAGTGCCTGACCTCCATGCCGGCCCCTCACTGGAGCACGTGGCCTTCTCCTCAGTCACTCATTGGTCTGTCCCTCCCAGGTGCACCCGGAAGGAGCGCTGTGAGAGGTCCAGAGAGCCCCGCAGGTTCGCCTCTGAGATGAAGCAGTGTGTCCGGCTGACCGTCCATCCCAGCAACATCTCTGTTTCCCAGTACAATGTCCTGGTAAGGGCAGTGGGATCCGAGTCCGGGGACATGGAGAACCCTCTCCCCACCAAAGCCCCCCAGTGTCCTTAAGGAGACCTGGGCCAAGCCTGACCAGCAAGGTTGCATGAGAGCAGTTTTAAAGAATGTGTCCCTGGAGATAGAAGAGGGGACACCCACAGGAATACCGGGGCAGAGGCCCTCTGCATAATGGATGCAAAGATAGGGAAAAGTGTGATACCAAAAATGATTGAAAGGGTGACCAGGAGAGGGAGGATGTTGGGACCTATATCTTTGTCTACAAAATGGGAAGGATTTATGTGCAGAGGGAGAAAGGGGCAGGATATCGCCCCTGTTCATCCCCTGGGCACTTGGCAGTTGGCTTGCCATTTTTCCAAAACAGGGGATCATGGAAGAGGAGATTGACCTGCAATACCTCAGTCCTGCCCACCTTTCTGTCTGCAAACAAATCCCCTAAGCCCTCCCATTTCCTGTGGACAATTCCATTCATATGTAACGAAGTTTCCTCTGTGTCTGTCTCTTTCCATCCCACCACCTCTTGTCTGGTGATCAATTGACTTTCTTTTCTCTATGTTAATATCATCTCCTGTTTTCTCTCTTTTCTTTCTCTCTGATCGCTTGCTCTCCCTCTTTCTTCTTTTATTACATTCCCTTCCTTGCCCTCACTTCACTCTTTTCCTCTCTCTCCCCTTGCCGGGGCTGTGCGCAGCTGGTCCTAGAGACATACAATGTCCCGGAGCTGTCAGCGGGCGTCAACTGCACCTTTGAGGACCTGTCAGAGATGGATGGGCTGGTGGTAGGCAATCAGATCCAGTGCTACTCCCCGGCAGCCAAGGAGGTGCCCCGAATAATCACAGAGAATGGTGAGTGGTCCCCAGAGGCAAAGCTGGGTGGCATGTCTTTCCTCGTGGCCTGATGAGAACTCGAGACAGGCATGGGGGCCGCAGAGGGAGCCCACAGGCAGGGTAGTGTCAGGGGAAGGGGGTGCTTTGGTGGGTATAATACAGAACAGGAGGATGAAGTGTCCCTTTGCTGCTCTCAGAAATGACTGTTGAAGCCAGGTGAGCATCCTAGAGTCAGCATCATCCCAAGTAGGAGCAGCTGCAGAGAGCACAGAGTGAGGGCAAGGCCAGGAGAGCATCAGAATGTGCCAGCCTAGTTTAGAGATTGTCCCGGAGCAGGAGAGGGTGGCATGGAGGGGCACTGGGGGAGGGGCAGCTGATCAGGAGCATGGCAGGCACGGGGATGGTGTCAAGGCTCCTGTGGCTCATCCCCCTGCCTGCACTGCTGGGTCTTTGATCTCAGACCACTGCCTCCCATCCCTACCCTGCCCTGCCTTCCCAGAGCTGCATGTTCACGGCCAGCTGCACTGGGAGAAACAGGGGTGGACAGAGGCCCAATGCTGGTGAGGGACAGACCCAGCCTGGGCAGACTGATTCCATGTTGGCCCTCCCATTTGGGCTTGTCACATTTGTTCCCAGCTGATTGATTAATGAGGCTCTCAGGAAAGGCACAGAACAAGGCTGGAAGTCGGGGCCTGGGGTCAGAGCTGTGAATTAAACATAGGCTTCCAGCTCCTCCCTGGCGCCAGCTGAGGATTCCAGGGACACCCGCCGGAACAGAGCCCTGAGCCCACCAGAACGGGGTGTCTCCTTACAGAGATGTGGAATGAACCCATGTGTGCACATACACGCACATACATGCAAAATCTCTTGCGTGGCTTGTGGCAGTGTTCCAAAGAGGCTACATGGTTGTCGTGGTAGCTAAGACATATGTATGTTTATAATTCTGTGAGTCTGGCCTGGACACCATGCATGCAAGCCTGTCAGGGAATGCACACACGAGAGCTGGGGAGCAGATGAAGGGTAGGTGCCCGAAACACAGTGCGGAGACAATATAGACCAGAAGCGCCCTCTGCAGATGTTCTTAGGGCTGTCCTGGGACTGGGTCCCCGTGAATCAGACTCCTGTCAATGCTGAGAGCACCCCCAAAGGAGTGGTCTCCCCTTTCCCAGTGTGCATCACTCTCAGTAGGACCCTCATGCGGGATCTTGGCTTTTCCCCTGACCTCGTGGTTGACTCTGCCCCCCAGGGGACCACCATGTCGTCCAGCTGCAGCTCAAGTCGAAGGAGACGGGCATGACCTTCGCCAGCACCAGCTTTGTCTTCTACAACTGCAGCGTCCACAATTCGTAAGTGCCTCCCAGCCTCACTCAGCTCCCTGTTCCTGGGGTTTGTGGTCAACCAGAGATAGAAGATGCCGGCACTGTTTGCAAGAAGCCCTGTAAGGAGGAGAAGGAAACAGACCCCTTCTCTGGTACCGATAGGGTTAATAGGAAGAGCACAGCAGGAAGGAGCAGAGTAAGAACGAGTAGGGTAGAGTTCTCCAAATCCCTAACCTATACATCTCCGGCATCAATCTGCCGAACCTGATTCAGTTCCCACCATCTGTTGAGGAGGAGGGTGTCCCTCACCTGAAGAACAGAGCAGCCAGCACCCTGGATGAGAGGAGGGGGTGAGCAGGAATAGAGACCCCCACATATGTCCAGGCCAGGGCAGGTGGTCCAACACAGCACTGAATGCTCAGCTCTCCCCAGTCCCGTGAGGGCTGGGTCAGGAATCAGGCTGTAGAGAGTCAGAGTAGGGCAGAAAGGCCCATCCTGGTGGACTCTGGCCTGGGAGGTCTTACTCTGGCTCCAGCTCTGGCCCTGGCCCTGTTTGAATGAAGTGTCCCCTTCCCAAGGGGAGGCACAGAGGACAGAGTCTTGGGCTCTGGAGTCAGACCAGCTGGAAACTTAACCATTCTGTGTCCCGCTGTCCTCTGTCAGTGGGGAGATAGTAGTCCTCCTTCCAGGAATGTCACCCAAATATTAAACCTCTGATGTGGCAAGGGCACCTTCGGGCAGAGCTGTGGTCGGCTGGGACCCCCCTGGTTGTTACCCCTGCACATCAACACAGCTTGGCCCACAGGACACCTGTGAGGACCTGAAGAGCCATTACAAGCACAGCAGTTAGAGCCACTGTCTAGGCTGCTCATGTTTTTGCTGTCATTGTATTATTTCCTCTGTAAAATGATGGAGTTGGACCAGACTGAGAAGGTACAAGCCTTTTTTTCTTAGCATAGAAAGCTTTCTCTGACCAAAATTAGATGTGGAAGCATAATACTCATGACAGACAGAAGTTGGAGCCACTCTGGTTGAGGGCTGGGGGCTCCTGGAACCCCTCTGTCTTAGAATCCCAAACATCTATCTCCTTGTCTCCAATGAAGCTCCATAGAATCCCCAGGGTTCTATAGAGCACAGTTTGAAAACCATAAAGCCCTCCTTGTTTTAAAATGCTATCCTGTTTTCCTCTCCCTATAGGGCAAGCTAGTTAACATAAGCCAAGACATTTTGGGGCTCTAGGCCAGTCTGTTGTCTATCTGTCTTGTTATGGCAGTTGTGAATCTGGACCTTGGCTACTACCTTTGGAGCTCTCAGTAAGAGATAATCAGGTCTCCCAGCCAAAAACAAGTTGCCTCAATGCCAGAATTCTCTTCCTGCTTCTTGTCATGGAGCTGCTCATGGCTTTACCATGTGGTGGCCTGATCCCTCACTCCCCTTTTGCTCCTCTAGGAAAGCAGAGTGTAAATAGATGAAATCATGTGTGAAGTTCCCATGAAGTCCACAAAGTAATTTTAAGCATCTACTTTATGCAGGGCAATGTGTTACTCATTAGACAGGAAGTATCAATGATTAATAAAACCCAAAGACTCAGTCTCTGCTTCCCAACGTCATGGCCTTGTGGATTAGTAGATGAACTAGAGAGTGAATAAGTAAAATATGATCCAACAAGGCCAGTACTGCCCCAGAGACTTAAACAAAGTAATTAATGGAAGAAGGGCCCAGTGTGACCAACTCTCTGTTGGTCAAAGAAGGAAGAGGAGATGTCCAGGTGAAGGAAGAGAAAGTGCTACTCCAGGTAGAAAGACAGCATGGGAGAGCATGGCCTGTTCATGGTGGGAATACCAAATACATGTGGAGACAGTGGGCCTGGACATCCTGATGGGCTTAGCCTGCATGGCAAGGCATTTGGGTTTCACCCTCTGGAAGATGGGAAGCATGCTGGGTTTGTAGGCAGGAAGGAGCTCTTACAAAGTGGCTTTGTTTCTTGGGGGTGAAATGTAGAAGCGGGGTTGCCAACTGTACAGGGACCCAAAGCACTGAGAGAAAAGCCTTGGGACCTTCCTCTGCCAGGTGGGCCCATGTGGGTCCATGACAGTGAGACCCTAGAGTCAATTTGAATTAAAATTTCTTTCTTTGCACTAACTTATATGGGCCCTCTGAATGAAACCCCCTACTTCAGACATCATTGTCCCCCAATTCAACAGAAGAGGTCACCGTCTTGTGAAGACAGAGGGTGGTTGACTAGGCCCTTGAGGATTAAGGTTTCAATCACCTGAGTTGGGGGTAGGGAGAGGCCCCAAATTCTGGGGACCCTGAGAACTTGGTGCAAAAAGGGTCAGATTTGTATCAGATCTGCCTTTCCTGAGGATTTAAAGGTGGTTTCTCTTACTATTAAAAAATATTTTGCCAGACCCAAGAGTCATAGGGCCTCTGCTTTGGGTTCACCCAGGTTCTGTGATTTGTGCCTCTTCCTCCTCTGTGCCCAGGTGCCTGTCCTGTGTTGAGAGCCCATACCGCTGCCACTGGTGTAAATACCGGCACGTCTGTACCCATGACCCCAAGACTTGTTCCTTCCAGGAAGGCCGAGTGAAGCTGCCTGAGGTAGGTCCTGGCAGCTAGAGTGGTGAGTGCTGCTTGCTCTGAGCATGGGGCACGGAGGGCAGACCTCCCCTTAAGAAGAGAAAGCAGAGGCAAATCCCACAGGACCCCTGTTTTCTGCCCCCACCCCAACTCTTAAGGGACCACTTAATGAAAGCAGTAAACAAGCAAAGCTCTGTGCTGGGGCTGGTGGGCTCTGAGTCAGTCCTGGAGGGTGAGCTACAGGCAAAGGTACATTCCAGGTTACTCCAACCATGAAGCCCCTCCACATGTCAGGTGAGTTCTAGAACAATTCCAGAGAGATGAGCGTGTGCATGATAGAAACAATTGTAAGTCCACAGCAAGACTATCTCTAGACTCCTTGGCTGTCCCTCAGAGCATTGTCCACAGAGCATATCTGAGATAAAATAGGACAGGTTGGGTAAAAGGGAAAGAGAAACAAGAAAGAAAGGTCAACTTACCAACCAGAGTGGTGCTTCTCAAAGTGTGATTCCCAGACTAGTGGCATCTGCATCACCTGTGAACTTGTTGGAAACTCAAAGTCAAGCACTCCACCCCAGACCAACTGGATGAGGAAGTCTGGGGGTTGGCTCAGTACCCCCAGTTGGTGATTCTGCTGCATAATCCCATTTGGGCATCACTAGAGTTGGCTTCATGGTTAAGAAGCTGTGTCTTTATTCTCTCCTAATCTTTATTCTCATCCTTGAACATTATTCATCATTGTAATAGCAATACTCTGTGCCTATGCCATTGCCTTTCTTTGGATGTAAGTTTGTGGGCAAGCCCTTCAAAGATAATGGGTGTAAAAATACTTTGGAAAAGTCTGCTATTGTTCAACCTTATGGTGCTTGTGTGTCTCCAACCATCAGGCCAGTAGGACTGAACAGAGTGATTGCCTCAGAATGTTGCTATTTAGAATAGAAAAATATTTATGTATATACGGTGTTGGTTAGACCCCAGTCAATGCGGGGGCAGAGCTGCCAGCCTGGCCTATGGTCTCCCAGCCAACACTGGACTCAGACAGTTTCTAACATCTTCACCCCCTTCCCTGGCCTTGGGCATACCTTGCATGCCCTTTGCATACCCACACATGTACCATGACCATGTGGCAAACCCCACAGCTTTGAGAGCAGAGAATTGTCCTGGTGCAGGAAGCATTAAAGATGTTTAGGGTATCACAGAGGAATGGTGAGCACAGAGGCATATCACAGTGCCCTTGTCCCATACTTCTACCCCTGGGAGTTTGGCCAAACCTTTAATGGCAGGAGGGAAGTTGTCTTGTCTCTGAGACTGAAAAGGAAGGATGATGAACACCCCACTGCCAACACCTGCTGCATTGGGCTCTGCCAGCCCAAGGGGAAAGTGACTGAACTCTGCCTGGCATTGAGAAATCTAAGCTCCAAATCCCATTTCCCCAGGCTCTGATGACTGAGCAGGAGTTCTATAGGTGGAGAGTGAACAGAGAAATTCATTTTAGAGGTAAAGGCAAGGAATGGTGAGGTTGTTGAGGGGAAGGGATGATCCCAGTTGAGATGGAAGACATAAGGAGGAAACAAGAGAGGAACAAAGAAAAGAAAGAAGAGGGTATGGAAGTCTCTACACATAAAGTCCTCTCCCTCTATGGTGGGGTCTGTCTATGGCCAGCAATGGTTACTCTGGATAATAATCAAGAAAAGAGACCTACACTTAGATTGTCCTTTTATGGGGAAAAGAAGGAAAGAGAGTACATGTTGACTTTCAAAAAGAATGTAAAGCTAATGTGTATGTGTTGATTCTGTTCTTTAAGAGAAAATGGATCTAAAGCTTGTAGGACAGACTTGGGTTTGACAATCAAGGGACAACACTGCTGATGAAGACCCTGATAAAAGGCTATACAATTTCCTCAACCCTGAGCCTTTATCTTGGCCATGCAGTGAGGAGAAGAAGGCCTGAAGAAGCCCCTTCACCCACCAAGACCAGGGGCTGAGGGCCCAGGAAGAAACCTCTTACTTTGGGAACCTGCAAATGACCTTATGGGAGCAGAAACAAAGAGGTTTTCAGCCTCTCTCTGGCTTCCTGAACTGGTGTATCTGGCAGAGGTTTCGTATGTGGAGAGGCCCAAGGATAAAATAGATGAAAGTAGAAACAATTGAGCGATCTGGTGGGTTTCAAAGGCCCCTAATCACTTAATTACCTTGAAGGAGGTTTTCAAATTCCTGCTTTTTCTTTCTTGTTTGCACCTTTTGTCCCAAGTTTCTGTCTTTTAAATACATAAAAGCAGCTTGCATCTGCCGCTCCAAAGGAGGAAAAAAGAAGCAGAAGAGAATAAAACAAGAGCCTGCCATGTTTCCCAGGGCAGTTCAGAGATCCCTACAGAAGACCGCTGCATTTCAAGCTCCCAGATTGCCAGCCAGGCACAACCCTCTATCTCCCCCTGACTCTGCAAAGGTGCCAAAGAGTCATAGCACCTCAGAGGATGTGGTGCTGGGCCCCCAAGAGAGGAAGAGGCCTGAAGGAACAAAGCCATTGGAGGATGGTGATGAAGTAACCTACCAGACACCCTAGGACATTCTCCATCTCACCCAAACTGTGTGAAGCCTGGCAGACCATTGCAGTGAGAGGCTTCTCTGCCTCCCTTATCACATCACAGGGTGGAACCAACTTTTGTTCCTCTTTTTCCTGGATGTTTATTTATCCTAAGAAAAGGAAGCTCTAAGTCTGTGTTTCTGGTCCAAGTTTGAAGGCTGCCTTCTACCCATCTCAATACCAGTCCATCTTGAGTATAACATAGTGAAGAAGCAGGAGTTGACCACTTCACGATGGACATTGTAGAAGCAGCGTCCTGGGAAATGTACTGAAGGAAAAAGAAGTAATAAATATTTGTGGATTTTTTCCTGATCCAGCTATTTGGGTCAGTTGAAGGAGGTCATTGTGCTCAGAGCTTAAAAAGAAAGCCCCTGGCTCCTAATCGAAATAAGGTGATTTTTTTTATGTCATTGTTTTGTTTTCTGTTTTAGTCCCTGGGAAGAGCTATAGCAAGAATAAGGGTAACAAAGAAAATTACACATTTGAAAGGTGATTTTATAGAAGCTCGAGACACAAGTGTCCCCTTCTCCCTGCCAGGGGAAGAGTTTATTCACAGTATGGTACTCCAAGTTTCACTGTAGGTCATGTTTGTCCTGCATTACCCAGTTCCTGAGCATTTCCCATATGCAGGGCGTTGTGTGAGGTTTCAAGATGTATAAGAGATCCATAGTCTACATTGAAAGATGGGTAAAACGGGACCATTGGTCTACGTAGTCTCTAAGGTTCTTTAATTATAAGTGGAAATAAGCCAGAAAGCACCAAGGAGGGGTCAATGCCCAAGAAGTGGTCTTACAGGACAACGTTTCAAGTCCAGGCTGCAGTGTCCTTGTTCCACCTGCCAGGGGGGGCTCCTCCTCCACCTCAAGGGACATCCAGACCCAGAGCCATCCCCACAGGATGAGAGTGAGGCCCAGGCCCAGATTCTTCTGGAAATCCCTGGGTTTTCATTTCCTTTCAACCTTTGAGTGTGGGGACGTAGACAGGGTCCTTTTGTTAGCCAAGAGGGAGACTGCCAGGTGGCTCTTCATCTCCCCAGCACCTCCTTTTATCCCCAGGAAGGCTTTCATCCATGCGTCTTCCAGTTTCAACACTGGCTTTGTTGACTATCACCAGGGATGTTGAATTACCTCTTTTTCTTCCCCTGAACAAAGAGTACATTCAGGTGAAGTTATTGGTCTGGAACAGAGAACTGGTCAATCATTGTTGTTATTATATTAATGGCAAGTATTCTAGTATAATTACAATTATTAGAAACAGAATGCCCAATAAACGTATGTTGTTTGTAGTAACTATATTCCAGTTACAAGGAATGATTTTGTTTCAGCTAATGATGGCGTTACGATAACAAGGCTGGGCCTTTAGATGAGCTGCCAGATCCTGGGTACCAAAAAGAAAAGAGATAGGAAGGAAAGGAAAGCGGAAGTAGGGTGAGTCTTCCTGTGCTCACCCCTTCTCCCAAAGTCAGGAGCGACTTCTTGCTTTCAGTGGAATGGCCTTTCCCAGGGGCAGCCATTAATCGGGCCATGACCCCATGTCCACCAAGCGGGAAGGGCCTCTGGTCCGTGAGTGGCTTTGGAATCCCCAGCCTCCGCCATAGCCTCTCTGAGCCCCCTCAGGCCCGTGCATATGATAACAGTGATCCATAGGAAACAAAGGTGAATTTCCATGGAAAAACAAATGCACTGACAAGCATTTATCCTCCATACACTATTGTACTGTTATCTCTCATCTAAACTGGAATGCAAAATCAGCTTCAGCTGAAGCTGTTCCCTAGGAGCCAGACCAGATGGGCTTCACTAGGAAGGCCCACAGTGCACAGGCTCAGAGAGAAAGTTCCTGCCGGCCCTTTCTTCCTGAAGTTCGACCAGCATTTACTCCAGAGAGCAGGGGTAAGATCAGAAGAGGTAGAATGAATTCTATCTGATTTCTGAAACAGTGCTCAAAAGTTTCATCTAACATCCCGTACCAATACCCCGATGGTGAAGCTGCAGACAAGATGAGTATCATAAAATCTGCGAAGCCCAATTTTCAATCCTCTCCAAGACCAAAGTGTTGGCAGGGTGAGGGCGATCCTCGCCCCTGGACTGCTGTTCGCCCCTGGTGCTGAAATAAACCCCATGTCCCAAGACAGGGCAGGCCAAGGGCATTCACCTGCCACTGGATTCTAGAGAGAAGTTGGTGCATCTACGTTATTAGTGATTCTGGGAAGAGGAGCCATTCCTGGGGCCCAACCCAAGGGATCAAAACCATCTTTGCCATGCCCTTCACCTTCCTTTGAGAAAACAAAGCCAAATCTAGCTAAAGAACTTGCTTCCAGTCCATGCACCACCCCCACCCCAGGTATTCCATTACTGGGTTGCCTTTTCTCCAGACAATTGCACTTTCCATCAATCTCGTCTGCCCCATCACCCCCCTTGGGGTTATGGGTATTTCCTTTCTGTATTATTACTTTGCTCTCTCCATAAACCAGCCCATCATAGATCACACTAATGGCATTATAAACTTGGGGAACAGCAAGAAAATATATGATGCGTTACATTTTCGTATTGGGCATCATGGGTCTGAGAAGGTGAGTGTAAATTTGGGGGGTTGGTTGGGGCTAAGGCTGGCTTCTTTGGAATTGATGGGGGCTGAGGTGACAGTAGTGCTGAGGGGTGCCCCGCAAATCACTTGTTCCTTAACTACCCCTAGGTGCCACCCCTGCCCTGCACTCCCCCAGCCCATCACATTTCCCCAATCTTGCTGTAACAACTAGGAGAATTAAAGCCCTCATCCTGTACACACACCGGGGGCTATAAATCCACAAGCCTACCACCCGCCTCCCCAGGCAGCACCCGCCCTAAGGGCAGTCTTTCTTTTCTCTCTCAGCTCAGCAGCGTGCTTTATGTCCTTGTTCAATTATTTAAATATGCAATGAAACCTCCATATAAAGCAGCCACTGGCATGCTGGACATGGTAGATAGAAAGGCATCTTTGTGCTTTCTATACTTTGGCTTGATGTTCCTGGCCCCTGCAATTCGCATTGCTATCTTTACTTCTGTGTGCATTTCCCTGAAAACCAAAACGTGCATGGGGCTCGGCGGTTGACCTGGAGCCACCTCCTGAAAGCCAAGACACTGAAGATTTTCTTGCACCTCCCACCACCGCAACTCTCAGCCCTCAGCTCTTATAACTGCAGAATGTAGCCACAGGCAAAACAGCCTCCACGGGAATCTGGTTCTGAATGTATGCGTTGGTCTCCAAATAATCTTGTTAAATGCAGGTGCTCTCCACCTCCAAGAGCTGGTCCTCTCCATTAGTTCAAAAAATCTCTTCCTTGAAAAAAAAAAGAATATTATGTTTTTGAGGAATTCTGTATGGGGGCTAGATAATTGTCTAGGGACAAAAGTCAGTAAGATGATTTGGTGAAAATATTTTATTCATTATCATTGTGGGAACTGAATGAGGACATTGGTGTCCTTGGTTCCTTTACCGTGAACATGGCCATGATAGTATGCTTTGGGCTGTGAAACAAGATGGCAAACGGGAGGGCATGTGGAAGGTAATGGAAGTGGTGAAATGTGCACTGGACTGAATCCTTGGACCCCTTGGGATGCCTAGTTGGCTCAGTTGGTTAAGCGTTTGGCTCAGGTCATGATCTCACCGTTCGTGGGTTCGAGCCCTGCATCGGGTTCTGTGCTGACAGCTAGCTCAGAGCCTGGAGCCTGCTTCAGATTCTGTGTCTTCCTCTCTCTCTCTGACCCTCCCCTGCTCGCACTGTCTCTCTCTGTCTCTCAGAAAAAAAAACAAAACATGAATCCTTGAACCCCTTGTACCGTGTTAGCTAGAATCACAACAGCATCACACACTGCCTACCAGACCCACACCGCCTATACAACTGTACCAGGTTGCCATGTGCTGGTTACTAAAATATTAAAATACTTCCCTACTGGTAGGTAAATGGTCACTTCCAGAAGCTTCCCCCTTCAGCCCTCCAGTATTCATTCAGTTGTTTGATATTTTGAATACCACACTTCCACCTGGTTGAACAGACATTGTTATCCCATTCCAGAGTTGGGAAAACTGAGCTTCAGAAACGCAATAAAATGATGTGTTGTGCTTCCTCTACTGGGTTAATAATACAACTAGGATCATAAAGTTCATTGGATCCAAACCAGCTTCTCCATTCCGTGGCTGAGGAGACCCAGAAAGTCTGAGGGACTTGCCCAAGGCTGTGTGATTGGTTGCTAGAGGTCCCACCACAGAACATACAGAGCATGCGGCTGTAGGATGTCACCTTCCAGAAGAGGGAAGAGGGAGAGCAGTGGATGGACCAGGGGCCTCTGTACCTGTCCCCCTGTGTTTGGGGCACTCAGAGCTGTTGAAGTTGTCAGGCTCTGAATCCCAGAAGGTGGGGGGGAAAGAACTGGACATTGGGAGCTGATGGAGTGTTTATGGAAAAGCACAGAGAGGTAGTAGCAGGGGAGATTGGATCCTTTGGAAGTGATGTAGGAAAAGGGAGTAGATGAGGGACAAGGTGCGACCCGAGTTTGGTGGGCTGTAGATGAGGAAAGAACATCTGTTGAATGTTTGCTCCCTCTGTGTCAGGCACATTATATGCGGTAGTTCATGGAACCCCTCCCCCCTCAAAAAGCCACTTGGAGGAGGAGCTTTTAATCCCCACTTCGAGTTAAGCCAAGCAATGACCAGAGCCCTTGCAAGACTCTGAAGTGAGCAGGAGGACGATGGCCTTGCATTCAGAGATCAGTGACTCCCCAACTAGTTCTTCCAGTTAAGGGCTCTCAGAGGTGATTGTCTGAGCCCCAGGCAGAGGTGCTAGGAAGTGAGGTCTGCAGACACAGGCATAGACAAACAGGGAGCTTTCTCTGCACCTTCCCACGAGCAAGAGGTAGTTTTGTACCTGGAATCTCAGCATGAGGCAGGTCAGGACCTGAGGAACTGGGGTGGGAGGAAAGGGCAGTGTGGTGGCCATGGTCCCTTCATGCCTTGCTGCCTAGGGAAAAATTGCCATTTTACATTTCAATTAGGAGGGACACCGGGGTCAATCGGCAGTGCCACCAGAGGAAAATGGGCCCAGCCCAGCCCTGGGCCTCTCCAATTATTATTAATGAACTTACTCTCAGACCTGCCAACCTTTTTATATGCAAACTAGGTCTTTATGTGGCCACTGGCAATCAGGATTCATTAAAGAACGTGTGCCAAACCTCTTCCCTTCTTACAAGGGAAGAGAGGCTTATGCTTCTACCCACATCCTGGACTAGAAACAGCCCAGCTGGAGGCCAAGTCCCAGCCCTCACAGGAGGGTGTTGCAGCTCTCTGTCCTGCTGTGCTCAGGAAGATCCTTACGGACAGCCACCCCATCCTGAGGGGGTCCCGGCCCACCAGTAGGAATTTGCCTCTTTTATTAAGGGAAGGAAAGATAATGGGTTGGCATCAACTTTAGCTGCCAGGGTGTCTGCTGACACCGAGCCATTATTTTCCCTCTCCCTGCCTCGATTTCCCCTTTGCAAAGTAGAAGGGATCCATTGGGTTGGTCCAGAGGACTCTCAGATTCCAGACACCTTCTGAATGTCGTTCAAGGGCAGCCATGTTTTGCTGTAGGAGATGGGAGCCAGAGATCCAAGACTTCTCTTACTCCACATGCAACCATATGCAGATATGGATGCAGCAGGAGGGAAGGTCAGGCTGTGCATGCTTTTGGGAGAGGAGAGCTGCCCAGGGCCTCAGGTAAAGGGAGGAAAGGAGTCAGAACCCTCTGGCTTGAAGCTCCCTGTTTTCTGCAGATCTTCTCTCCGGGTCCTCCACCCTCACACACCTCCTGCTCCAGTCCTGAGCTTCATCTTATTCACTAAATCATTTCCTGTCTTCTACGTGACCTGCGTTCTCAAGTTTTGGGGGCAGGGGGCATAGGATGGAGCTTCTAAGACTCTCTTCATGTGGGATCTTCAGGTCCCTAGAGATCCGTGCGCTTCACAGCCTCAGGACCACATGCCGAGTTCAGTGCTCTGCTCTTTCTCCCCTCCTGCTGGCCTGCCTCCTGCTGCTCCTCTGTGTTTTCATTTATTTTTAATTGTGGAAAAACACTCATAAAACTTACCATCTTAGCCAGTTTTCAGTGCAGTTTGATGGCCTTAAGTATATTCACTGTTGTGCAACCATCCCCACCATCCATCTCCAGAACATTGTCACCTTCCCCAACCGAATGAAACCCTGTGCCCATGAAACACCAGCTCCCCATTTCCCCTTCCCCAGAAACCACCATTCTGTCTCTATGAAATTGATTATTCCAGGTGCTTCATATGAGTGGAGTCATGTGATATTTGTCCTATTGTAACTGGCTTATTTCACTTAGTATAATATTTTCAAGATTCATACATGTTGTGTGTTGAAATTCCCTTCCTTTATGGGGCGCCTCTTTCTCCCTCTGCCCCCTCCCCCGCTAGCTCTCTCTCTCTCTCCCTCTCTCTCTCTCTCTTTCATAATAACAAATGTTTTCTTTCTTTGAAGATGGAATCATATTCCATTGTAAGTATATATCACATGTGTTTTATCCATTCATCCACTCGGATACTTGAGTTACTTCCACCTTTTGGCTGCTGTGAATAATGTCACTATGAACATAAGTGAACAAGTATCTGTTCTAGTCTCTTTTCTCAACTCTTTTGGGAATATATCCAGAAGTGGGATTGCCTGATGCTGCCCCCCTCCTACCTGCTTTTTAGAACAAAGGTATGGGCAGCCTGAAGAAGATAGGGGGTTAGTTTCATGGGCCCGGGACACTTGCTCCTCTGTGGGAAGGCTCCATGGTAATCAAGAAGGACAGAGGGGAGACGGCCCCAAATCATGGAATCAGGACTGGTAAGGGCTGAATGGAGCCTTGGAGCCCATCCGACTGACAGATAAGGAAGTTGAGTCTCAAAGTGGGGATGTGATGGATTCAGGGTTCCATAGCTCTTTGAAAGCTCAGCAGGCACTAGATTTTGGGTCTTCTCCCTCCCAGCTTTCAGTGACAGAGGGGGGCTCATGTTTGCCTTCAGACCCAGCAGGGACAGCTCCCTGTTGCCTGAGGCCCCTCCAGTCTGCTGCTCCCCATCCACCTCCTTTCTGCTCGACTCTTGAAGGGGAGTGCAGGGGGTTGGTGCCAGCAGCCTCTGCTGAGGGCAGTGCCCTCAGGAAGGATATGTATATCATGCCGTTAGCCATCTGTCTCAGCATGCCCCAAACAGCAGGAGCCTGGGGGAGGTTTGTTTGGGGACCCAGGCCCTGCTTGTGTCTGCAGAAGCCCTTGCTCCTGCCCACGCCCATCAGTCCTGGCATACTGACTCTCTTCCACCCCACTCCTCAAAATCCAGCCGCACGCCAGCCTCTGGGAAGAGGACAGAGCACCCACACTCCGTATTTGACCCCACTCTACCCCCCCCAGCCCTCCCTGGACAGAGCTGATTGCCTCAGGGAAAAAGGGCCCAGTCATTTCCCCCATCCCCCAAGCCCCCTGGGCCCCACTCAGCTCATTGCTAGCATTCAAGAGGTTCTCCATGTGCATCTGCTCTGAGGGGCATTTCCTTGGGGTCTGGCCAATCTCAGAGTACAGTCAGAAGCTTCTGGATTTTAAAAGGTCTCTGGGCCTCACTCCAGAACATTCCCAATTGCCAATTTCAGCCCTGTATGGAAGACCCTCCGGTCCCTTCTGCTATGGTCCAGACTCACATTCCAGAGCTGGGGCCCACAGCTCACTGCGGGTTGGTCTCTCTGGTGGGTCTCTCTGTCCCAACTCTTGGCAGCCTAGGACTGAAGCCTCAAGTGGGACACAGGACACCCTGCAGCAGAGTCTGCCTCTGCTAGGGTCGGAGGGGTACTGGGAAGAGGCAACCAGGCGTGTCTGAGTCTGGAGTGCCTTAAATTGCAAACTGAAGAGGGTAGGAGACAGCCTCAGTGAGAAGTGGCTTCCAGAAGGTGGCTGTCAGGTCTGGGATTCCTCAGACCCATTCCCTCCTGCATAGAGGCCGAGGATGGGCCCCAGGGCCCTGAACCTTCCGGTGGAGCAGGGCAAACATCTGGGCTGTATCTGGAGGGGCCCCTATCCCTTTGGCTCTCTGCTCCCCGGCCTGAGCCATGCTGTCTGTTCCAGGACTGCCCCCAGCTGCTGCGAGCCGACAAGATCCTGGTGCCCGTGGAGGTGATCAAGCCAATCACTCTCAAGGCCAAGAACCTTCCCCAGCCACAGTCTGGGCAGCGCGGGTACGAATGCATCCTCAACATCCAGGGTAGCGAGCAGAGGGTGCCCGCCCTGCGTTTCAACAGCTCCAGCGTGCAGTGCCAGAACACCTCTGTGAGTGCCCCCAGCCCTGCCACCCAGGGTCACCTGAGGCCCCCTCATCCATCCCCAAATCAGCTCAGTTCTGCAGGGTTTCCCCAAACACCCACAAAACCACCTAGCCACCTGCTTCACTCCTCCCCCCGACCCTGCTTGCCCGGCCCGGCCTCTTAGGACCGCCCCAGCAGAGTCCTAGGCTCTGAGGGCTGTCTGCCCATGGTTATGGTGAAGGAGGTTTTCTGCCCTAGGCAGGGGCTGCGACGGCAGGGGCTTACGGAATAGCCATGGGGCTCCTGAGTGCTGTCTGTGGGCAAAGACAGGTATTTGCAGGGTGTGCTAGGCTCTGGGAACATCAGTGTCCATCCTCCTTCCGAAGGACAAGCTCTGGAGTCCCTGGGCTCAGTCTTCCTACCAGGACTGACCCGAATGGCCCATCTGAGCCGGCAGAGGCCCATTGCTCCCTTTGTATCTGCGCAGAGGCCATTTCCCAGCAAGGCAGACCAAGCACCTGCAAAGGGAGCCATGGAACAGGATGGAGCTAACCAGATGGGTGCTGCTTAGATCAGCACAAACCTGCCCGGTGTTTAGAAAATCCGCATCAGGCCCATGCCCGAGCAAAGACAGGTCAGCAGCCCCCTGCTACCGACGGCGATCGGCTGATTCCTGGGTACCACGCGGTGTGCTCTAGTGATGTATCACCCTTCCTGTGTGGCTGCTCCTCTCCCCACCTTGTGGTCTTCCCAGCCACCGCTCTGTTCTCTCTCGTTCTCTTCCTGGGCCACTTCTCTGCACCCAGACGCTCAGAGACAAACATAAGGCTTCTGGGACTCATATAACATTTTAAAGCTGTCAGAAACCTTAATATTTTTCCTCACTGTACAAATGAAAAACTGGAGGCCCAGAAGCAGGGGCAGGTCTAAGTTTGTGGGGGCTAGAACTTAGACAACTTGGGGGATCCTCTTTTAAGAATGAAATGTAATAAATACAAAACTTGATATATATAGGCAGGCCTGAGAAGGCGCTGAAGTTCATGAGCCTCAGGTTAACGCACCCTGAGGGTAATCCCACCTGTCAGGGCTCCTGGGCTCCATTCTGTGCCTTTGTTCCCAGGAGGCTCCAACTTTGCCCCCACAGTCAGGGCAGTGGGGCCCCTAATGGGCTCATTCATTCAGTCAGGCCTCACTCAGGAGTGCTGGGGACGGTACGTAGTAAGGCAGTGGGTCCCAAGGCACTGAGTTCTGACCAAGGAGTTTATAGGATGAACTCAGGCTGCTATATGGGGTGCCCTTGTCTGTGTAACTGAGCCAGATGAAGCCGGGGCCCACGAGGCCCAGTCGTGTAGTATCTGAGAAAACAAAGGCTCCGCCATCAGAGGTCATAGACTCTGTCCTCCCTCTGGGACCAGGTTCCTTGGGGCAGTATCTCTGATGAAACCAACTTTTCTCTGTCCTTTAAACACCCATCTGCCTTCCGCTGACTCACATGTGGAGCTCAGACTTTTTCTTTCAACAGGCACTTGCTTATTTAGGGAAGAATCACTTGAGCCAAACCCTTGGAGCTGGTCTGGTTGGCTTCAGGATTTATGAGGAAACAGGAGGTGTTTAATATCCCATTTGCTTGCAGGTTTAATCTGGAATGCTGCAGAAATCTGCCAAATAGCCTAGCTGTCGGGACAGGAGGGAGATGTACATGTGGGAGCTGTAGGGACACATCTGGGATTTCAGGGGTTGGGACAGCAATTGCCAGTTCAGTCTCTGTAATGCTGAGTGACCTTGGGCAAGCATGTGGGCCTCTCTGAGCTTCATTTACCCCTAGACTTTTTCCAGCAGGGAGAGTAAGGGGCTCCCACAAACTGCTTTGTCCAGGACTCTCCCGGTCCCATATCACATCACCAGATACAGTCACCATATATAAGTGCCCACAGCAGCAGGAAGGACGAATGGGGGGCAGTGGGACATAGGAGGAGATGCTGAATCCAGGCCCAGCCCTGCCCCTCTGTGCCGTGTGACCTTAGACGTGTCAATTTTTCTCCCTGGGGGTAAAGTTGGAGCCTCCTGGGAACAGAGGCATAGAATGGAGTCCAGCAGCCCTGACAGGTGGGGTGGAGCCGCTCGTCTGGGATCCCTCTGCAGGGTGCCTATGCTGGCATCCTGGTCAGTACCATGGGAACAAGGGGGAGATGCCACTGGGCATCTGCTTGTCTGATGTTGAATCCTTGGGATTTATAAGATCTGCTGGTCACACACAGCTCCTTACTCAGGGATTTCACATCCAGAAGCCTGATGCCCCAGGACACAGAGGTCAAGTCTGCTTTCAGCCCCGAGAGGCCCCAGGCCCCCCATAGGGGTCTTGCCTGGTCGGCTGGCCTCCTGAGTGCAGGGGTGAGTCTCCTTTGAGGAGACTTCCCGTGTCTGCTGGACCACAGTGGAAACATGACACGGGACCGGAGGCCTGGGGCCCCAGGCTCTGACCACCAGCCAGAGGACATGACTCCCAGGCTCCTGGCACATCCCCTTCTGTCCCTGGAGGAGGTGGGGCAGGCACACCCTGAATGCTGGCCCTTGGTGCTAGGAGTCTGTCTGAGGTCCCCCACCTGCCGCGGGCCTGTTTGCAGTTTAAAGTCCTAGCACATGAGGTGACAGGAGGTGTACCCCACAAAGGGTAGATTCCAGGACACATCCCCTCTCTCTACCAGGACCTGCTGGAATATCATGCCCTTCAGGAGAGCTCAGTTCTGACTCTTCCAAGGAGCCTCTCTTTTCAGGGATCCCACTTTAAATGCCCAGTTCTGGGCCAGGATACCACTTGTTATCAAGCAACTTCCTTAAAAAAACTTTGGGGTCACAATCAAAGGCAAGCCTCCTTTACCGTACTTATAGAGGACAACATACTGCCAGAGTGGGAATAGACTCAAGAGGGTGTCTACTTGCGATCTGAGACAGAGGGGATCTCTGAAGCCCAGAGAGGACATGTGACCAGCCCCAAGTCACACAGCAAGTAAATAGCAAATTCAGAAATTCAACCCAGGGGCACCTGGGTGGCTCAGTCGGTTGAGCCTCCGACTTCAGCTCAGGTCAGATCTCACATTTGTGGGTTCGAGCCCTGCGTCGGGCTCTGTGCTGACAGTTAGCTCAGAGCCTGGAGCCTGCTTCCGGTTCTGTGTCTCCTTCTCTCTCTGCCCCTCCCCCTCTCATGCTCTGTCTCTCTCTGTACCAAAAATAAATAAAACATTAAAAAAAATTAAAAAAAAAAAAAAAAGAAATTCAACCCAGCTTCATAACACACCCCCCTCAATCAAAGGTTGGGCAAAAAATAGCAACTGAGCACTTCATACCCAGCCTTGGTGCTATCGCTGGGAACAAGGTCTGATGTGCCTCAGACAGGACCGTGGGAGGAGTTTTGTTGTTTCGCTTCGTAAATCCCTGAGCTTTCTGGAATGAGGGCAGGAGGAGAGGCTGGGGAAATCCAACAAAACCCCAGAGTGTGTGATGACAGAGAGGTCTCAGAGGAGAACATAGAAGAAAAACAGGAAAACTCTGCATGAATGTGATGCTAGGCTGGGTGGCCAGGCAGGTTGTCTCCAGCCCACATTTTGGGGACAGGCTCTGGGCCATTGCCGGAGCCTGAGGCGGGTGCTGTGGGATGAAAACAGGGCAGCTCACAGGCAGCAATTGGAGGGAGGAGCAACCATGGGTGTTCGTGGCCTCCTTTAGACCAAGGCTCCAGGGAAATGACAAGTGCTGCTAATAATAGTGCCCAGTCCCCGCCTCCCAGGCACCAGCAATCACGGGAGCAAGGAGCCGCAGGGGGTAGCCGGCTCCAGCCCCGGCCTCCACCCACCCTCAGTGGCCGCCCGTCTCCTCTCTGTGTCCCAGTTGACCAGATGCAGAACAAGGACGGAGAGGTAACTTGGCCCCCTCCTTGCTTTACTGGAGCTCAGCTGGGAAGAGGTCTGCTGAGCCGTCTGAGGTCCTGGGGTTGGACTCGGAGCACACACAGGCTTCTTCGTTGTTGGGATCTCTCGGCCTGAATGGTAGAATTTTCCAGCAGAACATTTCAGAGCTTAGAACAGGGAATGGTGAGGGGAAAGAATGTCCAAATTAAATAGGTCTTGTTTTTGCTTGACAAGGTAGAGGCTCACACTTTCCCAAGGTAATGAGCAACGTCATTCCCGAGCTGGGCTGTCGTGTGCCAGACCTGGATTGAGACACTTAACCTCCTGGCCCCTGAAAGCCTGAAACACTCGCCCCTTAGCTCTGGGTTTTGTGCAGATTAACTGCCCGCTGATTGCAGAGAGCTATATAAATGCTAAATGAACCAGAGGTGGGGGGCCCGGGGGATGAGAGCCAGTGAGGGGGGGCAGCCAGCGGTCAGCCCCCTCCTGCTGTCGGACACAGGTCATGGGGAGAGAACCTCCAGGAATGACAGTGACCTCCCTAGAGACAGAGGGGTGGTGGGGAGCACCAGAGGTTAATGGCTTCTATAATATTTCATAGTCAATATCCCAGGAATGGGCAATAAAAAGATAAAGCAAGGCCCAGCATATTTGATCCTTGAAGTCTTTTATTTTCAATTTTCCTCGAAAACTAAATGCATGTAAACACACACGTGCATTGCAGAACACATAAGCATGCTCGTGTGTGTACATCCCATATGTGCCAAGAGTCTGGTGCCTAAATACTCAATAAATGCCTGCTATTATTACTTCACATAAACATAAACACAGAGAACGCAAGTATATTTTTGGACGGCATCCCCAAATGTATACACATAGACTAAAACACACAGTCATATTTGAGTGCTTTGTGCTATGTGACAGGCACTGTGCTCAGAGCGTGGCACAGTTATCTCGAGCCTTCAGAAGAGTCCCGTTAGGTCTGCTCTGTTTGTAATTCCCACTTCACAAATGGGGAAACTGAGACTCCCACCATTTGCTCACATTCACATAGGCGGTCACTGCAGAACCACTTTGTGGCGGTACGTGCACAGATGCGTGTGCACGCGCGTTATGAACACGCAGACAAGACAGATTTGTGCCCTGAGCTCTTCTCACATGAGCTGCATGTGAACACATTTGTGCACACAGACACACATGCACACATATGCAGAGTGTCTTGCCTTGATCTCTCAGGGGTTTCAGAGCCTCTCTAAGAGAGGCCTGAAGGTTCTATTGATCTTTGGTTGATGGGCCCCTGGTCACCACCTGCTGCTGACACCTTGAATCTTGGCCAGACCCAGGTCTGAGAAGCAGGAACCAGGCTTGGATCCTGACTTAGGCACCACCAGCATCCCTCCTAGAGGTAGAGGTAGAACAGCCTCAAGCCAGCCCTTAGCACCTTCCCTTAGCAGCTTTCCTGCACTGGGGCCTTGGAGGAGGGAGAAGGAAACAGAGATGGGAAGGAGAGGAAGTGGAGCTTGGCTAGGGGAGGGAATGGGAGGGAGATCTGGAAAAGTCTCTCCCTCTCCCCTTCCCTCCATCCTCTCCCCTACCCTGTCTCTTGCTCCTGCAACATCTCTCCACTGTCAGGCCGCTGTCTCCTGCTTCCAGCAGACCGCAGGGAGTGGGAGCGGTCAGTCCCTAACTCTGTGCAGCACTGGAGTCACAGAGTTGCCTGTTTGAAATGCATACCCATCTTCCAATCCAGCAGGTATAGGGGGAGGCCCTGGGATCCCCATTTAGGCCCCCTAAGTGATTCTGATGAATGTGGCCCACAGACCACCCTGAGAACCACCAGTCTAGAGAGGGGGAGGTTTTGTGAGAAAGCTCAGGATGTCTGACCAAGAAGCAAAGAACATCATCTCTGGGGAGTTGGTCAACTGCACTACACGGCAAAGGGTTTATGAGTCACCAGCTGAGATAAGCGATTATCGAAGTCCCTACAGTTGTATCTTCAGGGCTGCAGAGCTTTGCTCTATTCTATGGCCTGAGCCCAGACCCTGGTGCCGTGGGTTGCAAGGGAGATTCTCTGAGAGTGTGGATGGTACAGAGCCAACCACCACCACCGTGGGGATGACACTGACTGTGGCTCACTGGCCTCAGCACATGTCTTCAGGGAGTTAGAGAAAAATTTGGGAGTGCCAGGGTAGAGCCTGGAGAAGGCTGGACACCATCCCACTTCTGTTGTGTACGGGGACAGTGTCATGATGTATTCACACTGGAGCACCTTCTCAGGAATAACTCGGGAATTTAGGGCGATTTCCCAGATTAGGATTGTAACATCTCCTCTAGAAGTCTCTATGGATAGGCTCCAGAGGCCGTGACACTGTCGCAGGCCCTGAGACCATCCCAGGCTGTGCATTCCCGAGGTCCTGGGGCCTCTTAGTGAGAAGCCAGCAGCTCGCTCGCTCTGGGGAGGGAGAGTCGGCTACCTCCATAACATCCATCAACACTCCACGCCTCAGCCCCTCTGAACTTCAAGTGAGTTCAAAGAGCCTTTGGCTCTGCAAACACCACTCCGAACCAGGTCTTCTGGACTGAACCCCTCTAGCAAATTGCCAGCTCTCAGCCCCTCCTCTGCAGAAAACCTGTCTCTGTTCCATTCCTCCATTCACCCCCTGTGGAGGGCAGAATCTGGTGGAATAATGAGAAAATCACCAGGTATGGATTGGAAATGCTGCCCTGGGCAGGCTTGGAGTTCCTGCCACCTACCCTCCTTCTCTGAGGATTGATAAGTGTCTGATATCAGAAAGTGGGAAGGAGGGGCTAGCACCTCCTCCTGCCCTCTATGTCCCCCCTCGCCCCGCAGCACTCAGACCCAATGATGAGACCCAGTCAGGTGGGGCACTGAGTCCAAGGAGAGCTGGACAGGGAAGCAGGACCCCCAGGGACCCTGTCCAGGCATAGAGGGAGCTCCCCCTTGGGCAGCCACAGAGCTGGGGCCTGGCCTCTCGAACCAGTGCATGCTTTTGGAGTCTTGACCCAGATTCCCAGGTTTGGCCCCTAGGGTGTCCACCAGCTCTCCTGACTCCTAACCTCCATCAGCTCAGCCCCTGAAGAGTGTGGCCCCTTCATTTCCAGTGCCTGCACCCACCACCCACCATGGGAATTGATCAGCCCTCTCTAGGTCTTTGATAAAGCACCCATCTCCTCTGAACTTCTCCTAGGAATTAACGATCCCAAGTTGAATCAAGGGCCCAGTGGCGCCTAATGACGAGGTTCCCCTGGACGGTGAGGGAGGAAGCTGGGAAACTGCAGCTGGTGTGAGCCAGCATCCAGGGAAGGGGATTGAGTCACTTTGCACTGATCTGCTCTGTGAATCCATATTCCACATGGGTGTCCCATCCAGGCCCGGCCCCTCCCCTGCCTTAGTATCCTGGCCCCCTCCACTCCCACCCTGTTCCCGGAGCCATGCTTCCCCACCTGTGAGCCCACACGCGCACTCAAGCACAGGCAAGGCAGGTCCTTAGCTCCGAGGGCCTTGCCGGCTCCAGGCTCAAGAGCCACCTCTCCCTAGAAGTTTCTGTGACCCAGCTTTTTTCTTTCCTACCCCCGACCTGGCTGCAGTATTCTTATGAAGGGATGGAGATCAACAATCTGCCTGTGGAGTTGACGGTTGTGTGGAATGGGCACTTCAACATCGACAACCCAGCTCAGAACAAAGGTGTGGACGGTGGACCCTGGGGGCGGGGGGGGGGGGGGGGGACAGGGCAGAGGGAGGGGGCGGCCCTGTCTTCGAGGACACATGTTATGCCATCCTTGCCCCGTGGTGACCCTCTCCCTCTGGCTCTGAGCCTGCCCTCTACGCCTCTGCACTGCTCGGGTGTAGAGCCGCCATGGGCAGCAACGCTGGGTGTGGCTGAGCGAGTAGAACTGGCCGCAAGCGCCCTGCTGATTCTGGAGGGAGACCCCGTTTCTGGTTAAGTCTCGCTCCCCGGGCCCGAAGTTCTCCTTTGCTCTTCTCTGTGTCAGAAGGGCTAAAGGGACACGGCTGCTTGGGCTCATCATCCGAGGCTGGGACTGCACTCCTTGTCCGCAGTCCCATCCCCTCCCACCCACCCCGCCTCTCCGCTTCGTCCGCAGTTCACCTCTATAAGTGCGGAGCCATGCGAGAGAGCTGCGGGCTGTGCCTCAAGGCGGACCCAGACTTCCAGTGTGGCTGGTGCCAAAGCCAGGGCCAGTGCACCCTGCGGCAGCACTGCCCCGTTCACGAGAGCCCGTGGCTGGAGCTGTCGGGTGCCAACAGCAGGTGCACCAACCCCCGCATCACAGAGGTAAGCCGAGGTTCTCTGGGCCGCTCCAGGTGGCCGAGCCATGCCCCGCCGTGGTGCCAGCCACCCCAGTGATTACCAAGGCGGGCTGGGAGCATCTTTTGTTTTCCTGCCCAGCTTCCCCAGAAGCTGTGAGTTTGGTCCAGGAGTGTTTCCCTTACCACGGAAGGTTGAATACAGAGCAGGACTCCACGGTCCTGTTGGAGTCTCCCTGTGCACAGTATCAAAAATGACTCTAAGTCCTTTTGTAAGAATCTGGGGGATGAGGCTGTTAAGCTCCATCGGGGACAACCTCACCAAGCAGTCAGCCAATAGCGGAGGGTGCATAGGGTTCCAGGGTGCAGATCCCAGCCCTTGGGAGGTGGAGAAGGTAGAAACAGTGAGACCTCAGGACTCACTCAAAGCAAGACCTAAGCGGGTAGATGGCAGAAATGGATTTGGAGCACAGTTCAGGGGACATAGGCCATGGAGCAAAGACGAGTGAGAGGCAGGGCAGAGCTAAGCTTGCAGAGAAGGGGGCTTGAGTCCCAGCTCTGCCAGCTAGGCGCTGGGTACCCCAGGGCTAATTTATCATTGCCTTCATGCCTCAGCTTCCTCACCTGTGCAAGGGGTCTAAGGCTCCATCTCACAGAGGAGTTACAAGGATTGTATGAGCCTTAAGTCATGCAAAATGCTGGCTCCCGGCCCAGCCCAAAGAGATCTCACCCTCTTCCTCCTTGTCCATCATCAACACTGTTAAAACTGGTCCGTCCATATCTATGCCAAGGGGATCACTGTCCCTGGGGTTTCTTTAGGTCACCAGTGCCTTCATCTCCCCACTCTCCACTCCTGACAGAGAGACCCCTCAGGCTTCAGCTCCCGCCATGCTCCCCTGGTAAAATAAAGAAGAGGCGTGCATGCCTCAACAGCCGGACCCTCAGCCCTCTAGCACAGTGTTTGCAGATCGTAGGTACTCAGCACCTCCTTGCTATAGTGGCTGCTGCCAGAGGGGGGAAAAAAAGAGGAAAGGGAGCTCTGTCTTGCCTCCGTACATAGTAAGGAGAGATGGGTGGCTCTGTGCAAAGTGTCACAAACACACATGTATCCAGTAATCTAATCGTGGCAGTTACAGTAATAGGCCAGATATTGCTGTGGTCCTTCACAGTTTGCAAAAACAGTTTCCAGTCCCTTACTTTGTCCGTCCCCACAGCGACCCCACCATATGGTTTCCACGACTACTGTAATGCAGTAGCACAGGCAAAGTGGCTTCAAAGACAAAAATTTGCTGTCTCTCAGTTCCAGAGGCTGGACGTTGAGACCCAGAGCTTGGCAGGACCAGTCCTTCTGAGGGCTTTGTGGGAGCACCTGCTCCAGCCTCTCTCCTGGCTTTCAGGGGGTCTTCTCCCTGATTCCCTTCTCATCATCCTTCTGTGTGTCTCTGTCCAAATTCCCTCTTTATTTGAGGACACCAGTCATGCTGGATTAGGGACCACCCTGATGACCTCATTTCAACTTGATTACCTCTGTAAAGACCCTTTCTCCGAATAAGGCCACGTTTGCAGGTACTGAGCACTGGGATTTCCACAGATGGATTTGGAGAGGATACATTTCAAGTTATAATGCCTGCCAAAGCCAGGGGTATTAGCCCCTGTTCCTAGAAACAAAGCGCAATGCTCAGAGATGCAACGCCCTCACACCAAAGCATAAATCAAAGGGGCCCTGAATCCTGGGTCTCTGGATTCCCAGATTACGCTCTTTCACCCCAAAGGCAAAACCCCATAGATATACTCACTCACCCCTCCGCTAGAAAGCTGTGAGCACATCCCAGGGAGGTACAAAAGCAGGCAGGGGGCTTGATTTTTGTGAGTGGCACCCTCCTCCAGCAAAGTGGGCCTGCAATGGTGGCCCTTTGTGTGAGCCCCCCACTTCAGCCCGTTGTCGTCCACATTCCTGGTTTCCTAGACACGGGGAGTCTCCCTCAGCCTCCACTTCACTCTCCTGCATGGGTAGGAATCTCAATAGCAAGTCTCAAGTTGGGGCAAAAGACATGCATTTAACCTACATGCATTCAGCCTGGGGAAGGAGGGCACCTGAGCCCCCCGTGCCCCAGCCCCCCTCCTTTACAACTTCTCCCACCCGCGGAGCCCTTAAGGCAGAACCACTCCCTGGGGCTGCCACGCATGACTGCTGCTGGTGTGTCTGCAGCGAACAGTACGACTTGCTTCCTTCTTGGCCTGAGACCAAGAAAATCACAGGGAGGAGATAGCAAATTAAACAAATCTCCCTGTGATGGAGGCTATTTACTGGCTCTATACTGGCGTCAGCCCTCTGGGGAGCCCAGGGAACCAAGGACTGGGCCAGAGATAAAGCTCCTTTTTCAGGACAACATGCCAGGCTGGAATATCATGGAGCCACTGCTGCCAGGTGCCAGTGGGGTTTTGGGGACTGGCTGGGCAGGCATTTGGGAAGAATATACGCTCCGCCTTCTAGCCCTTCCTGTATCTGCCCGCCTCCCTTTCACAGAAATGGCCCCTGCCTCCAAGGGATCTGTTTTTCCACAATAGTGGGAACACGCATGTGAAAACCCTCACACTCATGGGCACGCTCACTCATGCACATGTATATGCATGGGTAAGAAGGATCTTAACTTGTAGGTGAACAGACTTCCCCAGCAAAGCCGCCCCTCCAGACTGGTTTCTCCCACCCTCCTCCAGGGTGGAGCCCCAAGTTGTGACCCTTGGGGGTGGAGAAAGTAGGAAGTATTAAGAGGTGGGTTGTCTGGGCTCCTTGAGTTGTGATCCCATTGGTTTTGGCCAAGATCCAGTTGCTGGTGTTCAGAGACACCAGGCATGGGAACTGTGCCCTTCTCTGGTCTTTCAAATGCCAGGAGAGGCTGGCACGGAATGTCTTCTGCCACTAGGGTCACTGCTGTGGGATGTCATAATTAGATCGCATGAACTGTACGGGGCACCTACCTCAAAGCAGGCCCTTGGTTGTTGGTTCCCAGCATCTCAGTCATGGGTTTTTAACACCAATGGTGACATCTTAGGAGGGAAAGCCAGTCATTTTGGCCAGTCTATGAGGGTAAAGTCTAAATTAAACCCATCTCTGTTAGAAACCAAGCCAGACAATGAAGGCAAAGGGCTTGTGACAAGTGCTCTTCTAAATCCAGGAAGATGTTGGGTAGTTGTGGTTTTCAGCCCAATGACAACTTGAGAAATAAATATGGTGCCATCACTGAAAAGTCCACAGGAAGTAAGACACCATCCCTGTGCTCAGAGACACAGGATCTGATGGATGAGGAATCAGACACCAGTGATTGTTACCATGAAAGGAGCATTACATGTCAGTGGAGAGAGGGGGGGAACAACTGGTTATGGGGAAGTGACATTTGAGAAGGGTCTTGAAAACTGGGTGGTCTGCCATAGTGTGGAGGGCTGTGGGCATTAAGAGGGTTGTCCATTTTCCTTCAGAATGAAACAACACAAGCAAATGCCAGGATTTTCTATGAATCACTCAGGAACAGTGTGGGTCATATTCCATCCTCTCATCTCTTCCACAGAATAGGAAGGTGAAGGAGGGGATTTGAAACTGCTCCTAATACCACACACAAACACAGACTTCTCTACTGGAAGTTCCCGCCATTGAGGGTCCCAGACCTGGGTGCCCTTGTAGACATGGGCCCAACTCAGGGAATCGGGTGGAGAAGGGGAAGAGCCAGAAGCCTCTCCTTGCCCCACCAGCAAGTGGGTAATGGCTCTTCTCTTGGTTCCTGTCAAATTACCGTGCTTCCTCCCTCCAGATAATCCCAGTGACGGGTCCCCGGGAAGGAGGCACCAAGGTCACCATCCGCGGGGAGAACCTGGGCCTGGAATTCCGGGACATCGCCTCCCATGTCAAGGTGGCCGGTGTGGAGTGCAGCCCTTTGGTGGATGGCTACATCCCTGCAGAGCAGTAAGTTGGAGCCGCAGGAGGCGTAGGGAGGTGCAGCTGTCTGTTGTTGACTCCCCTTCCCTGGCCAGCAATTGACAGCCAATGGCAAAAGGTGACACTAACATTCTAGTGTACTCCCCACCCCTGAACTAGCTAGCTAGCTAGCTAGTGTAGAACAGGGGAGGGGACATGGGGCTGGGAGGGAAGAGAAAAGTGATCCCTACCACCTTAGGGTGTGGCTGTGGGTAGTGATGAGACAAAGCAAAATGAAAATCTGTAAGAGAAGTGTGAGTTCAGTTCCCTACCCCCTGCAGTCCCCAACTCCCCACTCATGTCCTCCTCCAATTATGAAAGAAGCTAAGCCTCTGGTACTTTCTATGGAGACTGAAAATGAAACTCCACACCTGCTCTCTGGCCTGTGGGAACTTTGGATTGTTTTTCTCCATGCACAGTCTGCTGGTGCGTGGAGTTTGTTCCATGATTGACCTTTACATCCCAATCCACCTGTTAGAGGACGTTTGTGAGTCAATGTATCATTGCTTTGGAAATAAGTAAAAGCAGTTCTCCAGCCCAGCAGACCCTCCTATGAAACGTTAACCAGCATGACAGAATCTATCTTCTGTACCATCTTTGCTGGTCCTCCCACGGTGACACGTTGCCACCTGTCCTGGGTGCGTGGGTTCCTGACTCTTTGCAGGTCTCCCCTTGGGTATGTCAGTCTAGTTTACCTCTCATCTTGCTGGGTCTTGTGCAGGTTCAGTGACTGTGAAACCATCAGTACCACCATCCTCAGTTCCTCCTGATTTCCCTCCTGATCTTCCTGACGCGCTCTTAGTAGATCCTGTGGTAGAAGGATCTATTCTTGATAGAACTCACCTCATGATCTGGCACTGCTAACTCGCCCAAGGATCTTTCTGTGGCTCTTTCAACTTTCTGAGTCCTTCCTTAGAACAAAACCAAAAGCAAGCAGCTATCAATATATTGTGAGTTGGGGAACTTTAAAATGCCCTACTCTGGACCTGCAAAGCCAGATAGAAAATACATTACTATAAAGTCACATGACTGAAATATCCTGGTACCAGTTAGATCAGTGAAATAAGATAGAACACCCAGGAAAAGAATCCTGATACGTAAAAAGTTAGTGATGTGATAAAGGTGACATTTCAAATCAGGAAGAGAAGCAAAGATCATTCAGTAAGTAATCCTCATTGACTCCCTGAAAAAAATACATACCAGACTCTTATTTTACATTATACGCCAAAATAAATTCCAAACGGATTAAAGAATTAAGTGAAACAAAATAAATCTGTGGAATGACTAGAAGAAAATGCAGGTGAGAATTTATCTGATTTCAAATAAGGGAAGTATAACAGTTCTAAGCATAACAGCAAAAGAAAAAAATTATAAAGAAAAAGATCAGGGGATTGGAGTATTAAAACTTAAAATTTTTTCATCAAAAATCAAAGAAAAATGTGCATAATAAACTGGGACTCTTATTATACCCAATTATAGTTAATACAGCTTTTTTGTAACATACAAAGAGGTTCCATTACCAAAAAAAAAAAAAGCAAAGATCACAAAATGAGCAAAGAGCATGACTGGCAGCAAAGAACATCACAAAGTAGACAAAGAACTAAATGCCATATTTAAAAAGTTACATCTCATTAGTCATCAATGAAATGATAACTAAGATAATGGGGAACAATTTTTAAAAGTCAATGCCCACTGCAGATAAGAAGCACAAGAAATAACACATTCATACATTCATATTGGGAATGTAAATTGGGACAAACTTTGTGGAAAGAAATTTGGAAATGTGGATTGAAAGTCTTTAGCCTGGGTCATAATATTTTTAGAACTTTACTTATATAACCAGAATGCACAAATATTTATTTGCAAGGATATTTAATTTGGCCTTATTTTCAATAGTGGACATTTAGGAGCAATATGTATATTTTAAACTAGGGAATTAATCCCATCAATTATTGTATATGCACAGACAGGAAACTGAATGAATCTGAACAGCAATGAAATGAAATCTGATGTTATAGGAGAATCATGACCAGGCATATACTCAAGGTGTATTAGTGAGAACATCATTTACTAAGCAGAATAGAGTTTCTAATTAATTCTGTAAAAGAAAAACAAGACTGAAAACATGTACATCAAAATAGTGACCGTGGATATTTCTGGATGGTTGAAATGGGGTGGGAGGAGGCATATGTATGGCAAGTGTTTTCATATACTTTCTATTTTTTCTTTACACTGGACATGTGCCAAGTATGCTATTTGGACAGAAAGGCATATATTTTTACTGGCCTCTCACCCAGAAGTTCATTCTAAGAGAGACTCAGAACCTGGCAGCCATAAAGTAAAAAAGAAGGCGCAGTTTTACCACAGATACTTTTAAATGTTAGTGGAGCAAAAAACATTATAGACCAAGTTGAAAGACAGATGACAGGCTAAGAGAGAATAATTGCAATACTTACTACAGACAAAAGTTAATACTGCTCATTCAGAAGCTCCCAGAAAAAGACAATCCATTAGGAATATAAGGAGACAGCTTCAGACAAATCAAAGGAAAGGCTATCTAAGATTTTTTACAGCCACACACACATGCTTGACACTATCTGCAACATCACTAGTAATCAGAGAAATAACAATAGGGAAAAAAAGGAGATCTTTTTTCCCTATTTATTGGAAAAACTGTCAAAGGATTGATAATATCTAGTGTTGGCAAAAGAGTGAACTAATCTCCCTTGATTGCTTTTGATGGAAGTGCAAATTGGTAACAGCCTTTTGGACCATTATTTTCTTCTACCTATCAAACATTAAATGCATAAACAATGACCCCACAAGCGCCCTCCTCAGAGATTTATTCTAATAAATGTGCAATGCTTCGGATGTATGTGCCATAAGTCGGTTCATTTTGCAGGGTTATGTGGAGCAGGAGAAAAGTCAGGATACGTTAAATGTACATCAGGAGGGGGAGAGTTAAACCGATAGTGGTGCAGCCATAGTGCCAAGTGCTCTGCAGCTGTCGGGAAGAGTGCAGGAGGGCTGCACCCGACGGGGGGCGAGTCCACACCGTGTCTCTGAATAGAACGAGACAAGTTTGGAACAGGGGAGAGTCCTGTTTCACTTTTATCTTTAAAATCCTGTGTATGTTTACATATGTATGTTTATATATAATTGTTCATGTGTGTGTGTATCACTTATGTTTACATGTGTGTAATACGACACATATGCATATGTATACATACACACGTGTGTGCACACATATGTGTGTATATTTGCAAATGTACAAATTGCCTAACTTATTCTGTGCCTCAGTTTCTTCATTTGTGAAATAGAGATTTTATATATATATGTGTGTATATATATATATATATATATACACACACACAGACACATATTATATATGTTTGTGTAGGTCTAGATAAAAGTCTCTGAGGATATATATATATATATATATATATGTATATATGTGTGGATATATATATATAACTTTTAAGAGAGATTAGGAGTAAAGAAAGGGACACTTATTTTTACTGTCACACTTCAGTACTGTCCTGTTTTTGAGGGGAATGAACAAATTTTGTCATTAAAACAATGAATATCTAGGATGCCTGGGTGGCTCAGTTGGTTGAGCATCGGGCTTCAGCTCAGGTCATGACCTCATGGTTCATGGGTTCGAGCCCCACGTCTGGCTCTGTGCTGACAGCTCAGAGCCTGGAGCCTGTCTTCAGATTCTGGGTCTCCCTCTCTCTCTGACCCTCCCCTGTTCAAGCTGTCTCTCTCTGTCTCTCAAAAATATATAAAAAACAAAACAAACAAACAAACAAAAAACCCAGTGAACATCTTTAAAAAAGATAAATATGTGCATCTCCTCCATCCCTACCTCTCCCCACAAGCAGGAGTCTCCGCCCAACCAAGTGGCCAGGGCGGGGGCTGGGGACAGAAAACACTCCGCTGAGGCAGTCCGCACGGACTCCACATAACCCTGCAACGTGAACCATGCGGTGGGAATGAAGTGCCCCTGGGTGAGGGTCTGAAAATCTTACATTTGCTCCAGAGTCCCTGTGGGACATGCTGGGTGCCCTAGGGAAGGTCACTCCCTCTCTGGGCCCTGCCAGCTATGTTCCCTGTGCTGTTTGGCTGAAGCTTTCCCCACCGTCTGATTCATAATTCAGTGGACAATTCCTGCATGAGGGACACGGGGACCCTCCCCTAGGCTCCTCACTTTACAAGGGTCTCCAAGGAGACCCCTCTAGGTTGTATTTCCTCATTTCCTGACAACAAAAGGGGAGCCTTGCAGGGAAGAATCAGAGTGTCCTTCCCTCCTGTCCCCCTGCCCCCCCCCCCGCCCATCCCTGAGAGCCTGCTGCAGAGAAAGGGCCTGGGTCGGTGTGGGGTCCAGGGGTCACATCTGGGTGTCCTGTGACCCTCCTGTGACCGCGGGGTCTGCCCTCTCCTCCCTGCAGGATCGTGTGTGAGATGGGGGAGGCCAAGCCAAGCCAGCACGCCGGCTTCGTGGAGATCTGTGTGGCCGTGTGTCGGCCCGAGTTCATGGCCCGATCCTCACAACTCTATTACTTCATGGTAAGTCCCGGCCATCGGCGGCCTGACCGGGTGCGGGCTACGGACCTCGTGACCATGGTCGGCACCTGGCTAGACCTCTGTGAGCAGACCCTGGGCAGTGCGTGGGGGTCTGTCCTGCAGGGTAAGAGCACAGCCCTCTGAATCTGAAAGGCTGTGTTCCAATCCAAACCCGCAGTGGCTGGCCCTGGCCCCGGGGGAAGGTGCTCTGGCTCCCAGGCCCAGCGCCCCGAGCTGGCCCAGTGGCATCATGGCCTGGCTGGGATTTGAGCCCCGGCTCTTCTGCTTACTCGCTGGGCGAACTTGGGTGAGCTGCTTAACCTCCCTGTGCCTCAGTGTCTTCATTTCTACAACGGGGGCGATAATACTTGCATCTACCCCACGGCGTTATTGTGAAAATCACATAGAACAGCTGCCTTACTCTTTCATTTCTTGCATGGGGTCTGTGGCAGCCAGTGTTTTCACAATGGCCCGCCCTCTCCCTCTGCACTGGCACCCCATCATCCCTATCCCAGAATCTGCGTTCATCCCACCTTCCCCACTTATCAGCACCCCATCCCATGGCCTCCTTAGCCCCACCCCCAATCCCCATCTCACCTGCACCTCATCCTATGACCTCCTTAACCCCAACCCCCACCTCACCTGCACCCCCATCCCACCTTCCCAGGGCTTGTCTGCAGACCTCACCCTGACCTCCCCCAACCAGGACCCTCCCTGGCCCTGCAGAGGCGGCCCCCGGTGAGGGGCTCTGCGGGGTCAGGGCCCTCGAGACGCCTCCGCCTCGTGGTGTGGGGCAGGCGTGGGGGAGGCACGGGCGTCTTTGTTGCCCCTTGTGCTGCCTCATTTTCAAAACTGTTCTACCATCCAGTTAACTTCTCGGTTTAGTGACAGCTGTGATGGGGTAGTTTCCTCATGATTCTGAGCTGCTTTTGGAAGCTGGAAGCCTGCAGTGATGGATGGGCATCCAATGCTCCAGAACAGTCCATGGGAACCCACTTTCCACCCTCCGCCCCTCCCTCCCTCCCTCCCTCCCTCCCTCCCTCCTTCCTCTTTCATCTGCCTCCCTCCTCCTCCTCCTTCCTTCTCCCTTCAGCTGACAACTCTTTAGCACCTTGCAGGATCCTTCTCACTAGATTGTTTGATAAATATTTGTTTAATTGGTTGAATTTCATAATTTAATTTGGTAGCCCCGGCTTGTGGGTGTTACAGTGATGACTCAGACCTGGCACAGCCCGTCCCTCAGGGGGCCCAAGGTCTAGAAGGAGAGGCAGGATGGAGGACGTGCAGGTGGGAATGTGGTGGGGGCCAGATGGAGAAATGCACCTCAGATGCCCCCTCCAGCCGGCGCCCCACTCCCCCTGCTCCCCCTCCTACTCCTGAAAACCTCCCCTCCTCCTCAACACAGCACAGCTGGCTGTCAGTGTGCACACGGGAGCTCGAGTAGACGAACACACACATGTGTAATGGATTTAACGGATGGGAGGGTTTACCGGGCTCTTCAGGATCTGTACCCCCACCTTCTTCTGAAAGGATCAGAGGAGGTTGCCAAGGGAAAGCCAACACACCTGAAGGCAATCAGCCATAAATGTATATATGTGTGCATGGAGAGAGAGCATGTATACTGTACAGTATCTGTATGTATATACACAGAAGATGTTAATCCAGCAGAGTCGAGATACTGAGAGGTAGAGACAGACAGGCTGAGACAGAGGCAGAGACAGCACTCCCCAGGTGTTTGGAGGTTTGGCGTGGATGCCAAACTTGGGCACGGAATCCAGCTCTGAAACTACCTGTTAGCTGTGGTAACAAGGTGGACACTGCTGCTATGACCAAAGCAAGTGCTGGCCAGCCAGTCACCTGCCCCGTGCAGGTTTTCTTATTTATTGTTATTTTTTTTAGAGGGAGAGAGGGGGCAGTGAGAGAGAGGGAGAGAATTCCAAGAGGTGCAGCAGGAGGGAGGGGAAGGAGAGAGAGAAGCAGGGCTCACCCGAAGCAGGACTCAAACTCACGAATGGTGAGACCATGACCTGAGCTGAAGTCACATACTTAACTGACTCAGCCACCCAGGCACCCATGACCTGCATAGTTTTTATCCTGGGGTCAGTGACAAATGGATGGTAATAGGAATGGCCTCTACCTCAAGAAGCTGAAGTTTGCTTTGGGTATTAGAGGTCTCTGCCAGGTCTCCAGCTGGGCCTCCTCACTTTGACTCACTCCATGGCCCCCTGTCCTGCTGTCACCTTCATGACCCACCCAGGCTATCCCACATACGGTGTATCCTGCCTCACCTCCCCATTTCTGTCAGGGCCTTGTCACCAGGACACAGTGATGGTGGATGATGGCTCACCTTCCCTTGATTTCGATTTCAACCACTCTGTCGCCATGTCCTAGAGTCTTACTTCTCCCATTCTTTTGGCTGCAGCAATGGGCTCTTTAAATCCTGGCTTTGAATGTCGGAACCCATTCTAATCCATCTACCCCTGCAGAATGCCAGGTCCACCTCAAGAAGGACCCAGGGCTCCACTGCCTCTCGCTGTTGTCCAGGCTCCTTGATCTGTGCCGCCTTATCTACCCAATTCTGGTCCCTGAGGCTTTCCATGGCCCGACCCCTTTCCTGTCTCCATCTCCTTCCCCACATTGCCCTAAGCCACATCCTCCTTGCTTCTCCAAGCCCTGCCCCTGAACCACTTCACGCCTTCTCTGAATGCCCAGTCCACAGCACCCATGGTGCCTGGCTTCTTGGGGATTCCATGGCATCTGCCTGGAGGATACTCCGTGTGGCCTCTTAGAGCCCCTACTCCTCCGGTCAGATCAGTAAGTCTTTGGAGGTGAAGCCCCAGATGTTTATTTCTTTGTGAGCACCACCCCCACCCCCACCCCCGCCTCCCGTGGTGCTGCAGCAGCTCCAAACCTTCCTGCATGTTGGAATCTTCCAAGGAGCTCTAAACACAATGATCCAGAGCCCCACCCCCACCCCCAAGCTAAATCACATACTACACGTGGGGCGCAAAGTCCCCAGGACATTCCAACTCAGCCCAGGCTGAGGACCGCTAGATGCTAGTGCTTCTAGAACAGCCACGGTGCCTGTTGATAGAGCTGGTACCACCAGGCTTAATTCTTACAAGGAGCCTGTGTTGTAGACATTCAAACGCCCCTTCTGCTCTCAGGCAAGGTCAGTCTCACACAACCACTGTTTCTGCCCCGGAGCAGGATGTGGTTAGATGCAGGGCATCGAGGTGAGGCCTCGTGGAAGAAGCTGGATGGAAAGGTAGGTTGGGATGTTCCATGCAGACCTGGAGCAGTGGGAGGCTATCCCTGGCATAAGGTGTGAAAGTGCACCAAAAGATGGGAAAAGGAGGGAGGAGAAGGAAGGGACTAATGGGAAGGGAAGAGGTTGGTGCAGAAAGGTTAGTCGGGAAACATAATAGTTGTTGCCACAAGGCAAAAATGCACTGGCCCAGGGAGGCCCTGGGACTAGAAGGCTTGTGACTCATAGGAACTGTACTGGCACCACGAGTCTACTGGGGAGAACTTTCAGGGAGGGGAATGACGCTGGGGAGCTCCATCTCCTCCCCAGTCCCTCCTGTGCATTTAAGGGCCCAGTCATTGTGGGCTCTCCCCACAGAGCCCCTTGGGGTCCCGGGAGGGAATGAGGGGCAGAGGTTCCCATGAATCTCAGCTGGGAAGTGGGAAGAGACAGAGTGACCCTCTCTCCAGCATTGAGAGCCCTCACGGCCTCCCCACATGGTTAGGCAGCTTGCAGGTGCCCCTTCTTGGGCCCCACAGAGAAGCCCCTGCCTCTTCTGGAGTCCTGGGACAGCTAGGGAACCCGTCCCCAGGGGTCCTCTGGAGACATGGGGCACACTGGGGAGCCCCCTGCCCTGTGCCAAGATTGGGAGTAAGGTTAGGGTCTAACTCCGTTTCCCTCCCGAAATCAGGCCAGACTCTGTCGTGTGGACTTATTCACCCAAAACCCAACAGCTAAGGCCAAAGGATTAGCATTCTTGGTCTTGTCACCCTTTCTGTCATTCTGTCCCTAGAGATCTCTATGGAGGGACTCTTTCCCTTCCCCACCTCCATCCAGGAGCCAAGTGAAGAGGTGGCAGACAATACGGAATTTGATTTCCCATGCAAACCCACTGTGAAATATTTATGAAGCATGACTTGAATAATTAATCGTTTCTCACAACTTTAAAACATGTCTCAGTATCATCCGCTCCTCACCCCCACCCCAGCCCGCCACTGCAGAGCCAACAGGGATTACTCCCTCCATCCCTTCTAGAACCCCACCCACAGGCTGCCAGAGAGCCTCTTCTCCCACCTTGCCCCCACCCCCATCTATCTTAACCTGCCTGGTGTTTTACTTTATCTCCAGGCCCACCCTTGCCTCCAACAGACCGCGCCCTCTTTCCCTTCCCGACAGTGGGGCAAAGGCACCATGTTACCAAGACACAGAACTGGGAGATGACACCAAGTCACAGAACTGGAAACCTATCAGGCACCTTTGAGATAACTATGTTTTGACCCAGCTCCCTGATTTTATGATCGGAGAGGTTACAAGATGGGCCAGAGTCACACAGCATGATCTGGGCAGAGCTGTTCTCCACTCTTTCCATAGCCTCACCCCAACCTGCGTCCTGGTCTCCATTTGAGCCAGCAGCAGCGCCAGAATGAGGGGTCCCTTGCATTGTGGGTACCAGGGGGATGGCAGGCTCAGGATCTGCAGGGACCCGCTGGCCAGATGGGCCCCAGGTATGGGGCGGGCACTGGGTGCAGCAGTCAGTGAATGTCCCCGAGTGTCTCTGGGCACATGCCAACTTCACTGGGGCTTCTCTCCTCCTCCTGAGATGTTATGGATTGAGGCCTCTCCTGGGGAGGTTGCCTGCGGGCTGGGAGGCTGGGAGCCCAGTTGGTTCAACTTTTGGTGCAGAATTCTTTAAGGGGCAGGGGAGAGAGAAATCTTCATTTAAATGCAGATACAGGCTTCTCACCTGGGACTAAGGAAAGTTTTTTTCCATTAAAATGCTAATGAAAGAGCAAACCTCCAACTCCAAATCCTCTGCTTGCAGGTGCCCCCTCCCTCTATCCTCCCTCAATCCCCTGACCCTTCTTTGCTCCTCCCCCAGGGTTTCCCTGGGCCCTCCTCGCCCGTCGCCCGTCGCTCAGCTCTCTGAACAGGCCCTTGGAAGGAACCGGTCACCTTCTCGAAAGCATCTGAGACTGGAGAGGTGGTTGAGAACCAGAGCTCTGGAATCTTATCTCAGATGTGCCATGTTTTAGCTGTGTGACCTCGGGAACTTTACTTAATATCTCTGAATGTTTTCTGTAAAATAGGTATTAATACCTACCTTGTAGAATTGAATGAGCAAATAAATTATATAGAGATGGATGAAGAGATGAAGTCTGCCCGTTAAAATGTTGGCACATAGCAGCTGTTATTACTATTATGAACATAGAGGTATAAACAGGGTCCAGAATGTCGCTTTCCCATACCAGCTCAATAAAATCTTCATGGGCTCTTTGGGAGGCCACTGTTACAGAAGATTCTAGAAGGCAGCTCTGGGGAGCAGGGTGCCGCCTCTTCAGACCCTGCCCCAGTTGTGTCTCAGGCCAGATCCTTTCCTACACAGACGCTGACTCTCTCAGACCTGAAGCCCAAACGGGGGCCCATGTCGGGGGGCACCCAAGTGACCATCACGGGCACCAACCTGAATGCGGGCAGCAATGTGGTGGTGATGTTCGGGAAGCAACCCTGCCTCTTCCACAGGTAATGCAGCTCAAGGCAGGCCTCAGGGGGGCAGCGGGGGAGGTGGGGGTGCCTCAGGGCAGCAGATGACCAGGGCTAAACTGGAAGTGCCTTCTCCTCCCTGAGAAAGTGGCCATTCTCTTTGTGGGAGGATTTGATGGCTGTGAAAGTTTCTGCCTCGGTCTAGAGAACTGCCAGGCACCCCATTCATGCTGTTGCCCACCATTTAGCCCTTGTGCCCCTATGCCAATCCACATATAGATCCCTCGGGTTCCACTTGGAGCCACTTGGGAACCTACAGGCCCTGCCCACAGGTTAGCCTCTCTCCAGCGGCTGCAGAGCCGGCTGGACCTGCTGAGATCTGCAAGGGCCCCCCCTACCCCAGCTGGCTGAGGTTCAACCTCGAAGGGCAGCTGACTTTCTCTCCCCTGATTCCACCATCCAGGCCCAGAAGGGCACACCTCCCATAAGCCAGGAGCCTGGGGTCTAGGAGCGGGGCGGGGAGTTCATCTTGATGCAGGACTCCGGTTCAGGGGGGAGGTGACATTCTGCAGGAGAGATTTTCCTGGGACAGAACTATGCTGAGGGCTGTGGCAGATCTGAAGTCAGGCCAGGGATCAGGAAAAAAACTGTTCTGACACTCGCTAACATGGTAAGAAGAGTTTACTCAGGAATTATTGCAATAGGTGTCAAGAGTATCACAATGGGGAAAGGAAGTAAGCAGGTTTGACTCCAAATACAGCAAAGACATGGGGGGATTTATGGCCAACCAGCAGAGTGAGGGGGTCAGTGATGGGATTTTACTAAGAAGAAACAAGAATAGGAAGGTTCTTGCTAAACGGACTTAACAGGATTCTTGCCGAAGGCAGCCCAGGATACTCAGCTGGAGGGGCAAAGGGAGTTCAGACTTTGCAGGATTCTTGCTAAAAATGGAGCTTGACAGGCCCAGGACAGGGCCTCAGGGATAAGGCCTCATTGAAAAGAGAGCTCAGAGGAACCGGTCTACAGTTTGGTCAAGTCTTTGTCAATAGTGCCTGGAGCTTTCTATCTGAGGCAGCGCTGACCTATTGGCTCTGAGGAGTCTGACGAACAGGGAGGGGTGGGTGGGCACTGCCCCGGACCACTGTCCTCATCCACACCCGGAGCCCAGCTCCATGCCTGCCTCCCTGCAGACGCTCTCCGTCCTACATCGTCTGCAACACCACATCCTCAGATGAGGTGCTGGAAATGAAGGTGATGGTGCAAGTGGACAAAGCCAGCATCCACCAGGACCTGTTCTTCCAGTATGTGGAGGACCCCACCATCGTGCGGATTGAGCCAGAGTGGAGCATAGTGAGGTAGGGGCGGCCCTGACTTCAGTTTTCCTTCCCCAACTCTCAAGAGCCAAGGACAGTTCTGGGACCCAGTTCTGCTTTGAGGACTGATGAATTTCGGTTGACTCAGAGCACTCCCCCCAAATCAGACCTTCCTTCCAGGGTGCCCTCCTTCCACTGAGAACACCTCTGAATGGGACCCAGCCCCAGAGGCCAAGCTCTGACCAGCAAGAGCCCCTGACCCCTAATCTGAGCATTGATGGGTACACCCAGAGGAAATGATCCCATCACAGTGAACTGCTGAGGGGTGCCAGGCCTGTTCCCTTGAACCTCCCTTCTGGCAAATATGGGTGATAAGTCCAATCCTGCGGAGGGATGCAAGAGAAAGAGTAAGATCAAATCCAACTTCTTCTTGGCCTGCTTTTGAGCAAAAATGTGCCCTGGCCACCAGAGTGCAATTCAAACGTCTGTCCTCTGGGCTTCTTTAGCATCTGGCCATCTGTCTGGCCTGCTCTGTCATGACCCCAAGTTGTCTGCTTGCTTCAGCCTTCCCTCTACTGCAGACTCCTCAAGGGTGGGGAATGGACCTTGTTCCCTGCTCTTCTCCGGGGGCCCAACACAAGCATAGAGAGCACACATCCTAGGAGGGAGGCAGGTGTGTTCTGTTATAGCAAGACCCTCCAGGGCCACCTCTCGCTCAGCCATTCTCAAGCTGACTTGTGCCAGCTGCATAACTTTCCAGGATCCTCTCTGGAGAGATTCACTGGGGGCTTTGGAAACTCCAGGATCCCTGGGGACCCTCCCAGTCCCTGTTCGGTAGGGCTGTGGGCTGTGGAGTGTGGCATCTCCCTCCAGGGAGGGAGCTCTGTTCCAGGCCCTGGAGGATACATGGTAATGGGAAGGTGACGCTAAGGGCATCCTGAGACCAAGGGCCCTGATGACCATTGGGAAACTGCTGTATCAGGGGCCGAAGGGGAATGGAACAGGGCTTGGGATCAGAAGGAGTGGGCTCAGCCCTGCTCTACATCCAACCAGCCGAAGTAATCAGTCACCTTAAAGGTTACATAACTTCTCTGGGCTCATGGTTTCTCATCCATCAACTCCCTCCTGGGGCACTGGGAGGGGTAAACAGAATGCATGCGTACAGTGCAGTGCCTGGCCCAGCTCTCCTGCTGCTCCTGGCCCAGTCCTTGGCCCTCCCCACCATTGGCTTCAGTTCTAGAGTGTATCTGGAATCCGGGGAAGGGAGAAAGCATGGAGATGTGGTCTCCACAGCTGAAGCAGGGGTCAGGGACAAGTCCAGTCCAGAGAATAATCTTTTAAACCAGGAATGAGCAAACTCCAACCTGGAGGCCAGATCTGGCCATCTGCCTCCTTGTATAAATAAAGTTTTAATGGAACACAGCCATGCTCATTCATATATATGTTTTGTCTATAGCTGCTTTCTCAACGCAACAGCAGAGATGAGTAATTGCAAAGGACCATATGGCCTGGGAAGCCTAAAATATTTACTCTCTGGCCCTTTCCAGGAAAGTTTGCCACCCCTGCCCCTCCCTTACACTCACAAAAGGCAGCCTTTGCTGAGATCAGATTTGATTGTCCTCAGCAGTTACCTTCTAAGACCCAAACTTTGTAAGTTTTAGCTGTGATTTTTAAAGTAGATGAATATGAGACACGAAAAAGGGGGAAATTGTCTGTAGAAAGCTATTCTGGGATTTGCCCCCCGGCGCCTGGGAACTCTAGGAAGTTGGTATAGCCCTTTGCCTAGACAAACTCTGCAGCTCCCTAAGGAATTCACAGTCTGGTTTAATTCAGTTCTTCCTCATGTCGTTGTCACAGAAATAGAGGCGTTGTCCTTCCAGGCACTCAGTAGTGGACCCTGAGTCGCGTTCCTAACAAGAGGGAGGTTGGAGGCACGTTTGTGGCCTGGCAGCCAGCTCTAGAGACTTCGCAACAGTGAACAAATTCTCTGATGGGTGGAGCTTGGCAGAGTGAGGCTTTGCACTGCTCTCAAGAGTCTGGGCTACTAAGGATCAGGGATGGGAGGTGGTTCCATTTGTAAACGTGTGGTGAATTGGTGATGGAGAAGATTGGGTGATGGCCAGACAGCAGAATCTCCTTGTAGAACACCACCATGGGCAGAAGAGGCTGTCTGAGTTTTACAGGAATCTTCCAGCATGCATGTACACGTGTGTGTATGCTCATGCTTGTGTGTGTGCGCCTGTAGGGCAGGAGTGGGAGGGGCAGGTGGAGGGGGAAAGGAAGCCAGGGAATCACTGGGAGTTCGGAGATGGGCAGATGCATAGAGAGGTAGAAATGAACGTGGGGGAGAGATTCTTTATTCACCAAGCTTATAACTGTTTCAGATGAAATTGTAGTAATTTCTGGGGAGGAGACTGTGCTCAGACCCTGGAGAGTCTGGCGGGGGGCATCTTGGAGCAAGGCTTTCATTAGGCCAAGGCCAGTGTGAAAATCTCCCTGAGACTGGTGAGGGCTGGGGCAGAGACACCAGGGGGCTGTAGAGAAACATGTGACTCAGGTCGGGAGGCTTCAGAGCCTCCACGGGTGTCCAAGCTCTGGATGAGCTCGGTGCTGGACAGCCACAGACATCTGGTTATCACTGTCGTCCCCTTGGCTGCTGAGAGCTCGTCCTTATTATTATTCAGTCAGTTTGTCATCATTGCCCCTGTGAACATTATCACGCCTCCCGGTTATCACTGTCTTTAATGTCAGACCTCAGCCTGATTGATCATCATCATCATCTTCAAGTGCCATTGCTATTCCTGTCCTTGTGTTGACATGCCTCCTTCTTCCTTCCCGGGCAGTGGAAACACCCCCATTGCCGTGTGGGGGACTCACCTGGACCTCATACAGAATCCCCAGATCCGTGCCAAGCATGGAGGGAAGGAGCACATCAATGTGAGTCCAGGGTGGGCGGGGAGCATGGGGGCTGCCCACTCAACATGTCCCAAAGGGATAAGTACTCAGGCAGGCCTCTCAGTCACCAATGACCCATTGTACATGATACCCCAGAGCACTGGGCCAATGGGATGAGGGAGCAGACGTGAGAGCATTTTCATACCTTGGGGTACAGGCATGGGGCCCTGAGGTTTCATATCCTTACTCCTCCACCTTTCAAACCCCCAGGGCTGCCCCTTAGCTTGGAGATCCCCTAGTCACTGCCACACCCTCTGTGGACAAAGTGGAGTTTGATGCCAGCTTCCAAGTTTACTGCTTGAGTGCCCAGGTTGTAGGGTCCTGGCTATAGAGGGGTGGTGAGCCATGCCAGCGCCATGCTGCATGATGGTGCTGGGGGTACCCGGGTGGGTGTGTTAGGGCTGTATGGGCTCCGGCACTGCCTAAGTCCCCCTTTCTGGCTGCTCCAGCTCTGTGAGGTCCTGAATGCCACCGAGATGACCTGCCAGGCTCCGGCCCTCGCCCTGGGACCCGACCACCAGTCTGACCTGACTGAGAGGCCCGAGGAGTTTGGCTTCATCCTGGACAATGTCCAGTCCCTGCTAATCCTCAACAAGACCAACTTCACCTACTATCCCAACCCTGTGTTTGAGGCCTTTGGGCCCTCAGGAATCCTGGAGCTCAAGCCTGGCACTCCCATCATTCTGAAGGTAGAGTGAGGCGGGGGGCAAGAGGGGGGAAGCAAGGAGCCTGCTGAATGGAAAGGGAAGGCTTTTCAAGTCACGGAGAAAGGCCAGAAGTCATGGGCTCTGGCCCAATTTCATGACTGTCGTCCCTAGCAGAGGTTGTTATAGTCCAGAGAATGGGAAACACTGTCTTTGAATTTGTACTGAGAGGCAAACTCTCTTTACAGGCCATAGAGACCTGATCAAAGCAGCTGGGTCCATCCTGGCCATCTGACTCCCAAGCTTCCTTTGTCCCCTGAGTCCAGGACCTGGGAAGTCAAAGGCTCACACTGCTTCCTCCTGTGTAACCCTTTGAAAACCACAGTATAGGGA